>NC_033796.1:36197533-36215532 GCF_001876935.1 Asparagus officinalis | reverse complement strand
CAAGAGAGAGAATAATATATACTAATATTATATAGTATATAGTATATATATAATATATAATATATATATATATTATATATTATATATTATAAATTAAAGTTTTCGGATGGCCAAAGTTTCGTATCCTTATTGTGCGATATATATATAAATATATATAATATATATATATTATATATTATTATATATATATATTATATAATATATATATATAATATAATATATATATATATATATTATATATTATATATTAGTTTGGATGCGAAGTTTTCGTTATCTTTGTTGTGGCGAAAACGAAATCGGCCATTTTTTGGTGAACACCAACTGAGGCATTGGCTCTTCTTCCCCGATTCCTAATAATCTCCAGCGTATTACCTCACCCTCTCTCTCGCGAGAACCAAACCGTACCTCAGATGTCCTCTTCGCTTCCCGAACCAAACCCTCTCCCTCGCCCACGAATCCCTCTCTCCTCCTTCTTTCAATCTCTTTCCGCCGACCGCCTTCACCCTCTCCTCATCAATCATTTCATTGATTTTTGAGTTGAAAGATTCACGCTATTTATAATGTTCAGACTTTGCAAACACACCTCTTCATTTTGAGTTGCAAAGTCGCGGACGGAGGAGCTCGACGGCGAAATATGATGGAGAGGAGGGCTGAAGCGCGGCGTGAGAGATGAGAAGGAGAGAAGAGGGATCTGGGAGAGAAGAGGGTTTGGGTCTCCTGAAGAAGAGGACTCTAAGGTTATACGGTTGGGTTCTGGGGAGAGCGAGGTAAGGTAATCGGGGAGATTGTTGCGAATTGGGGAGATATCCATGGGCTCAGTGTGTTCACCAAACGAACGCCCAGATTTCTTTTCGCACAACGACAAGGATACGAAAACTTAATTATATTATCTATAATATATATATATTATATATATTATATAATATATATATAATATATTATTGATAATATTATATATATATATATATTAGTTATATATATATATATTATATATAGATAATATATATATATATATATATTATATGGGTATGCTTGGTACGAAGCACAAATTGGTAGTCGAGGTGGCAGCAATCCCAACTCCACACTCATTCAAATGGAAGATAAGATCACATTCACATGGGTTGAGAAGTGCATAGAGATATGCAACCATTTAAATGAGTGGAGGGGATTGTGCCACCTCACTACCAAGCATAACTTTTTGTGCTTGGTACCAAACATACCCATTTTTCTCATATAGAGAAAATAGGTATGCTTCGTACCAAGCAAAAAAAGTTATGCTTGGTAGTGAGATGTCATAATCCCCTTCACTTATTCAAATGGTTGCATATCCTCATGCATTCCTCAACTCATATAAATCTGGTCCCCCATTTGAATGAGTGGAGAGGATTGTGCCACCTCACTACCAATCACAAAATTTGTGCTTGGTACCAAGCATACCCGTATTTCTCATATAATATATATATATATAATATACTTGTATATATATATGCACACACTCTCTCTCTTAGCATGGCATAGATACTAAGATATAACAATATAAATATATATATAATATAGTTATAAGTATACTTATATGTGTATATTATAGAATTACAGCTATATAAGTATAAATAAGTGCATAAGTATAATTATATATAAGTATATTGCATCTAGTATATATAAAACTTAAGTATATCATATAAGTAAACTGTATAACTGTATTTAAATAAACATAATGTAAGTATGTAACAAATACATATATAACTATATAATATGTATTTATAAATAAAAATATATATTTATGTGGTTCTCTCTCTCATGTTATAATTTATAAGTATGTACAATATATTTACATATAATATATGTATATATAATATAAGTATATCATATAAGTAAACTGTATAACTGTATTTAAATAAACATAATGTAAGTATGTAACAAATACATATATAACTATATAATATGTATTTATAAATAAAAATATATATTTATGTGGTTCTCTCTCTCATGTTATAATTTATAAGTATGTACAATATATTTACATATAATATATGTATATATAATATAATATATAGCTATATATATACTCTTAGCATGATATATATATATATATATATATATATATATATATATATATATATAGAGAGAGAAACTGTTAAATTATGGTTTTTTCATATGTGGAGATTTTTAGTTAATTGTTAAATTATGATTTTTTATATGATTAACTGATTAATAATAAAAAAGTTATTTTTATCATTTTAATTTCTATGATTTTTTGTACTTTTAAATTATATAATTACAAGTGATTAATAATATGATTGTTTATCAAACTTTTGTTTATTTTTTTGCTACGTATCCTTGAAAATAAAAAAATAAAAAACCGACCCGACCCGGTGTCCGGCCTGCTCAGGCCCGGTTCCAGGCCAAAGCCAATCGGGTCCGGGTTCGGGCCTCGGTTTTGCTCAGGCCGGGCCGGCGGCTCGGCCCGGGTCGCTTGGACAGGCCTACGTTTTACAACGTACAACTTAGAGTATTAACGTGCTATGTTTTACAACTTCGAGTGTTTAAGTGTAAAGGTCATGAAATAATATGATACCATTTATCCTTTGTGGAATTCCCCGAAGTTAAGAATGTTTCGTAAAGAATTTTTGCATCTCACCCAAAATTTCAGGTGGTTTTGCAAAATTTATCCGGGTTAATGTACTGCCGAGGGTCGCGTTCGCCCAAAGCCACCATCGCGTTCGCCAATCGAGCTCAACTGCTCGAGTTCGTCTGCGTCTTCCTGGAGCTCGTCGGAGCTCCTCCGCCGTTGGAGGTTGGTATCCATCTTCAACCTAACAATCTCCCACTTGGAGACCAAACCGACGCCAACAGACTATCTCATCAAGCTCCTCTCCTGTGTGGCTCCGCCCTCATCATCTATGCATGAAGGCCAACTGAAGTTGCACACAACTTCAGTTTCTGAAAGGTCGCTGCCTTTGTCAACATATCCGCTGGATCCTTTCTTCCTTGGATATTCTGTTGAAATCCTTTGACAACTCGTCGGGCTCTGTATCTTCTGGAACCACCCTGTTCCTTCTTCACTCGATACACCCACTTGTTGTGACGTGCCTTCTTCCCCATGGGCAACTCAGCTAGTCCCCATGTCTGGTTGGAGATCAGAGATTTCTTCTCTTCTTTCGCAGCAAACTCCCACTTGCTCGCATCTCCACTCTGACAAGCTTCATCAAAGCTTTCAGACTCTCCTCCATTTGTCAGCAACATATAATTCATGTATCTGCTGTTAGGCACAGGAGGACGAGTAGTTCTCCTCAATATCGGAGCTGGTGCGTCGGGCTCCTGCGCACCGTTCTGTCCAACAGGCTCTTCTGGCTGAGGACCTTCTGCATTGGGTTCTTCCGAGAGGTTATCTGGGACATCATCTGTATCTACAAATGTTGACTCGCTCTCTGAGTCACCGTCATCTGTCTTGTGCATGTCCTTGTACATCACCTTCTCGTTGAATGTCACATCTCTGCACCTGATCACCTTCTTGTTTTCGTTGTCCCAAATGCGGTAGCCGAACTCGTCTTCACCATACCCGATGAATGTGCATTTCTTGGACTTGGGATCAGGCTCATTCCTGCCTTGATCACTTATATGCACATAAGCTACACAACCGAAAACTTTGAGATGTGAGAGGGTTACCTCCTTTCCGCACCATACCTCTTCTGGTATTCTGTGCTCCAATGGAACCGATGGACCTCGGTTGATCAAGTAAGCTGCTGTGTTGACTGCTTCTGCCCAGAACTGCTTCGGTAGACCTGACTGCATCCGAATGCTTCTGGCTCTCTCTGTCAACGTTCTATTCATGCGCTCAGCCACACCATTGTGCTGAGGCGTGCCGGGCACGGTCCTCTCCATTCTGATACCGTGCTCATAGCAGAACTTCTTGAATCTGGTGTCTTCATACTCACCACCATTGTCTGTTCTGAGTTTCTTTACCCTCAAACCGGTCTCATTCTCGACCATGGCTTTCCATCTTCTGAAAGCCTCAAACACTTCTGACTTTTTCTTCAGAAAGTAGACCCATACTTTCCGAGAGTGATCATCAATAAAAGTCACGAAGTAGTGTTTCCCACCAATCGACGCGGTGGTTGTTGGTCCCCAAACATCTGAGTGAACAAGCTCTAGCTTCTGCTTCCTGGGGGGTCTGCTACTTGCCTGAAAGCTAACTCTCTTCTGCTTTCCAAGTATGCATTCTTCACACACATCAATCTCTACTGATTGTAAACCTGGGAGTTTTCTCTTTGTGTGCATAACCTTCATCCCCTTTTCACTCATATGACCGAGTCTCTGGTGCCACAGCTTTGATGTCTCATTGCCTGCCGCAACTGAGATCGAACAACGTGCACCTGCTGTCATATACAGTGTACTAGTCTTCCTGTCTCTGGCAATCGTCATTGCGCCCTTCGAAATCCTCCAGTCATCGCCATGGAAAGTCATCGTGTAGCCTTCACTAGCCAGCTGGCTTACTGAGATTAAGTTCCTCTTCAGGTCGGGAATATACCTGACATCCTTCAGCTCCCATACTGACCCATTCAGCTTAATCTTCACTACACCTTTGCCAATAATGGCACATGCTTGATCGTCACCAAGATATACATTTCCAAGGTTTCCGGGGATATACTTCTCGAGGAATTCTTTCTGAGAAGTAGCATGGAATGATGCTCCCGAGTCCAACACCCAAGACTCCTCCTTGCTCTCCAAAGAGCATATCAGCGCATCATCTCCTCCTGAGGTGGAGGCAACATTCACATCTGCATTTGCCTCCCACTCCTCCCGTGCACTCCTGCACTGATTCTTGTAGTGCCCGGTTTTCCCGCACTTCCAACACTCGATAGCCTTCGAACTGTTGGGATTTCTGGATTTGGATCTCCTATCATCTGATCCATTTCCTCTGGTTGAACTTTTACCTCTTGACTCTGTATGCAATACTGAAGAGGTTGTAGCTTCACCCGACTCTCTCCGTTGGATCTCCTCACTGAGAACCAGATCACGAACGTCGTCAAACTTCAACTTTTTCTTTCCCGACGAGCTACTCACTCCGACTCTCTCCGTCGGATCTCCTCATTGAGAACCAGATCATGAACGTCATCAAACTTCAACTTATTGCTTCTCGACGAGCTACTCACAGCTGTGACTGTAGCATTCCAACTCTCTGGTAGGAAAGACAAAAGGATCAACACTCGAACTTCCTCATCAAACTCAATATCAACTGAACTCAATTGGGTCGTGACTGTATTGAGTTCATTGAGATGATGTGCTACCGATGCACCTTCCGCCATTCGCAGATTGAACAACCGCCTCATCAAATGGACTTTATTTGAGGCTGATGGCTTCTCATACATATTTGAGAGTGCTGCCATAAGATCTGCCGTGGTCTTCTCCTTTGCAATGTTAAAAGCAACATTGCGGGTTAACGTCAAACGAATAACCCTGAGGGCTTTTCTGTCCAGAAGATTCCAATCTTCTTCCTTCATACCCTCCGGCTTCTTCCCCGAGAGAGGTTGATACAGATTTTTCTGATACAGATAATCCTCTATCTGTATTTTCCAGAATCCGAAATCTGATCCATCAAACTTCTCTATTCTCACCTTTCCCTCATATGCGGCCATGGCTCCCACTTGAATCTGACTTCCTCTAGATCGTTTCAGGCTCTGATACCAGTTGTTGGGAATTTAACGCCGAAATCCCTAATGCAACAGAAACACAGAATAGAGAACAGTACACCAAGTTTTAACGAGGTTCGGCAACTTCCTACGTCCTCGGGAGCCACACAGTCAATTTCTTATTTAATCTAACAAGAAATTACAAATCAAGAGCAAATTGTATGTCCCTACCAAAAAAATGAAAATGACCGAGCATGTCCGGTTATTTTCATATGTAGAGACTTTTAGTTAACTGTTAAATTATGGTTTTTTCATATGTGGAGATTTTTAGTTAATTGTTAAATTATGATTTTTTATATGATTAACTGATTAATAATAAAAAAGTTATTTTTATCATTTTAATTTCTATGATTTTTTGTACTTTTAAATTATATAATTACAAGTGATTAATAATATGATTGTTTATCAAACTTTTGTTTATTTTTTTGCTACGTATCCTTGAAAATAAAAAAATAAAAAACCGACCCGACCCGGTGTCCGGCCTGCTCAGGCCCGGTTCCAGGCCAAAGCCAATCGGGTCCGGGTTCGGGCCTCGGTTTTGCTCAGGCCGGGCCGGCGGCTCGGCCCGGGTCGCTTGGACAGGCCTACGTTTTACAACGTACAACTTAGAGTATTAACGTGCTATGTTTTACAACTTCGAGTGTTTAAGTGTAAAGGTCATGAAATAATATGATACCATTTATCCTTTGTGGAATTCCCCGAAGTTAAGAATGTTTCGTAAAGAATTTTTGCATCTCACCCAAAATTTCAGGTGGTTTTGCAAAATTTATCCGGGTTAATGTACTGCAGAGTCTCACCGGTTACCAATTTTAATAACCAAAACCTAACCCGGCCCAAAATCAGAAAATGACCAACCAAACCTACTTCCCAATTACTTTATCGAGGATCCGGTCCACCGACTCATTGACCCAGCTCTCGTCAACCCAGTCAAACTGTCTAATAACGCGCCGAATTCTTTTATCCGACTTTTCTTATTTACAAAAAACCCCCTAGAAGCCTACTACCGTTTCATCTCCGCGGGTTTCACATTCAAACTTTCAACGGTCAACCGTCAAATTCCCCTTCACAAATTCAAACCCTCTCCATATTCTGTCTTATATAAAAACGCAAACCTCTAGTTCATTGAACTCCACAAACAAAAATCTTCATCTCTCAAGCTTCTCTCAATTCTCGAATCCAATCAATCTATGGCTTTTATAAGAAGAACTAGAAAATCAAACAAACCCAAGTCTCAAATTTTAGAGGTTTCGATCCCAAACCACTTCAGATGCCCGATATCTTTGGACCTAATGAAGGATCCTGTCACCGTGTCGACGGGCATCACCTACGATCGCCAGAGTATCGAGACGTGGTTCGACACGGGCAACTGCACGTGCCCGGTGACAAATCAAGAACTGGCCGCCGCCGATGCGATCCCAAACCACGCCCTGAGGAGATTGATACAGGATTGGTGCGTCAAGAACAGATCCAATGGCGTAGAGAGGATCCCGACGCCTAAGATTCCTATCAGTCCGTTGCAGGCGACGGAGATCTTATCGGAGGTTTCTTCATCGAGAAATCACGTTAAGGTTCGTGAAATGGTCGCGAAGATTGGGCGTTTGGCGAAGGAGAGCGAGAGGAATCGGAGATGTTTTGTATCGGCGGGCGCTGCTCGTGTTCTAGCTGCTGAATTTGCACGCTGTAGCTCTTTTAACGGAGTTCAAGAGGAGATTTTGTCGATAATATCGTGCTTTTCGCCGCTAGATCAAGAGGCTTGCCGATATTTTGGCTCACGGGGGAGCCTAAAAGCCATTGCTTTCATATTAAAGAACGGATATCCAGCTGTAAGACTCAATGCAGTTTCTCTACTTAGAGAAATTCTCTCGACCAGCAAAGACATCGTCAGGGTCGCGAATGAATCGGATGAGCTAATCGGATCCCTGATCGAGCTCATTCGCAAACCAATTTCGCCAAGAGCTACTAAGACATCTTTGGCAGCATCGTTCATCTTGATATCTTCAAATGAGAAAACCGCGATAAAGTTCGCAGAGTCGGGGTTCGTTCATCAGGTTCTCGAGATCCTCGTAGACTCAGACAAGGGGATGTGCGAAAAGGCATTGGCGGTGATCGATGCAATCTGTGGCACCGAGATAGGGCGGGAGGAGGCGTACGGGCACGCGCTGACCGTGCCCGTGCTCGTGAAGAAGATGTTTCGAGTATCGGATTTGGCAACCGAGTTTGTAGTATCGGCATTATGGAAGCTATGTAAGGATATCAGAGGAGAAGAGAGGGGGGTTTTGGCTGAGGCAATACAAGTAGGGGCATTTCAGAAAGTGCTGCTTTTGTTGCAAGTTGGATGCAGTGGGGGAGTTAAGGTGAAGGCAACTGAGCTGTTGAAGCTTATGAATGGATCAAAGGAGAAGTTTGATTGTGTTGATGCTGTGGATTTTAGAGGGTTGAAGAGGTCATTATGATTTGATACATGAAGTGGAAAACTTTTTTGCTTTCGTTTTTGTTAGTTTTGTACAAAAAAAATTACATTTTTTAGTAACACACAAGGATTTATGAAGAATTTGATACATGTTGTTAAAGGAAGATGAAATCTTGTGGCTTGTTCTCTCATCTCTTAATTTCACTTCCATGAATCTTGTTTATTACCATGAAATGTCAATAATCTTATGAGAAAATGATAAGAAGTGTTTGCCTCTTTGGATTTCTTAAAGGGTTTTAAAAAAACAACAACATATATATATTGAATCCTATCAACTTCAGAAGTATGATCATTGATCACTCAAAGGTAAAAAAGAAAAAGAAAAGAGAGGAAACAGAATATAATTCCTCCTCTTTGTTCAATAGTTACTCTTTTTGATCTGTAATCACTCTTTGACTAATCAAAATCTATTTTGAATCATGTTCTGTATCATTTATAAATATACCGATCAAACTTTATAGATATATACCAACCAACCCTTTCGAGGCTATCCTATTTCTAATTGGTTTTTTTTTTTCTTCTAATTTTTCTATCAATTATTTCCAACAACTTAACAAATATATTTGCTTCCAAACAAGGAAAGAAGTTGTAGCCATTTAGGAGAAGGTAAAAAATGTGGCCGTTTGGCTTTGGACGCCAGGGGTAACCGTGGATACAATAGTTGATAGTCAACAAAGTCGGAAGTCGGGTGAAGATGGACATTTGCACTCGTGATATGTTGCGGGGGAGGCTCTAAATTAGTGCGTGTAGTCGATTTCCTTCAAGAATTCCGACTTAGCTACTCGGCAGCAAAAGGGGGGGTTGCCATTGGACTCTGGGTACTCTAACGTGACAAGATTCGAACAACAGAACTCCGATGACGTGGATGATGGCTAAGATGGATGGTCTTAGGCTTGTTGAGGTAGAGAACGAGAGGTGTTTAGAGAGAGAGAGAGAGAGAGAGAGAGAGAGTCAGCAATCCATCTTCGTTGGCTGTGTTGACCGTGTGGATGAGCTAGCACATCAAATGGATGGGGCTGGTTCCCTGTTAAATCCCCTCTTAGCTATTCAGGTCAAAGGATTATAGCTGCAAGGACCAAACTATAATAGTTAGGCGCTTTGGAGTGAAAAAAAAAGAGAGTAGTTAAGAGTCTAAATTCTATTAATATGTTTTATTATTTTATGAATAAATGCTTTCAATTTCTTTTTCTAGCTTTTAGTTAGTAATTGTTCTTTCTATTGAAGATTACAACATGGCAACCTGCTAAACCATGTGCTAGCTAGATTGATAGGGTAAAAATGATAACAAAAAATTACAAGCGCACAACTATATATTAAGTTATAGTATAGAAAAAATGTCGAATCCCATGAGGAAGGTGTTTGTAGAAATTAATCAAAAGTAATTCTTAAGTTGTATGTGTGACAATTAAGCGTGATGAAAGTGTGTGTTGTGTTGGGAATTTAACGCCGAAATCCCTAATGCAACAGAAACGCAGAATAGAGAACAGTACACCAAGTTTTAACGAGGTTCGGCAACTGCCTACGTCCTCGGGAGCCACACAGTCAATTTCTTATTTAATCTAACAAGAAATTACAAATCAAGAGCAAATCTCTAAACTGAGATTTCTCAAATGAACACTGTAGCTACAGTGTTAATACCCACAATAAATATCCTCTTCTCTTTTCTCTCTCTTCTTAAATCTCCCCTCAACTACTGTTGAAAGCTGGGATTAATTAAGAAAATCGCTGCTGCGATTTTAAGGGAACGCTGCTGCGTTAGAAAGATCCGCCGCCAGAGAAAAACGAAAGGGGAAAAAGCAACAAAACCCTAAGGATTAGGGTTTGCTTTTATAGGCGAATCGTTGACAGGCTGGCGACAGCCTGTCGCCAGCGGTTGCTCGGACGCGGATGTGGGAGCGCCAGACGCTGAGGTCGGCATCGTCTGGACGCGAGGGTCGGAGCTTGAACGCGAGGGTCGCGTTGCCAAAACGCCGAGGGTCGCGTTCTCCATCGATGGTCCGCCGCCAGAGAAAAAACGAAAGGAAAAAGCAACTAAACCCTAGGCATTGGGGTTTGCTTTTATAGGCGAATCGTTGACAGGCTGGCGACAGCCTGTCGCCAGCGGTTGCTCGGACGCGGATGTGGGAGCGCCAGACGCTGAGGTCGGCATCGTCTGGACGCGAGCGTCGGAGCTGGACGCGAGGGTCGGCATCGTGGATGCGAGGGTCGGAGCTTGAACGTGAGGGTCGCGTTGCCAAAATGCCGAGGGTCGCGTTCTCCATCGAGGGTCGCGTTCGACCCAAACGAGGGTCGCGTTTGTCGTCGAATTCGCTGAGTCGACGTCCACGCTCGCCTGCAACATCCTGGAGCTCGTCGGAGCTCCTCCGTCAGCGGAGGTTGGTATCCACCCCAACCTAACATGTTGTGGAGAGAGAAAGAGAGTGGATGTGATTACATACAAATGAAAACAAAACGAGATTGAGAATGGAGAAAGAAAGATGAAGAAAAGGGAATAAAACCCAGAAGCAAATAAAGAAAAATCAAGAACAAAGAGAAAATTCAAAAAATTAAAGATGGAGGAATCAATTATAGATTTGAGGAATCTAGAATTGAATCCACTAGTCAATGTCACTTATAAACTTATGAACTATTCTCTTTTTATCACATTTTACTTTAGATTTATTAAGTATAGAATATCCTACCACTTAAGGCAAACATAACATATCCTATTATCATCCAAGTAAAATTAATATTCATGAAAAGAATAACAACTAGATAGAAATTCTAGAATTCATTAGAATAACATATCTTACAACTCAAGGCAAGTATTGATTATCTAATTCTTCTTCTACCAATTAGTTATCTAATTGAGTATCCTAAATATGATCATTTTAAACAAAAGAGAATAATCCACAAATTATAAAAGAGATCATCTCCTACAAGAATTTAGTTTAACATCTTAGAAAATAAAAGTAAAATAAAAATTAAAGAGTATGAAGGAAGGAAAATAAACTAATTACAAAAAGAAAAAAATAAGAACAAGCAAGTAAAGATCTAAACTATGAGCAAACACAAAAGAACAATAAAGAAAATCTAAACTATGCAAAAATATAAATCTATACTATAAAATAAATGCAAGAAAATAAAGACATTGAAAGTAAATCTACTCTACTACCAAGTATCAAAATAAATCTAATTCAAGAAAGTTCTAGCCCCTTGAATATCTAAAGCAAGAAAAGAAAAGATTACAAGAAAAACAAAAGATAAAAGAGAAAATATACATTTTAAGAGGGTTCTAGCCTCTTGATGAAGACAAATCTTCATCTTGATCTTCATCTTGATCCCATCTTTATCTTCATGATCAAACAAAGAGAAGAAAAGAAAAATATGAAGAGATGAATTTTTTTATTAATTGTAATAAAAAGTTATAATTTTAGAAGGTCTTCTTAATTAAAAGTAATCATCCTCTCCAAAAGGAGTTTTTACAAAATTTTCCACACTCAAACCTCTCACCCTATACCCCTATTTATAGCATGCAGTAATAAATGAGAACCATTGGATTTTACTTGGGCTCTAAGAATCAAATCTTAGCCATAAAACAAGTTTGTTACGGATCAATTGGTCGGCCAATCTGTTGACCAATTGGTTGGCCGACCAATTGGCCAATCAGTTAGCTGACCAATTAGAATTCAAAAATTCTAAAAATACAGTTAGCTCTGTCTCGTTGAGATAGACGATTTTCATATATTATATGTTAAAGTCTGCCTTCCGGATTGAGAGATATCGCCGTTTCTTTGCGGTTAACATATTGAACATGATTTCCACTTGATTTCTTTTCGTATTTGATCCTTGTTTCTTCGGCTTCTGTAGATTGCTTTGCTTGAACCCGGGTTTCAACAAACGGTTAAAAAATAAGGAAATTTGAGTTCTTTTTGAGCTTTTGTTCATTAATTCTTCATTAACCTATAAATTAAGATAAAACAAGTTTATTAGTGATATTTTTATTTAAACAAAATAGATAATTAAGATAAAAAATATAATAAAAATATGATTATCATAGATCTTATTCTCTGTCAGGAGGCTCTGGATATACCAGAGAGCTTGAGATTACCTAGAGTTGTGTTTTACTCATAGAGCTAAAAGAGATCGAAAAACTTCGCCTTTCGTAGAGAGAGTGTCCTTAGGCGGGAGGGTATCTAAACGTCATGACATGACTTTCGTGGTGTCAGAATGGAATGTTGAGGTGGCATTCGCTCCTTGGGGAGTGGTCTTTAATAGTGGTTATGTTCAGCAATAAATCTTATCGAATGATTTTGTGTGGATTGTTATGCCACATAGGAGCAGAATCAGCTAGGTCAAAGGACATCCTTGAGCCCAACATTTGATTCTTAGGCTCTAACAATTGCCCTAGTGATAGGGTTGTTACGACATTTGCTATTTTTGTTAATGTGAGACTGTTTTCTCATTCAATATACTAGCATTTAGACCCGCGCAAAGCACGGTTTCTAGAAAATTTTCTGTAAATATTAAACATGTTACGAAAATAAAGTATTCTGTTTTAGATATGAAGTATAGTGGTGGAAGTGAACCGAATAATTAATAAACTGCTCGGTTATTATTCTTCCAAATATTCGCAGAAGTTTATTTCGATAGTTCATTTAGTACTAAACATTTGATTCTTAGGCTCTAACAATTGCCCTAGTGATAGGGTTGTTAAGACATTTGCTACTTTTGTTAATGTGAGACTATTTTCTCATTCAATACATACGGGAACCCCCTTCAGCCTTGGTGCCAAAATTTCTCACTTGATACGTTATTATGCCTAGCTTGTACGAGAATTCAGCAACATACCTCTCTTCTTTGTGCCGATGATCCGTTTCCTTATTGCTTAAGCATATATTGTCGAAGCTAATGAGTCATGCCCCAGCACAATATTATGAGTTGGCAAAGAATGGATTTTGTTAAGCCCTCCCCATCTTGGCTTTCGCTCTATGGCAGATTCGTGCATGATAAAAATATCAATACATAGCTATTACATCACATCATAACATGAGGAGAAAAAAAAATCTTAATGAAATGAATGTTGGGCTGGAGTTATTTTGACTTCAATTCTTTTTTTCCCCCTTTTTTCTTTCTTTTTTTAATTTATGGAAAAGAACCATAGCATCCAAAAACAATTGAATGATGCATATTTCGGTAGGGGAAAAAATTCTCCATGGACCTAAAATATGGGACCAATAGGGGGGACATGTGAGGTGTCCCCCTCCTATTGCATAATGAGGGGGACACCTCACATGTTCCCCATGTTAGTCTCATATTTTGGGTCCCTGTAGCAAAGCTCTTCGATAGGGTCTTTAGCGCTTGCTTATATCAATATGCGGCTCAATTATAGTCGTCGTCTCTTAAAGTGAAATGTGAGCTTAATGTGATCCCCCATCCGATGCTCTAATTATTGATTATGCAAGTCATATTTTGATATATGTATGTACTTTTTTTTTTCTAAACCCATATTCATTTTGATATATGTATGTACTTTTAGTCATATTTTGACTAAAAGTTAAACACATGTTTTCTATTCCTTCAAACTACTTTTTTTTTTTTTTGAATTCTCCTTCATTTGTGAAATGCCCTTGATGGATTCCGGAATTTTACTTCTCTGCTGCGTCATTTCATCTTTCTTTTTCCTGCAGATGGAGCTAGGGATAGAGGCTGTCCTACATGAATCCAGCTCTAATACACAGACAAAATTGCACTATAAACCCTATGCTTATCGTGATTGTCCCTTTCCTCCGGTTTCGTTTTCCACCGAGAGAGCCCCAGTCTTTCTTTCAAACACACATCAATCACATGCTTTCCTTCTGTTTTTTTGGCGGCGAGTGGACTTCCCATCTCTCATTGCCCCCACAACCCCACTTCCACATTCCAACATTAGCTTGCTCACCGCATTTTCCGCATTGCTGCGCGTTCGGATAGAGGCGTGTCCGCGGCCCTCGTGCGCCTGGATGGGGACCCCTTCTTCTCCTTTTTTTGTTCTTACTCCTAATTACCCTCTAAACCATTAAACTTGTCTCTATTTGCTTCCTAAACTAAACTATCTTTTGTCCCACTCCACTTTTCTTTTATTAATTTGTGAGTATTTTCAATGAATCAAGTGATATGTCATGAGCTAAGACGACACTGACGTTATGGTTCAGGGGGGTAAAATGGGTCTGAAAAATAGCTCAAGGGGTGAAAAGAGACAAATTTAGTAGTTCTATGTCCCCTTCGGTAACCCGGGTTAAGTGAGGGGTTAAAGGAGACTTAACCTCTTTTTAACCCGTCAAACACAAAAAATATACACAACGGTTAAAGTAAGTTAACCCTCTATAATTTGTCAAACGCAAGAAATACAAAAGGGTTAAGCTAACCTTTTAGAGAGATTAAAACGAGTTAACCCCTCAGAATGAGAGGGTTATTAATACTCGTATTTAAAAGAATTAAGAGTTACCCCTCTATTTATAAAGAAAATAGTCAAAACCCATATTATTTCAAAACAATAAAAATGATTACAATGACTAAAATAAAATTTATTTAACACGTTAATAATTTAGTCTTTCGGATTATCAAATGAGCTAGCTATGTTAATTCTTCTCCTTAATCTCGCTTTCTTAACTCTTTGCCAAACAGAATCTTAGAGGGTAAAATGAAAGTAAAAATAGTTTTAGTTTAGGAAATCTGAAAGGACAAAATGAATGGTTCTGAGGGTAAGTAGAGTCTGAAGCCTTTTTTTTTCTCCCCACAAATCTTCCATAAATCTTGGCTGTGTTTGGATTGAGGGGAAATGAAAGAAAAAGAAAAGGAAAAGAAAGGGAAAGAAACAGAAATAGAAATGGATTACTTTTTTATGTTTGGTTAGGATGGAAAATTAGAAGAAGAATTTGAAAGGAAAATAATCAACAACCAGTTTATGTTTGATTGTTAAAAAAATGATATAGATAATACAGTTGGTTTATATTATACAATAGTTCCCATCAATTTATTAATTTTATAAATATTTTTAATTTTAAATTAATTATAATGACTTAATGAGGACAATATGTGGATCCTATAAAGGCTTTTTCTTTTGAAAGGTACAAGAGTTTTTGTTTTTGCTTCTTTGGTTTTTCGTTTTTAGTTTTTGTTTTGTTTCTTTTTTTTTTTGTATAGGGAAAAAAGAGTCTTGCAGAATGCCTTCAACAAAAAAAACTATATAGGAGAAAGTAATATATATTGCTACAAATTTAAATCGTTGAGAATAGTATACTGAATCCATATAAGTGAAAATAAATACAAGCACATCACACTGAAAATTTTAAACCGCTAGAAATCACGCTGAGAAAAAGAATAAACCAAGTGACTTGCTAACAATTTTCTATCAATACAAACAGTAAAAAGTCAGTTTAAACAAAAACATTCAACAATAACCACTAAGATTCTAAAATAAGTCCCTAAAATTATTGAGACTACTACGAAGTCCCCTTAAGTTATTTCAAAATTTAGTCCTCAAATCATTTAAGTTGTATTAACTTCACCAATTGTCATTAACTTGTTTCAGATTAGTTCAGCAACGACAACAATAACAATTGGAGGCAATCTTTTTATACAACTTATGAGAATTGAGACCTAATGGTGACTTCAATGATTTTAAGGACTAATTTTGAAATAGCTTAAAAGTTGGGGTACATTAAAACAAGTTAAATGATTTGAGGTCTAAATTTGATATAAGAAAATTTAAAGGGTCTAGTGTAGAAACATCACTCTTTATGTGCAACTATAAATAGCATGTTGGTCCAGGGACACATTATAATCATACCGGTGGGGCCCCGTAATAATAACTTACATTCAGCGCATTCTGGACTCATGAAGAAAGCTATACTCGGCCCTGACAAAATATTTTGTCCATTCCCTTACATTCCAGGAAAGAAAATAAAAATAAAAATTTTAAAAGCACATTTTCTTCAAGTAATTTGGCTTTCAGTTTCCTTTTATCTTTCCTTCTAACCAAACATTGAAACATAGTTCTCCTTTTAATTTTCTTTTCCTTTCTCTCAATTTACCTCAAACCAAACAGAGCCTAAAGTCCCAAAAGAGAAGCGCTCTTTTTATGGCATTTGGCGTTTAGGACCCTAGAAAAAGAAAGTAAAGTAGTTTGGCACTGTTTCTGCTCAATTGTGTCTCTAAGGTGATGATTACCTTCTCCCCAAATTAAGTCTACTGCATATCTGTAAACCTTCCAAGCTTATTGGCTACCGATTTTTGGAAGATCAGAATTCTGTCAAATGTCCAAAGATAACAGAAATTTCACTTTGCAATGATTGATTATGCTTCAATGTGAACTCTTCATCGTCGCTCTTAGCTGTAATAAAGAGGTTTAGTATCCATTACTCTCTTTGTTCATTAAGGGCCTGCTTGGTACATTTCCATTATTAAAAAAGAAAGAAAACACAAAACCATGATGAAAACCATTTCAAAACATTTCAAAGGGTTTCTCATTTTTGATTTATTTAGTTTGTTTCATCATGAAATCATAGGCTGAAAAGCATTGTTTTTCATTTCTTGGGTTTGTTTCAACATCCAAAAATCAAGAAATCTGACTAATTTCAATCACTTTAGTCACTTCGGGTCTCAAAAAGGTGAGAGAGACAATATTTTATTACTCATTAAATGTATTTCTCACGCATTTCACTCAATTTAGGTCTGAAATGGGTTTTCTACAAATTCTGACGTGACAGCACATTTCACACCTCCATTTCTTTAAATCACTCAACAAAAAACGCTGGAAATGGAAATGGGTAGAAATCAAAAAATTACGTGGCCCTGTTGTCAGATTTCAAAAGCTCCATTTCGCTATTTTTTTTAGTAAACAAACAGCCCCTAAATGGAAAGTTTCAGAAACGGCTGCCAGTTTGCATGTTCCTGTATCAAATTTTCTCAACGAATAATATAATAATATACATAACCCTAAGCAAATGCGCAGAAGGCCAAACAGGATGCCAATACAAATGCTCGTTTAAACGATCAGTTCATATTTTATCAACTCGAAGAAGTAATATGACATTTTTCTCTCAGAATTGTGTTAAAAACAAATATTGAATAAGCCATGGAAAGCAAAGGTCAATCTGAACAGAACCAGCTTTACCATTTCAATGCTTTATAACACAGAAATTATTACTCAAAAGTATTCTGCTGATTAAATTGTACTTATAGTAAATGTCTTAACACACTGTTCTCTGTAACTTATTCCCCATATCTGGGGCCCGGTAGCTGTAAACTAATTTCTCCTAACTGCTGTTGCATGCTAACTTTACAGTAAAACGAATGAAAATACATGCAATAGAATTATTGCTGTATATACCTTGAAGCGATATCGTATAGTATTACAGAGGATGAAAATCTCTAAAAGGAAAATTAACCTGTTAAAGGAGAGATTTCCTGATCATTCTGAAAACACGGACCCTCCAAGGTGTTCTCTCCTTCGAAGTTGCAGAGTGGAGTGTTCAATCGCTCTTAAATGAGAGCAAAAGAGAAAATGCTCCAAGCCAAACGACTGTATGAAGATATGGACGACATAGAAGGTCTTTGCTATCTGATAACAAGCCATCCTGGTTTAAATACGGGTTTCTGTTTGAAGTTACGTCCATGTGGAGAAGTTGATTCACCTAGACGGCGGTAACACTGCTCAAGAGAAGAAAGGATAAGAGTATATTTCTAACTTGGAATTCAAAGTGATTCAACCAAATAACTAACTTCTCAATGAGAGAAAAAGCTGTTTTTTCCCCTTTGGGTGGGTGGGTTCTTTTCTTTCTTTCTTTGTGTGTGTGTGTGTGTGGGGGTGGGGGGGG
>NC_033796.1:36182155-36196841 GCF_001876935.1 Asparagus officinalis | reverse complement strand
GCTATAGGTAGATGCTAGTCAACGTATTAGTTATCTTATGCTTTTGACTCCAAAAGATTTAGTGTTGCCGCAAACATGAGTACCTTGTAACAGACGACCGAATCGTCTGGATACATTGCAAAGAGCTTGGTGCCAAGGCGGGCATGACAAGAATCACACGTGCTCTCATCATTTATCTGAACGTGCCTCGACCTCTCCTCCAACCTTGCAGATCGTGCGTCCAAATCAATGGCCCGCGAGAGGTTGTGAACAATCTACTGGGACAAAGAAGACAATGTTAAACATTTCTAATATCGTATAAAATAGTTGAATCATTTCCTATAAAAAAATGAATGCTTCAAATTGCTCAAATACTAGTGCTGGTGTAGCTGCCAGACCTACTAATTCATGTGAGATTCTCTAAGAATTTCCAAAATTTTAGATAAAGGCGAATTAAGTATGTGCAGCCCGCCCTCACACAAACAACCCACAGGAAAGAATAAACAAAAGACAAAAAAAGAGCTCATATCAGTAACAAAGTACACATGTCGCAATTCTTAATACTGTGATAGAGTACAAAATAAAGAAATAACCGCATCTCATTTCTTGATGAAGATGTTTTTATCATTTACATTAAGTTTTTGTTCATTAAAATAATGACAATTTACATTGAATGAATCTAATACACAACAGCAATTTTGATTTAATAACTTCTCTAATCAAACACAACAGAAAATCTACATAAAATGACTTGTCAAGTCACTTTAATCATCTAAGAATTGTGTTGACATATTAGCATTAGTTAGGGACTTATTTGTAAGTTGTGTAGGGGCCTATATAAGCCCAAAAGATCTCATAATAAGATTAGGGTTTCTATTCCAATTTGGTATCAGAGCCCAAAAACCCTAGCCGCCAAACCCCTCCCCCTCCGGATCCCCTCCACCGATCCGCGACTCCTTCCCACCGCCTGCAGACCCCCCCCTCACCGCCTGTTTGACCCCGCCCCCTCGTTCCGCCTGCAGGCCGCACCAGAACACCTCGCACCCTCCACCGTTTCCCCAGAACCCTCCCCCCACCCTTCAGCCTGCAGAACCCTAACCCCCCCCCCCGTCCGAACCTCCCTTGCAGAATTCACCCTGCAGCCCCCCTCTTAACCTCCCTCAGCCCCGAATCCCCACGCCCCCCCCCCACCCTTTGCCCGCCGCTTGCTGCGCTATGCCGGACCTCGAGTTTGGCATGGGTTCCCTCGACTCAGTCCTCGAACTGATGACAGGAAGAGTATATATCTCACATCGATGAGATATATCACTGTTTTTTGATTCTAGTTTCCTCAGAGAAACGAAAATTTGTTGGAGATCTTACTCTTGTTGTGCAGCAGAAGTGCTGCCGAAATTTTCCCTGCGCACAACAAGGGTTTGAAGAAAAAGGTGAATAGGTGTTGGATCTGAAGCTTGATCGATGGAGGAGATCATCAAGAAGTTGAACCCTGCGGAGGTGTCAGCTTTGATGAAGTTGATGAAGTTGTCGGCTGGTGAGAACGCGACAAAACCATCGAAGAAGTTGGAGCTTCCGACCATCGATCTGAAGCTGGATGGACCTAGTACGTACCTGAGCTGGTCACGGCGGGTGAGATATACCCTTGCAGGGAGGAATCTGGAGGGCTATCTGACAGGAGAGGTGACAGCCGGAGGAGGACTCAGAGGGAAGAGATGAGTGGAAGTCCACTCATATGTTGGTGTACATCTGGCTTCTCAACTCGTTGGTCCCGACGATCACCGCCACATTGGATGGCATTGAGAAGGTGAAGGACGTCTGGGAGAAGTTGAGGACATATGATAGAGTGGGGAATAACCTGAGGGTATTCCAGATTAAAGGAGAGATCGACACCACAGTCCAGGGAGAGAGGACTGTACAGGAATATGCTACATAGTTGGAGCGCCTGTGGCTGGATTATGATCATTTTTCCCCCCGGGCTAATTGCAAGGACCCGGGATGTAAAGAGCAGGAGGCCTTTCTACAGGAGAGGACTATGATGTTTCTCAAGGGATTGACATCAGAGTTCGCTCAGCGAATCGCATTGATACTAGCTCAGCCGAATATTCCCACGCTTGAGGAGGCTGTCTCTGCTATGATCCAAGAGGAGACTCGCATTCGACTGCAGGCGGGGACAGGTAGACTTCCTGTGGTGAAGTTAGCACTGGCAGCCTCTATCAGCACTGGATCTAGAGGAGAGACTCGACGGTGCTACAACTGCGGTGCGGTGGGTCATCTAAGACATGCTTGCACCAAGCCACTCAAGGAAGGAGATTCAGGTGGACGTGGACAGTTTGGAGGTCGTGGTCGTGGTCGTGGCCGTGGGGATCGACGAGGTGGAAGAGGAGCAGGGAATCGGGCGAATCTGACGGTAGCAGAGGAAGAAGCAGCTGAGGTGGTCTTTACAGAGGAGGATCGTGCTCTCCTGACGATACTCAGGAAAAAAACAGCAAGTAGCAGGGGATGGAGACTTGAGGAGTGGAACTGAGGAGGCATCCACTTCGTTCTTCGCCAGAGGCAACACTGCTACCTATGCTCATCCGGCCAAAGGTACTGATGACATATATGCTCTTGCTTCTATGTCTCCCAACAGATCATCAGAGTGGATAGTCGACTCCGGTGCGTCTCGTCATGTGACAGGTAATGCTAGTGAGTTCTCATCATATACTCACTTAGCATCGCCTGATAGTATTCAAACAGCTGATGGTACATTTCAGCCGGTGATTGGTAAGGATACAGTCGATTGTACTGATTCTGTAACTTTGTCCAATGTCTTGCATGCTTCTTCCTTTCCGGTCAATCTTTTATCCATTAGTTCTATCATCCTCCAACTAAAATGTATTGTTTCTTTTGATATTCCCAAGGTGATCTTTCAGGAGAAGGGGACAGGACGGAGACTTGGGACTGGCACATGGCGTAATGAACTGTGGTATCTGGATCGTGAAGGGCTAGATTTAGCTTTGGTGTCAATGGTAGAGAGAGCAGGAGTAGGATCTGAGATGAGTGCTGAGAGTGTGTTGATGCTTCATCACAAACGCTTGGAACATACTTCTTTCGGTGTTTTAAGTAGGTTGTATCCATCTTTATTTGAGAAAGTAAATAAAGAGAAACTTGTGTGTGATGCATGTAAGTTGGGAAAGCTTACTAGAAGCTCTTATGTTAGTTCTGATCATAGGAGTTCTCATGCATTTGATATGATACATTCAGATGTGTGGGGGCTATGTTCCACAAGTTCTATGAATGGATACAAGTATTTTGTTACCTTCATTGATTGCTTCTCTCGCGTTACTTGGTAATACCTGATGAAGAATAAGAGTGAAGTGTTTGGCTGCTTTCAAAACTTTCATAGGAATGTTTAGACTCAATATGGAGCAGTGTTGAAGGTATTGAGATCTGATAATGGGACAGAGTACACCAACAGAGTGTTTGGAGAATACTTGTCATCTCAGGGAATACAACACCAGACTACATGTCCATACACACCAGCTCAGAATAGGGTAGCAGAAAGGAAGAACAGACATCTTTTAGAGGTTGCTAGAAGTATGATGATCTCCACGAATGTCCCAGAAACATTGTGGGGGCAAGCAGTGTTGACTGCAGCGACGCTGATCAACAAAATGCCCTCGAGAGTACTGGATTAGAAGTCTCCGTGTGAGACGTTAAAAGGAGATAATAGTGGGATTCTTCCACTGAAAGTATTTGGTTGTGTGTGCTTTGTGAAGGATAACATACCATCAGTCGGGAAGCTTGCCCCTAGAGCGGTGAAGTGCATTTTTGTGGGATATTCTGCTACTCAAAAGGGATATGTTTGCTGGAGCCCGATGGAGAAAAGGCTGTTCGTAAGTATGGATGTGTACTTTCGTGAATTTGGGATATGTTTGCTGGAGCCCGATGGAGAAAAGGCTGTTCGTAAGTATGGATGTGTACTTTCGTGAATTTAAGCCATATTGCACACAGAAGGTACCCTCATCCGTTGGTGACTCGCCTAATACTGAAAGTATGAGGCAAGAAGGGGAGAATGGTAAGAGGCAGGATAATATGGAGAAATCGATTTCTCTATCGATTCCTTGGGAAGGAGAATTGGTTGAGGAGCAGGAGAATAAAGAAGAAGAGGATAAGGAGACAAGAGGTGTTAGGCCCACGGCTCACAGGGGGAGCTACTTACCTATAGTAGGAAAGGAAAGCAAATTGCAGAAACAGTACCTACAGTGCCACTAGTGTCAAGTCCCTTATCAACGCATGTCCCGACTCCTGAGACACGTACACTACCATCAGATTCCTCTCAAGGTGATATCATTCCTCTCCTTACTCCTCCCACACCAATATCAATACGGAGGACTACTCGCAGCAATGTGGGACATCCTCCCGATAGATATGGTTAGGATCTTGCCCAGTTTGTATCATATTCTAATATCCACCATGCACATGGAGCATTCATTGCATCATTGGACTCTGTTATTGTACCTAACAATTGACAGGTTGCTAAGGACCCAAAATGGAAAGTGGCTATGTACGAGGAGCTAGGGGCTCTTGAGAAAAACCGCACTTGGGAGCTAGTAAAACTACCAGAATAAAAAAGAGCAGTTGGATGTAAGTGGGTCTTCACTGTGAAGCAGAATCCAGATGGACAAGTTGAACGCTACAAGGCTCGTCTGGTGGAAAAAGAGTATAGTCAGACATATGGCATCGATTATGATGAGACTTTTGCACCGGTGGCAAAGATGGGCACTGTTCGGACCTTAATCTCTCTGGCAGTAAATGGTGGATGGAAGCTACACCAACTAGATGTGAATAACGTATTTCTTCATGGAGATCTAGTGGAGGAGGTATACATGGAGATACCACCAGGATTCGGTACAAATCAGACAGTGGGAAAGGTCTGCAGATTGAAAAAGTCTCTCTATGGGCTAAAGCAGTCTTTTCGTGCTTGGTTTGACAGATTCATGAGGGCTATGATTGGTATAGGGTACCAGCAGATCAGCGCCGACCATACTGTGTTCTTTCGAAGAAGTGGAGGTCACATCACCTTGCTTGCAGTATATGTGGATGATATGATTATTACAGGGGATGATGAGAAGGAGATTGCCCAACTCAAAGTAAGACTGGGTAAGGAATTCGAGGTAAAAGATCTTGGCTTGCTTCGATACTTTCTTGGAATAGAGATAGCTCGAGGAACGGAGGGGATCGTCCTATCCCATAGAAAGTATGCACTGGATCTTCTCAAAGAGACAGGAATGTTAGGATGCAAACCTGTAACTACACCGATCGACCAGAAGTTTAAGCTGGGTGTTGAAGCTGAAGAACCAGTTGATCGTGACAGATACCAAAGGTTGGCGGGCAGGTTGATCTATCTGTGTCACACACGTCCCGATATCTCTTTTGCAGTGAGCGTGGTGAGTCGCTACATGCATGATCCAAGGAAGGGTCATATGGACGCAGTGTATCAGATTCTAAGGTATTTGAAAAATGCCCCCGGAAAAGGGCTAATCTTCAGAAAGAATGAACACATGAGCATTGAGGGTTATTGTGATTCTGATTGGGCTAGTTGTGCTGATGACAGGAGGTCCACCTCAGGATACTGCATCTTTATAGGAGGCAACTTAGTCTCGTGGAAGAGCAAGAAGCAGTCGGTGGTGACGAGATCGACAGCTGAGGCAGAGTATAGAGCTATGGCCTTAGGAGTTGCTGAGTTGCTATGGTTGAAGAGTATGTTGGTGGAGCTGAAGCTGGATCAATGAGCTAAGATGAAGTTGTGGTGTGATAACAAGTCAGCCATCAGTATCGCCAACAACCCAGTGCAGCATGATAGAACCAAACACATCGAGATCGATAGGTTCTTCATCAAAGAGAAGTTGGATAGTGAACTACTGGAGCTAAGTCATGTTTCGACTAAGGACCAGGGAGCAGATTGTCTGACTAAAGGACTTAGCTCAGTAGATATGATTAGAGGATGTGACAAGATAGGCTTAGTAGATATCTTTCGCCCATCTTGAGGAGGAGTGTTGACATATTAATATTAGTTAGGGACTTATTTGTAAGTTGTGTAGGGGCCTATATAAGCCCAAGAGATCTCATAATAAGATTAGGGTTTCTATTCCAATTAATTGTCCTATCAAAAGTGGTTTGGGGATGGAGCAAAAGGCTCGATTAGAGATTTACACATGTTAAATTTTTGAGAAAGGAAACAACAGAGAGAGGCTAGCCATTAACATTAGACAGCCAGCAGGTGGTTAGGAAATTCCACATGCCAGTTATGTGGTTTAAAAGCTCATCCAATTAAGGCACGACGATAATTTAGTGAGCGACTGTTAGAAATTTCCGGCAAGAGATAATTTTATGCTACTTTAAAAAAAAAGTGTGAACTATTTTCATCATCTCTAAATAGTATTAGTAACCTGTCCCTGGCGATGATGATGAACTCGAGCTCTCAACATTCTCAAGATTGTATCTGAGGCAAGCTGGAGAGGCATCTCCGGAGACAATTTCTGCAATTAAACGTGTCATGTATCAGAAGCATGTGATCAAACGTCGCTGTTAAAGATTGAAAATTATATTCCTTGAGGGCTAAATCCTCAACTTGAAACAAAACTAAAGCATGAACAGTAATTGCATGAACAGTAACTACAGTAAAAAGATAGGCTAGAAGATATCAAGAATATGGATATAGTATGGATGATTTTTATGATGACTTATAGAACTATGAGTTGAAACCCTGGAAAATTATCCCTTGCTCCTTTTGGTGCATCTTGTCACCATATCGTTTATTTAAATTGTAGTGTTGTTCCTTTCTCTGGATACCTTATCCGTCATGCTTAGCTGTATTTAGTGATGCAACCACAGACTCTCTAGATATACTACTTCCCTCCCATATATCATTAAACCCTACGACACAAAGTAGGAATACCTATCTAGCAATTATCCTAATTTCATCCAAGTAACGCATTGTTTCCATCTGTGCTGTATATAGAAGAAAGCAACATAAAAATATGCTCAAAACTTCTAATGTGCTTCTCCGCTTTTGATCCCACAGTCATTATGCATGCCGTCCTGATGTTGGACTTTAGTGAAACAACAGTTTCCATTTTCCACTTCGGATAGCATATTGAAACTTTAGAAAAGCGTTCTTGATGATCTTTACCATCTTTCCAGGTGTGAGTCCATTATCCTCCTTCCCCTGTAAGCATCATCCAAGGTATACAAGAAATTCTTCAGAGCCCTTGAGGTGTACCATGAGATACAACTTTCTTTGGTAATCATCTTATGAACTTTTCATGCTTTTCACATAATCACTGTCCCCACCAATGGCCAATGAACTTGATTCTTTGTTTCTTCTCTGTTCAGGTATCGGGCAGCCATATCATGCTTTGGATAACAGCAGCATCTCTGAGAAGTATGAATGGGTGCCAACTAGATGACAAATACTCTTCCTAGACAGGGTTATGGAGAAATATTTGCAGAATTACCACTTATAACTTTAACCTTTTCCTAATGGTCAGCAATATATAATTCATTCAAAGTATAATGGATTACTTTATTTAAAAAATAATGAATTTTCTAGTATCCTTGCTATATTTGAATTAAATTCAGTTATCAGACCAAAATATTAAACTGAACTTGATTCAATTATGTTACATCAGTGGGTTCAGGTGCATGCTTTACAGTATCATAAAGCCATAAATTTAGTACCTCTAAAACTTGCAAAGGATCCAGTGATTCTCCATGATTATGAAGAAGACGTACAGCGGCCTTAAACATGGGTTCCTTGCCATCTTGTGGATCCAAATACATATCCAGCAACCTTAAGCATAAACCATCGGATTAATATGCAACACTAAAATAAACACTGAAATATAGAACAACAAGAAACAATGAGAGAATGCATACTGCATATAGGCATCACTTCTACCAATTTCTGCACAGTACTGTTCTGCAGCCTCACTGTCCTCCAGCTTCCTTAAACACAAAACGATACATGCATAAGAAAGTATTGCATACTCTGATTCAATTTTTTGCATTAGTGAACTCTGCTTGAATCTTACAATGCTAAGATCTGCAGTACCAACGTTTCTTGCCCCATCTTTCGGTATAGGATAGCCTGTTATGTATGCAAACTAGAATTAGAGATGGAAATAGTAAAAAGAGCCTCCTTCAGCACAGGAACAGAACTTACAACAATATAATATTAATGTCACAGTCAAAGCATAATGATCCAATGGAAAAGTTAACTCGTGCACTCCAAATCTGAACCCAATTTGATTAATAAATTTAAAAATAAACAAAAAATTGACTGCTGGAAATGAATCGCAATTCACTTGACAGGACACATTGTATTTTCAGCAAAATCCAAACCACTAAATCATTATTTAGTTTTCAAAGTTCAGTAGCACACTTTTACGAATTACAATACACGTCTTTAAAAACTACTAATGTATACATAATTTTATTTCAGAAGCATAAACATTTTAAATATATTCAAGAGATGTAATCAAAAATGAAAAAGTTAAGCATTATGACTAACAAATTTCACGACTCCATTTGATTTGTAGATGTATTTATGATTTACTGACTTTCTTCATGAAGAGCTATAACAGTCTGTTAAAACTGATTCATGAATTACTTGTGAATATTCTGTTAACACTGATTCATGAGTCACTGTGTTGTACAAACTATAGGCCTTGCAGATCTCTGTTACAGATGACTAGCACGAACACAAATAATTTTATTATTTCCATATCCGTGGAAGTTTTTGTGTCCTCTATTTAAGATTTGTTATATATCCTACCAGCACAATATAGCCTTCCACTAATTATTCAACACAAAATAAAGAACTCTGAAGTGACCTTCGCATATTAGCATTTCCAAAGCCCAACAAGGAAATTGAGTAATTATCATTTTTCTGCTAACTCCAGCATTAGATAATTAACCTGAGACGAAAAAGGTAGGTGATCCGCATTAAAAGGTTATGCGGTGAAATTAAGAGAAATCGAACATAGTTTCTGTACGTTAGACATTTAAAGGTGTTTGGATGCAACCAGATGTACATATTCTTGCATTCAACAAAAATAGCCCACATAAGATTTTAAACTTCAAATAAATTAGAAGTAGAGGGTTACAAAACCTTTTCCAGCCATAGCTCGGAGCCTTCTATCACATGAAGCACTTCTTGCGGATCATACAAGTCAGAAGCCTGTAGAAATAACTGCAATCTCTCCCTAACCAGATATTGGTAGGTACCTACTGCTTCAACATCAGATATATTCATCTCACTGAAGCTCCTACCGTTACAAATATCATTACCACACTCAATGTCAACAATTTCTATTGCAGATTTGGCAAGAGAGAGAGCATATATAGTGTGAAATCGAGTATCATCACAGTCTTGGTCCTGAATCAACCATTGCAAATATCTACAGAAATTATGGACCTTTGTTAGTTTACCATGCAAATTATACAATCTATAAAAGATAAATCTATTGGCTGGAAAGGTGAAGTTCAGTAAAAAGAAGAAAATGGTATAACAGATGACTTTGCAAATATTTCGTACATGAGCAACAAAAAAAAGGCTTCTTCCAGCACACATGATCATTTGTACCTTAAGATCAAAACTAATAGCAGAAAGCAAGACAAAGGGATCGGATTTCCACATAAATGCAATAAATTTAGAAATCATTTACACAAAATATGATTGATATTTCTGATTCAATATGGAAATTCTGATAACAGGATGGAAGCACATCTAATATAGTCATGGCTCCAGTACTTGCATCCCTAAACAACCAGATATTCCTTTAAAGGCTGCATTATACTTATACTGATACATTCCCTGACTATCAAACAAGGAAAACAATTCCTAGACTTGAAACTTTTCATATTCCTTTTTTTTAAATGCATTTATATTTGAAATGAATGATCTGACAAATACAAATGCATAGTACCTCTGCTGAATCTCAGCTTTTTTCGGGTCAATTGCAGCAAGTACTTCTTCTGCGTAAAGAATTAAGTCAGTCAGTTAATATGATTACCCAAGGAAGATTATTGGCAGATTAATCATTTTATTGGACTCTATAAAGAAATTATAAAATGGATTCTATAAGCAAATTATAACAGTAGACATGAAGAAAAAATGTCATGGTGCATCGTAGATTCTGTAATTGACATATTAGCTAAAATGGCAAGGAAATTCAATTTTTCAGCAAAGGGATCAATTTTGAAAGAAAATGATGTCAAGCTCTTGGTTAGAATGCTAAACTACATTTAATAAAATAATTGCATGAACTTCTCTTGGCTCTCATGAGATGCAAAATGTTAGATCAGTAGAGGAAGCTGAAATATCACTGAAAATGATAATATAAAAAACACAAACATCTCATGTGTAGGTTTTTTTTTGTCTTGAATGGTGTGGGTGGCCCAGTGCACGAGGCGCCCATCATTGTGGGCTCTAGGAAGGATCAGATGTACGCAGCCTTACCACCGCTTTGCGGAGAGGCTGTTTCCGAGATTCAAACCGGTGACCTCCAGGTCACAAAGAAGCAACCTTATCGTCGCCAAGGCTCACCCTTTTAATAATGTCATGGTTAAAAAAGAAATCATATAATCATCAAGTAATAACACACAAAAATGCAAGTTATTTAACTATTGTAATGAACAAAAGCTGTCAAGATTAATAAGAAACATAAGTTTATGACAAGTGATTTTGTCTCCATTTAGTATCCAAAAGAGATTTTTTCCCCACGTATGCTAAACGTCAACCAGCAGGTCGCTCTATACATTACAAAAGCTCATACATTGTAAATATGACATGTGGAAAAGGCAGTTTTATAGCTCTATAGATTATTTTCTCCTATATGTGATTATAAATAGTTCATAGGTGAGAAAAGTTAAGGCAAAGTATCTAGATTAAGATTGTTAATCACATACATAAAAACATTAGAATTACCAGGTGAAAGCTGATAGACCCTTTTCTCTGACGTTAAAACCATGACTGCAAGTTCTTGGTCAATATCTGCAATCTAAAGCGCACATAGCTGGTTTAGTAAAATTCAAGGAGCCTACTATTAATGTGGCAATTGTTTACAATGTTTGTGAATAGAACATACCCATCTGAGGTGTTCAAGAACCAAATCCTGATCAGAGGACTCTTTAAGTAGATTTGATGCTTCCATAGCAGCAGACTTTTCACCAGATATTACATCTGCAGACATATCTGCAGAATCAAATTCCACTGAAGATGTAGGCTCTATCCACAGTCCAGTTGAATAATTTCTTGCCAAGATACGCCAAATGGAAAGAGCCTTTGAGACCATTCCTTTACTGGCATATAAGAAAGCAAGTGTTCGTAAATGCCCAGAGTCATCTAACAGGGTTTCTAACTCCTCCTGCACCACCCATTGAAGTTGCAAGGTCACCCACAAGCATCGTTTGACAATGACCAATCTGCTTTGCAATGCATGGGAACAAAAGTTCCTGCTGCTTACTTACAGAGACATGCATGCATGATCTTGGGTCTATACTCCATTAAGTTTGATTGCATACGTGCCTCGAACTAAGCAAATATAATATAGAATGGTAAGAATAGAGTTAGTTTAAGACATACCACAACACAGCTGTTCTGGGATGATGCAAGCTGCTCCATATCTTCTACACAATTGAGGGCTCTATAAAGATACATTAAAAGAGTATCAACTCCCTCCTTCACTGGAGGGGTCAAATCCTTCTCCCGAGAAGTGCGTAGATACCTAAGTAAACAAATAGAAAGTTTGCAAAACATTTCAAGTTAGAAATTGAAGCCTCTGAACTGTCAGTAGAAAAAACAATGTCCAGGTAACTGATAAACAGATGAATGACAAAAAAATTGGCAAGGAAAAAAGTAAATGAACATTGTATATACCTGATCATGTTTTGAATTGCGGACTGCAATAATTCAGCTCTACTAGGCGGATTCAAAAGAAAGTTATCATCTGTAGTAGTATCTACACCAGCTTTTCTGAGGAAAATTTCTCGCTGAATTGCCGTAAGCCCATCATCGACAACTTGCTCAAGAGGCACAGGAGGAGGGTGCAATCCCCAATATCGGTTTCTTGGCACCTGAAAAAGGTCCTTACTTTCAGCTGTGAAAATATTTCCCTATAAGAACCGTTGACACGATCCAATTTTTTAATGATGATATATCCATCAACTTAATCAGCTAATATAATCATACATTAAAAATGTGTTTCACTTTTAATGTAATGTAATTAGATTAAATTCATAAGGGCAGGCACAGGGCTTCAAGTATGATGAGCTATGTGCTGCAATGTTTAGCATTAGCCAACCCAGCATGCTACGGAGGATGCACCTGTTACCAACGGATGGTCCACAGTGCATTAACTCGTCCATTTTACAGATGGCTACAAACTAATATGGCTATAATCTATCATGTCCAGGTATGCTTCTCAAACATGCTATTCAGCAAATGTTAATGGGCATATTTACTAACTAAAGGGCATAAAATATAACAGATGTATGCTACTTAAACATTTAGACCAGGTAAAAGAGAAGGAGGTATATATAAACCAGCCCAAGAAAGCAGACTGCACCAGATAAGACCAGCGATTTGGATCCCTCATTATAAATGGAAAGATTTCAGATGGCTGCATAGCTTCTGAAAGCAAGAAATGGTTCACTGCTTCTTCAAAATGTAAATCAAAAAGTAATAGGAACCCCACTTGTGCATGCACAAACGAGAGCATTTCTCTGGATATTTCACCCTCAGAGTCAACTTCTTCCACCAAACTAATAGCTTCTTTAAAATTCTTTTTCCTTAACAAAACTTTAATCTGTTCTTCAGCGGACACTTTCCGATAGCAAATAACCTGCACAATTGAAAATTGCAATTCAGGAAAGTCCATGAAAAAAATAGAAACAGGTCTGTGTTCCCAGCATTGAACAACAGTAAAATGTCGTTACCCTCTTATCTTAGATTCAGTGTGTATCATGAGTATATTACATGATGACAGTGAATTATCACCAGCAAATTCAGGAGGAAAACATACCTAAACTCAGTCAACTCCTATCAAATTATAGTATTTGATCCTATAAGGAAATTCAAAGAAGTGCCTTATAAGTTCACTTAGTAACTCTTGACTAGCTACGGAAGGAATAGAATAGTATTTGATCTCATAAAGAAATCCAAAAGTTGGAAATGATTTCAAGGAGGAAACGTACCAGCCATACAAGTCACCACATACTCATGCAGACGCATACGCCTGACAAACTATATTATTTGGTTCTATGAAATTCCAAAAAGATGCAGCAAAATCAGATGGGAAACATGTCTGCTTTACAAACCATGACGCAAGCACACATATACACAAAGAACTTCCAAAATGCAACAAATTATTCAAGTAGAAAGCATCCTACCTCATAAATCAACACAATCTTAGCTATAACCACAAACGTTCAAAGTAATGAATCGGTAATTGATGCTATGAAGAAATTCCAAGATGGTGAGACAAATTCAAACAGGAAAACAAACCTACCAATAAGTCATGACATAACATGCACTAGCTATTGACTGACTATTAAAGCAATAAATCAACACAAATTCAAAGAACCTACAAAAAAGATAATAAATAAAATAAGATAAGGCGGGAGACATACCTACCATATGAGTCGTTGCAATCACAACAACTTCTCCATTTCCCCGATCGTTGCTCGCCAAAATGCACGGAGCACCACTCCCCTTCGCCACCAATAAGGACTGCATGCAAGCTGCACTCTTTCTTGAATACAAATCCAACTGCCCTTCCCTTCCAACTATCACATAACACCCCATCTCCACAATAGATTCAGGAATATACTGAAAAATCAAGCTCCCACCCACTGGCTGACCAGACTCATTCGCGACAACACCCACATTATCAACTAACAACAACACTTCCTTACTCCTATGCAGGCATTTCAATCTCGGAGGTCCAGAAGCTTCTGGAAGCAAAAATATCGGTGTGATCTTCCCACTAGCAATCGAAAAGAGTGTGTAACCATCCAAAGTGCCAACAATCATTGAATCCCCAAGCCAAGTCATAGTCTTTACACCCTCAATCCCCTGAATCTCCTTCCAAACTACAGAAATTCCGCCGTACTCAGAATCCGACTGAACTTCTGAAATCGGCGACATGAGCTTCATCAGCACTAAACCTTTTCCTGCTGCGGCCGCCACAAAGCAACTCGAGCCCTCTTCTCTCTTCGCTTCCGATACCCTAGTCCCACTTCCATTAGCCAATTTCTTAAGAAAACTCTTTCTAGGCGATTTCACCGCAGCGTCGTTCGCAAAGAGATCTGAACTATCTGCATCAACATCATCTGAGCAATGAATTCTCTTCGAAAACGCAGTCACCCCCTTCAAGAACCCAACTTTCTTCGCAGGCTGCAACAGGAAGAGATCGATCAAGAAGAGGAACCCATCGGAGAGGACGAGGATCCTTCCGATCTCGTCGAGGACGAGAATGGAGTCGATGACGCGGTTGGTTATAGAGGAGGATTTGAGGAAGTCGACGGAGGAGTCGCTAGGGTTTAGGGAGAAGAGGAGGATCTTGCCGCCGCCGGTGCCGATGAAGATTAGGGTTTGGGAGGAGTCGGTGGGGTTGAAGACGGAGAGGGATCGGATGGTGAGGGGGACGGCGGGGGAGAGGCCGGC
>NC_033796.1:36149898-36182145 GCF_001876935.1 Asparagus officinalis | reverse complement strand
AAGTTAGTGCAGGGTTCGAGGAGAGTCCGATCGGTTGGGGATCGGAGAGGTTCCATTGGAGAAGGGATCGAGTTTCATGGAGAGGGGAATATATTTGGAGGTTTTAGGGGAGGAAGAGGAAAATCTTATGTTAGTTTTGCTTGGCTTTGAAGCCCCGAGCAACTAACCTCTATTAGCTGGTCCCCTAATTTCATGACGAGCATGAAATTCCATTTTTATTTTTATTTTTAAACATTGATTGGCGATTTTGTCGTCATAAACTTGTGATAAATATGAAATTCTGTCATCGTTTTCGGGCGATTTTGTGCTTGTTAATGCGCTAAAGATCCATTGAATTCATGGAATTAAAACTTGCATAGAAAAAAATACTTGTAAATTTCGCTTGGGTCAGTTGATGTGGCCCCTACTTCTTCAAGTCATAATGAGTCCAGATGATCTCCACCAACTACCGATGCTATTGAAATGATTATTGACGTTGGTTGCAATGTTCAACCTAGTTGTGCTGGTATCAGCGTTGTCTTTCGCAACATTCGACGTTCAATTCTGCATGTCCTTCCCAGCCCTCTTGACCAGTAGTTTGAACCTCTCATATTCGAATTAGTAGCAACTTAACATAGACTACAGGTTGCTTGTGGTGCGGACAACGGGTTACTTAAAATTACTTGTTAATTCAGATTGTTTGTTGGCGATAACTTATTACTGGTGATATCTTATTACTTGCTCGAGTTTTTGAAAATTGTAGTTTCGCTTACTTGAGGAGAGTAGTCAATGTTATGGATCATTTTCTTACTTGGGAGCTAGAAATAGGCAAAATACATCAGAAAGATGCGAAAAAAATAGAGAAAGATAAGCAATACTTGGTTGCACCTCTCGAGACTCTTTACAAAAATGTTTCAGTTACATATATTCACTGCTAAATAATGAGGTATCCTAGACGGAAAATTCCGTCTAGGATACCCAGAATTCCGTCTAGAATGCTTATTCTAGACGGAATTCCGTCTAGAATAGGCGTCTAGTTTGTTTCCGTCTAGGATGTAGTATTCTAGACGGAAATTCCGTCTAGAATACATCCTAGACGGAATATTCTAGACGGAATTTAAAACCGTCTAGAATACATCCTAGACGGATTATTCTAGACGGAATTTCCGTCTAGAATAACTCATCCTAGACGGAAAAAAATTCCGTCTAGAATGAGTATTCTAGACGGAAATTTCCGTCTAGAATATTCATTCTAGACGGAATTTGTGGTTTTTAATTTTTTTTTTTAATTTTTTTTAAAAAGAGCATTCTAGACGGAATTTGAGCATCCTAGACGGAATTTCCGTCTAGGATGCTGTGCTACAGTAGTTTTTTTTTTTTTTGGTGCAGAACCTAGTTTGAGTTCGATAAATGTTATAACAACATCAGAGAAATATAATACAAAATTTAAAAACAATTAATTACAAAGCTCAAATATGTAGAGGGAATTCATAATATAGCTCCAATAAAAATGCTTCTTATGTTACAATGAGAATGGCAATCATACTTTGCATATACAAATCAAAACTATATCAACGAAAAAGGGCTCTAAAAAAGAGAACATAGACAGTGGAGAGCCCAGATTTGCCTTGACATCAATCAAGAATATTGTCCTCTACCAAACAACCCTGGATGAATAACACCCCCTTAGAAACAAACCAACACTTTCCCCTGAACAGGTCTGCACATCTAGCAAATGGATGCAAAGTAGACAAGATAGAAGTTGCCAACAATTGTCTCGCCATCATAGTAGAAAATCTGACAAATAGATACACAAAACCGAGTGAAGTTGAGCACCAACAAAAGATCCAAACTTTATACATCCCGTCGAGCCTCGCCCGGTCCTTCTTGCTCTGCAGTATCTCCTTCCCATCCCCGCCCCCCTCCCCCTCCCCTCCTCCCTCCTCTTCAACCAATGCTCCATGCTCTGTGAAAGAATGGCATATAACATCAAATAAAAGCAACAAATATGTTCAAAATCAGACGGTGGATTTAATTCAGTGCAATAACAATAAGGTAATTAAAACACAACAATACCCAAAGTACTTCAAACCATCTTGATATTGCTGGTTTCTCATCCTCAACAAAACCAAGTTAAAATAAAACACATTATCAACCATGCACGCCATGCGGTGACTATCAATTGCTATATTACAGAGGAGCCACAAAAGCCGCTTGGGGAACGGGATATGCAATTTTAAACTAGTCATTGCACTTGAAGCTATCTTGAAGTACTTAGAAGAAATTTGATAAAGAGCGTTTCTTCACAGAAACTAATTCTGCCACTTTAACTAGTTATATTGAGGACGCGCTCGAAGGATTCGACGGCGGAGGCGTCACCATTGCCAGCGTCGTTGGGGATCGACTGCCAGCGGCGCAGAGAGAGAGAGGGAGGGAGGGAAGGAGTTAGAGAATTAGGGGGGAGGGGGGGAGAGCTTCTTATTTCGATTTTGGGCGGAAATTTGGGGAGAATTTCGATTTTGGAGCGAAAAATTGATGTTTTAAATTTTTTTTATATGGGTCCTAGTATCCTAGACGAAAATTTCCGTCTAGGATACATGATTATTTTAAAAAAAAATTGAAAAAAATAAAACCGTCTAGAATACTATCCTAGACGGAAATTTCCGTCTAGGATGTTTTATCCTAGACGGAAAGCGAAAAATTGATGTTTTTAATTTTTTTATATGGGTCATAGTATCCTAGACGGAAATTTCCGTCTAGGATACATGACCATTTTTAAAAAAAAATTAAAAAAATAAAACCGTCTAGAATACTATCCTAGACGGAAATTTCCGTCTAGGATGTTTTATCCTAGACGGAAATTTCCGTCTAGGATGTTTTATCCTAGACGGAATATTCTAGACGGAAATTTTCCGTCTAGAATAATACAAACTAGACGGAAAATTTTCCGTCTAGAATATTCCGTCTAGGATATTCGATTTTTTACTAGTGATTGTAAAGTTTATTTATTTATTGCATGGGCCTAAATATGTACGCCCATCGAGAATTTAGCGGGCGTTGGAATCAAGTCCTTAACATCACACAACGCGTAAAAAAAATATCCCGGCCCGTAAAAACTTCGCATCCATTTTAATTCAACGCCGAACACCCACTCCCCCATTTAAATTGTTTAAGATTCCTCTAATACTATACACATCAGGCGAGATTCACGAGGTAAATGACGCAATTAGCAGCTAAACTCCACAAGTAAGGGTGACAAATTCACAAATCTGTACACGGTCTCGGTTTATTTAAGCGTTTCGCTTCCTTGAGGACATCGCACGCATTTGCAGGCTTGAGCGCGACTCCAGCTCTCCAATGGCGGTAAAGGACGGAGCAAGCTATCGCATCTCTGCGACGCCAGCGATCATCGTGGCGCAGTTAATGGGCGTAGCATCGCTGACTCTCATGCTCGTCTGGCTCTTGAAATTTAGAGGAGGCATTTCTGTCAACACTGATAATATACAACGCGATTTCAATGTAATTTCTGTTAAATCTATGAGAAGATAAATATCCATGTTTTATCTTTTTATCTCACTTTTTTGTTGGTTTTTCAACAGGGGCACCCATTTTTCATGCTGCTTGGGCTCATTTTCTTAGGAGGCCAAGGTTAGCTTTTCCTTTATTTGGTTGTATTATTAAGGAATTGTGGTTTTTTTTTTGAACTTTGTATTGTTTGGTGTTGTAGCGATTATGGCGTATAAGACGATTCCAGGGAGTAGGAGGACACAGAAGTTTGTTCACCTGTTCTTGCATCTGATGGCTCTTGGCTTGGGAAGTTTAGGACTCTACGCTGCCTTCAAATTCCACAAGGATACTAAACTGGCAGATATGTACAGTCTGCATTCTTGGTTGGGGATGGGCGCGTTCGTCCTCTACGGTTTACAGGCAAGTCATCCAATTATGTGAGAAATTTTATTTCTGTACATGTAATTATGCGTGATTTTGAGTAGAAGACGAAGATAAAACATGAATTGGGCAAATAGTCCCTTTTCTCATGGTTAACCTCATCTATCTATTTTAGGTCTAGAAAAAAGTTTAGTGTATATCATTTATTTGTCTGTTAACCCTTCATTGAACTCCTTCAATTACAAAAAAAAGGAGTGTCGAAAATAATGTTGCTTGAGTTTTGACCAACTTTCATGGAGTTGTAGCAACAAATCTTCACTAATCAAATTGTGAGGATTGCTGCAAATATGTAAGAATCCTCAAATTCCAATTCCAAAAACACTCAAATGTCAGATATCCATAACAACAATATCTTCTTTCGAGATATGTACTCTCACGCCAAATCCAGATGCAAGTACTAAGTACATATGATTTGTCTATGCGTTTTTCTTTCTCGGTTTTTCTTTCATGTCATAATTCAGATTGGACGACCAAACAAACCCAGATAATAGTATTCAAAACACGTATAACGAGATTGAATTGTTCCATTAACAATATTGACTGATTGTTTGCAGTGGTTACTTGCATTCTTCACCTTTTGGTTCCCTGGAGCAACGATGATGGCTCGGGCAAATTATTTGCCATGGCATGCTTTCTTCGGTATAGTAATCTTCCTAATGGCCATAATCAGTGCAGAGACAGGACTGGTTCAGAAATCCTTCTACTCGGATCTTATTCATGGTAGCCAAGCTCTCCTAGTAAATTTCACGGGGGTTGCTATCTTCTTGTTTGGAATCGCCACAATTCTAACTGTTATACTCCCACGAGCATATTAACTATGCTTTATGTCAGCAATTATTCTTTATTTTTATATAAATATATATGGTCATCTCCTTGTTGAAATTTATTCAGAACTTACCATTGTAATTCTATTGGATTTGATTGCGTAGGATGATAATGTGTTGTATCCTAACTGGTAAATTTTTAGTTATGTCCTATTAATAAAATCTCTACTCCTGCTAATTGAACTACTAACTGTTCTCTTCGTTTGCATTCTCTTATTTGTATAGTTTCAGGTGTGCTTTCCATTTTTGGTGTATATTTCCTTTTGTTGATTAAACGTTTTGCAGTTGTCAAAGCTATTCCATATCAGTTCAAGTAGTTCAATTTATAGAATATATTAAATTTTCATTTTGTTTTAAGGATAAAATCACTTATCTGTGCCATACCAGTACAAGAACTAGCCAACAAGTTATGTCGATAAATTTGGAAAAACAGCTTTTTTTTGCTGGACCAAAATTGTATGCGGAGCAATCCTCAAACTATAATCTTCAAGGTATTCACGTTTATGAATAAAGACGAGAGGAAGAGAAATCTGATATAATGAAGATAAATCCAACCAGGATTTATTGAGACTTTCTTTGAATAGGTGGAAGTCATACCTTAATAGTGTCTTCAGAAACAAGTATTGGTTTTTACAGATAAAAGTCATTAACAAGAGAACTGCTGTAGTTGTCATGTTTACGCATCATATCTCGGTCTATGTAACTTGAGAAGATTGATCATGCAATTAAAATTTGCAGAAAATCCTAATCAGGTTCTGTAAGCAGCAAATTTATGAGACCTTGATCAGGGTATGAACTCAAAGAACCAAATCCTGCCTGACCTTTGTTTTTATGCATGATACCCAATTCTACGAAAAGAATCCAAGGAAATTAATAAATAAAACATGCCGTTCACGGCACATTTGTGAACGAAATATCCAAGATCCCCTTGGATTATATGCTTGTACTAGACTGGCAATGTCTACATATATAGAGTATGTTTTGTCATTCTCAACGAACAAATATACTCTCTATTATGGCGACGAAGGAAAGTGCAAACGATGGGGTTTCTGCAACCCTAGCAATTGTCATTGCACAATTTCTAGGCGTAACATCAATAACTCTTATGTTTATCTGGCTCTTGTGCTTTTGAGGAGGCATTTCCATCAAATCTGATAATATACCACGAAATTTCAACGTAGAGTTTCAATGTAAATTGTAGACAACCAATTCATGTATATTTCAGTACATTTATCTTTCCACAACTTGCTTGCTATTATTTATCATCCTTTAATTTGCGCTATCTAGAGGGGTTATCAATGATAAATCCTTCTCAAAATGTCCAACTCAGGAGTGATAAGTGCCAATAAATGAGTCGACCGATGATAAGTTTTGCTGAAAATCTGAAATTATAGATGAGAAGGATCATTTACAATGTACACTTTTCTTACAACTTTGTGTATTAATTTTTCTAACATCCGCTTCATTTCCGTTAGGCGCACCCATTTCTCATGATGATGGGGCCAATATTCTTAGGAGGCGAGGGTAACATGTTGAGTTCTTTATATTGAAAAACTAAACTTAGCTGTTTGTTTGGCTACCAAGGTGTTTTTGTTGTGGTGTTTTTCAAGAAAAACACATTGCTGTTTTATTTTTCCTCCCAAGTGTTTTGAAAACAACTACTGAAAATTACCAACAATTTCATAAATCCAGAAAAAAAGAAAAAATTAATTAGATCGTGAGTTGAGAATGGTTACAGTGGTTTGAGAACGGAGGAGACCACCACGGCCACGGGCTTAGGAAGGGGCGACGGCGATGGGGCTTGAGGCGACGACGAAAGGCGACGGCGCTTAGATCTGGAGGCGACGTCGCTCAGGGGTGTAGGCGTCTAAAAATGCCTATGGGTGCCCGCACACAGCTCAAGACAAAGAGAAGGTGATGAACATCGTTATCCGAATCAAAGAGGATTATCCAACGCCGACAAGCGCATAAAGCGAATCGGCAAACTGTTGATGACACGACAACGAACCACCACAATGGAAAACGCCAAGTGGACCGCACGCGTCAATCAACATGCGTGCGTCAATCAACACGTGTGTGTCAATCAACACGCGTTCGACGGTCAATTCCGCAACGAAGCGTACAAGTCAACAAGACGATCAATTACGCAAAACGGCCCGCGCCCACGCGGGTCAGACTTGCCCCCGCGCGCTACTTCAACCCATGTTTGGTTTTTTTGACGGTTTTCTCGGGATTTTTCAGTTCCAGAGGTTCCCAACTGACTTGATATCATCTACAAACGTGGTTAGGTTGTTATTGACTAAAGATAAGGCCAAACCACTTGTTCTCATCCAAATAACCGCATCCGAGGCCTATAAATACAAGCTTAGGGCCTCCTTTTAGCGGGGGCGATTGATTATCAAGACGAGGAGGTGCTGCCGGATTGTGGAGTCAAAGGAGCACGAATTTCAGCGAGGGTTGACAGATCTTGGCGAGTTCTTCGGCATAAAGAAGGAGAGTTCGAGAGATCCGACGCCCGTTCTCGTCCGTCCCTTGAGATTAGGCTTGGTCTTAATCTCGAGAAGAGCCCTGATTTCACTTGGTCGATTTCAGCGCTTCAAATCAAATACTTTCTCGGCGAAGACGAAGCTCTGCCGAATTTTCCATCAACCGGATCCAGATCTAAGGCGGTCCACAGATAAACCCCGGCACAGGCAAAGATCCCACGCAAGCAGAAGACCGATAAACGATCTCTGCGTTTGTTTTGACGAGAGTTGTAACTTTTTGTTTTTATTGTGTAAAAGTCTTATAAAAAGACAATCTTTTTTATTTCATTATAACGACTAAAGTTGTAATGAATACCGCAATGAATACAACAATTTTCGGCGCAAACAAACTGGCGACCACAGTGGGAGCCAACAGCTTCGCTGCCGGAGCTGTCGTGTCGCAACCTCGGATCTGCATCCCGGTTGAAGAAGTGGTCGAGTACGAGTTCGACCAACTGAAGTTCGAGGAATATCTGTCGTCCTCCTCCTCCAGATCCTCCGCCTCTCGCAAGCGAAGGAAGATCAACGCCCCTGTTGTTGCGGTAGCTGAACCTTACAACACCCTTCCGGCCTCCAATGAGTCTGGATCTGCAGATCTGAACTCCTCCTCAATCAAGGAGTTGAGTACAGAAGGCGCGCCTATTTTATCGAAGAGAACTCGTCAAAGGCAGCGCCAACATTGTGCGCGCCAACTCGCTAGAGCATTGGAGTCAATTGACGGGATCCGTTACGAGGCAGATCTGAAAATTAGGCAACGCCAAGCACCCTAACAGCGGACAGATGTCCTCCCCTCCAAACCAATAGCAAATGAATGGATCCAAATCAAAAAGATTCGTTCAACTCTGGAGGAGCGAATTCAAAAGTGCTGCGCGCTTGCGCGCACGCGAATTCTTGTGCAAAAAGCACAAAAGATGCAGAAAGAAGGACATAGCTAAGAAACAACCAAGACTGCATCAAACTTGGAGGCCAAAATCCAAAACGACAGCCTCCGACCTTCCAAATCGCGGGTCACTTGAATCCGACCCTCCAACCCGTCGGTCACTTAAATCTGACCCGAGCCAGAGTCAAGGCAGAAGATGTTCTGAACCTGTTTCGTCGATCCCTATGAGTTCCGCACCTCCGACGGAGCACCGGGACAGTGCGGACTTGTCCCATTTCAAGGTTGTTAGACCCTAGAGGGGGGTGATTAGGGTCTTATGCTAATCTAATCCGATTATATGCCAACATACTCAGAAGAAAACGCGTAAGATAAACGAGCGCATTATACCTGAGGATTCATGTAAACAGTCGATAGGTTACTCCGACGGCAACGTCGATGAGTTGTACTATCGGGCTGGGGGTATGAACAAGTCTCGGAAGAGAAGTACCCGGGAATTAGAGTCTCACGGCCCGTGCGCTAAGATAATCAGGACAGTATTATCAGCATGTAGTTGCCCCAAGACCGCTCCGCAGAAGGTCTCGGTATTTGAGAGGATCTCCAACGGAATAGCTAAGTCCAAACCAAAGCGTCTCCGTAAGAAGCGAGCTAAGTCCAAACCAAAGCGTCTCCGTAAGAAGCGATCGGCTGTTCATGATAACGAACTTCTAAAAGTCACAATCAACATGGCTGATAAGGGAAAGTCGATTCGACATTCTAGTTCTGACCCTCTCGTATCGCATCGTCTGACTCGGCTACGCGTAGGGACCACCAGACGTAGGGACTACCAGAGAATGCAGAGAGGTTTATCATCGGATGATGAAGCATCAGATGCTAACTCGGCAATTGCTTCTGATAATACGGTATCCAGTCCAGGACAATCCCGCGAAGTGTTCATGATCAATACCGAGCAAATCGCCAAAATTCTTGAGGATGATCTAACCAAACAGAAAGAGGCATTCAAGATTGAAATGGAAATGGCTATGCTACGGATAAGGGAAGAGCATGACCAACAAATTCGGGCTCTATCCAATCAGTTCGGTGAATCTAGCCATCGCAACCGTACTGATCAAGCAGGCAGCGATTCAGATGTGGATGAACGTCTCAATGTTGATGACCAACGTCTCAATGCTGATGACCCTCCCGTTGATCAAAACGCTGGGGGTGGCCCCACTAAAGACGACAACGCTGGGGGTGGCCCCGTTATTCCTCTTAAGAATCGTCCAAAGCCCGATACGAGCGAGGATGAGAAAATGAAAGATCTCGAGAGTAAAATCAACGCTCTAATGTCTGATCGAGAGGTAAAGAGGACTGGCATTCCATGTCCATATCCAAGAGAGTGGGACAAGTTCAACCTGCTTAACTTCACGCCGTTTGCCGGGAAGGGTTCACCCACTCAACATCTGATCTACTTCAAGTCCCACTTGGGTATGATCTCCGGCAATAAAGCCTTGATGGTTCGGTCATTCGTTGGCACTCTTCGCAGGCCGGCCTTCGATTGGTGCCGCCGTCTCAAGCCCGGAAGTATTAACAACTGGGACGATATAGAGAACTCATTCCTTGGTAACTTCTTTGATGACGACGACGAGGTATCCATCAGAACACTTTTCGATAAGAAACAAGAAGATGACGAGACAGTCGACGACTTCGTCAAGCGCTTTCGGAATAAAGCAATGAACTGCCGAGATCCGATCACGGAGGACTTCATCCTCCAGACATGTCATAACAACCTATCTATTGAGATATTAGAAGTTATGGGAGTCGCACCGTCCAACACTTGGAAAGAGTTGAAGATGCGCGGAGAGCGGGCCGAACGCTTCCTCCGAAGGAAGAAAGCCGAGAGGAGCCAACCGATGACTAATCTTCCGAACTCAAACTTCGCCTCCCGTGGTAAAGGAAAGGCACATGCAGCGATTGTAGACGTTAATCAGACATCGCAACAACAACCCCGAAGGCAGCAAAAGACTTCGGATCCGAGACTCCAAAAAGAGTACTCCTTCAAGGACGAAGATGTTCCGGCTATTTTCGAGTCTCTCCTTGAAAATAACAAGATCAAGCTACCACCTATCCCAGATCAGGAGGAAGCTGATAATACTGCGGATCTGAAGTACTGTGCGTACCACAGGAGGATCCTTCATCCTACCAAGGCTTGTTTCGCTCTTAAGAATAGCATCCAAACATTGGTTGAAGCCGGCATTATATCGCTCAATTAAACCGAATGAACACTCCGACAAGTATAAGAGTATAAACTGCTTCTTAACACTCTGACAAGTATAAGAGTATAAACTGCTTCTTAACACTCCGACAAGTATAAGAGTATAAACTGCTTCTTAATCCTCCGACCGGTATAAGAGATTAAACTGGTCCCTGATACTCCAATTGGTATATGAGTCTAAACTGTTTCCTACCATTGACGGGAAGTTCCAGGAGAATTTTTATATGTAATATTCTTAAGGATAACCCGATCATGTAACCGAATGCAATGATAAACCCAGTTTCGCGAAGAAGCTGGGGGTGGATGATTCATGTAACGGGGAGTTCCCGGAAGAATACTATATGTAATTTTCTTAGGGATAACTCGATCATTACAAACAAAGTGATAAACACTAAACCCCCATTATGATTTCCGAACACTCTTTTGTTGAGATGAAATTCGATCACTTCATTGGATCAATTTTCCCTCACAAAACTCTCACTGGTGTTTGACGACTCATAGTCTCCCACCACAGAGTCCCCTACCGATCAGACTAATTGACGGTGGGACCACCAAAATTCTTTCCTATTTAATCCATTCAAACTTTCGCTATGTTCGTGCACTCAACACTTTCATGGTTAGAGTCCGGATATAATGCTTAGAATTTTAATCTGTCAATCCTTGATAATTGTCAAACCCCTTCGTGTTAAGTCCTTATCACTTAACACTAGAAACCCCATTTGAGTGATTTGTACAAGTCAACACCCCCACTATAATTTGTACTCCCACTCCCATTTGGTCAAACCTTCTTACAGTTAGGACCACAACCAAAATCTCCTCTCGATTCCTCCAATGAACGAGAGATCCACAAATCGAGCGGTCAAACCTTCCTACAGTTAGGATCGTCTCAAACATCCCACTCGGTCAAACCTTCCTACAGTTAGGGCCAAATCCAAAATCCCCTCTTGATTCCTCCAATGAACGAGAGGTCCACTTTCAAATCGAGTGATCAAACCTTCTTACAGTTAGGATCACCTCAAACTCCCCCTTTGTCAAATCTTCCTACATTAAGGACCAAAACCACAATTCACTGTCGATAAACGAGAAACTCACCTTTAGTTCGATAATCAAACCTTCCGACAGTTAGGGTTATCCCAATCTTTTCGATTCTCAAAATAGAGATCTCACTCCTAGTTTCACCTTTCCGGATTCTGGGGGTGGAGATCCCACCTCGAGTTTCCTTTCCAACTGGAGATAGAATATAAAATTCTTCCTCTTCAGCTTTGGGAGATAGGATATAAAATTCTTCCTCTCCCGCATCGGGTTCGTCTTTGCCCCAGGAGAAGACACCAATTTTTCAAACTCCTAAAATCCGTGCTTCACAAGCACGGGGTATTTTATCCCGAAGCCTAAGTAGGGATAAGTCAACACCTAACTCGCGTTGCCGGTTTAGTCTTTCACCGATTGAAAAAAGACACCAGAATCCAGTCTGGGGTATTTTATCCCGAAGCCTAAGTAGGGATAAGTCAACGCCTAACCCGCGTTGCTGGGTGGTTCGTTCCCGTAAAAATGACCGAGTCTACGTATTCAGCATCGTAGCAACAAAAATCCATGCTTTTTATGCATGGGGAATTTTATCCCGAAGCCTAAGTAGGGATAAGTCAACGCCTAACACGCGTTGCCGATTAGTTCTTAACCGTAAAAAGAACAAAAGCCCACATATTCGATATTGTTGCAAGTCGTTATTCATAACGCCAAAATCCGTGCTTCACACGCGCGGGGAATTTTATCCCGAATCCTAAGTAGGGATAAGTCAACGCCTAAAACGCGTTGCCGGTTAGTTCTTAACCGTAAAAAGAACAAAAGCCCACATATTCGATATTGTGGCAAGTCGTTATTCATAACGCCAAAATCCGTGCTTCACACGCGCGGGGAATTTTATCCCGAACCCTAAATAGGGATAAGTCAACGCCTAACTCGCGTTGCCGGTTTAGTCTTTCACCTATTGAAAAAGACACCAGAATCTAGTTTGGGGCATTTTATCCCGAAGCCTAAGAAGGGATAAGTCAGCGCCTACCACGCGTTGCCGGGTAGCCTATTCCCGTAACAATGGCGAAGTCTACGTATTCAATATCGTAGCATCAAGTCTAAGGGAGTTCATTCCTTTAGCATAACGTTACGTGCGGAACGGACTTAAACAATCCGCATGCAAGCCTGATTCAAATGGTAACCGGTAAAGGCACGCCAAATCCGTTGAAGGCTGAGGGTTTGCCAAAAACCTTAAAGTCTACGTCTGATACACGTTGCTGTTTAGTCTTTTCACAGGAGAAAGACGAAGTCTACGTATTCAATATCGTAGCACTAAAAGAGTTAACTCTTTTAGCATAACGTTACATGCGGAACGGACTTAAACAATCCGCATGCTAGCCCGACTCAAACGGTAGTCGGTAAAGGCTTATCAAACCCGTTGATGGCTGAGAATTTGCCAAAAATTCTATAAATGCGAGTCATTGACGTATCAACTTCATTAGTTGGTCTCGTGACTTGAACATCCAACAAACTTCAGGATAAGATCCACACGTGCAGATGAATCAGCTTTAATAGTTGATCCTACAGCCCAACATTCGGGACCGTCACGCTCCAATGCCTTAAGAGCTTAAACTGTGTAGACTCCAGCAAACGTACGAGTATAAACTGTGTTAACGCCGGACAACGCGTTACAGTAAAGATTGATGCCGGTCAACGCATCAGCAATTTCGTCAAAATAAGGCAAAAGATGACTCCAAGGATTTCAGTTACAATCAGATATGAATTCCCAACGGAGAGGATTAGTTCAAAGTTAACTCAATTGCACGAGCTAAGTTCAGAAACTTACACACCAATCTCAGTTCAAGATTTCGACAACGGTCAGACGATAAACGCAGCGCCGGAAGAACTTCATCTATTCGACGGAACAATGAATAGATTGAAGGCTGAAGAAGTTAAGAATTGAGGTAGTTAAAGGTCGCTCTACGAAATAGAGGAGATGTCAGAGTGCTATAGCAGGATTGTAGGCGTCTAAAAATGCCTATAGGTGTCCGCACACAGCTCGAGACAAAGAGAAGGTGATGAACATCGTTATCCGAATCAAAGAGGATTATCCAACGCCGACAAGCGCATAAAGCGAATCGGCAAACTGTTGATGACACGACAACGAACCACCACAATGGAAAACGCCAAGTGGACCGCACGCGTCAATCAACATGCGTACGTCAATCAACACGTGTGTGTCAATCAACACGCGTTCGACGGTCAATTCCGCAACGAAGCGTACAAGTCAACAAGACGATCAATTACGCAAAACGGTAGAAAATACAAGTCCCGGAAAGACCAGAAAACACCAGAGCTCAGCAAAGATTCGAAACACCGCGTCCGCACGGGTCGGACCGCGTCGACCCGCGCCCGCGCGGGTCGGCCAAGTCCGACCCGCGGCGGCGCGGGTCGGACAAAGCCGACCCGCGGACAAGAACAAATCCCGGAAGAAAGAAACCAAAAAAAGGGAAAAAGTCGGCGAACCCGCGCTAAGCGCAGGACGGAATGATCCGACCCGCGCGAGCGCGGGTCAGATTGTCCTGTTGCGCAGTCTAAAGTTCCAAAACACGTTTTGACAGTTTTAAATTGGTTTTTTGCAGGGTTTATCGGTTTTAGGGGTTCTTAACTGACTTGAGATCATCCCTAAACGTTGTTAGGCTGCTGTTGACTGAAGATAGAGCCAAATCCCTTGTTCTTATCCAAATAACCGCATTTTGAGGCCTATAAATATGAACCAAAGGCCTCCATTTTCTGGGGCGATTGATTATCAAGACGAGGAGGTGCTGCCGGATTGTGGAGTCAAAGGAGCACGAATTTCAGCGAGGGTTGACAGATCTTGGTGAGTTCTTCGGCATAAAGAAGGAGAGTTCGAGAGATCCGACGCCCGTTCCCGTCCGTCCCTTGAGATTAGGCTTGGTCTTAATCTCGAGAAGAGGCCTGATTTTGGCTTGGTCGATCTCAGCGCTTAAAAATCAAATACTTCCCTCGGCAGACGAAGGCTTCTGCAATTTTCCATCAACCGGATCCAGATCTAAGGCGGTCCACGGATAAACCCCGGCACAGGCAAAGATCCCACGCAAGCAGAAGACCGATAAACGATCTCTGCGTTTGTTTTGACGAGAGTTGTAACTTTTTGTTTTTATTGTGTAAAAGTCTTATAAAAAGACAATCTTTTTTATTTCATTGTAACGACTAAAGTTGTAATGAATACCGCAATGAATACAATAATTTTCGACGCAAACAAGGGGATCTAGAGTTGACGACGGACGGCGTCCGCTTCCGGAGCTGTCGTGTCGCAACCTCGGATCTGCATCCCGGTTGAAGAAGTGGTCGAATACGAGTTCGACCAACTGAAGTTCGAGGGACGGCGCGGCGATGTCGATGAGATTTTGGCGACACGGACAAAGTTTGGGCGACGACGATGAGGCGCTTGAGATCGGATCTGAGAGGGGTCGATGTTTTGGGGGAAGAGAGGGGTCGATGTTTTGGGGGAAATGAAAACAACGGAGCTCAAACACATTTTTCTTGTTTTGAGAAACCCGTTGAGAGTTTGGGATGGTTGGGGTTTTGGACATAAAAACAGAATGGTTATCAAACACGTTTTGATTTTTTTTTTATAAAACAAAACGAAAACACCACAAACGAAGCGGTTACCAAATTTACTTTCTTCGTGTTAGCTATCATGATTTATAAAATAGTTCCGGGCAGCAAGAAGGTTCGGAAGTTTTTACACGTGCTCTTGCACGTGATGTCCCTTGCATTTGGTGGCTTGGGCCTGTATGCTGCATTCAAAAGCCACAAGGATATGAAGTTAGTTGATATGTATGGTGTTGGGGCATGTGGTTAAATCTGGAATAATACAGATATATAACAGCAAAAACTAAACAGAAAACTGAAGTGTGATAATTTAAATTTTTTCAACTCAGCTGATGTGCGTTTGTAAAACGATGTGCTTAAAGCATTATTTGGCCTACTCCGGTGCAAGGATCCCAAGGCCAAATTGCTTTAAAGCATTATTTGGCCTACTCCGGTGCAAGGATCCCAAGGCCAAATTGCTTCCAGGAACAGCAGTCCAGTACTCTGGTGTGCACCAACCCAGTACTGTCAAGATCTCCTTGATCTATAAGACAAAGATCTCCTCGATCTATCAGGCAAAGATCTCATCGATCTATAAGACAAAGATCTCCTCAATCTATCAGGTAAAGATCTCCTCGATCTATAAGACCTTCTTGGTCTAGGCACTGTTCCTACGAGCACTAGCTATTCTACAACAAATATATCTGTATATATTGATTGTTGTTTTTTGAATGAATTTTCCTTAAGGATTTGGGGTCTATTTATAGCGTTTGGAAAAACACTATGTACTAATAAAATAATATATTTTACTATGCATGTGGACCCATGTCCAAATTTTTCTTCGGTGGGGCCCACCACTTTTGAAAAATTAAATCAAAACATGAGCGATTGCAGCAGCCCATGTGAAGTCAAAAAAAATATCCAATAATCCTCCACAATTTTTTTATAAACTAGTGTCGTGTAACAATATCGTCGTTTCAATTATTGTGCATAAGGAAGATGTCGCAAGTACTTGAATCCCCTTTAGACCAATTGAATAAAAGATAGATACATGATGTCGCAGAGACTTGAACTAGCACATGTCTACAAATCCAGCGATCACACAAGATCAAACTTGTCTGTGGTAGTTTTCACTTTGAACCACACTTGCCTTTGCCTTTTGCCTTGCCTTTGCCTTTGTCTTTGCACATTGCCTTGTGCATGTCCTGGTTTCTGCTAGGGCTCTAGGTATCTTTTCACAAGACATCATAGGAGACGGTCAAATCTTCTCCCATGCATAGGTGAGTTCCTTATGCATGTTTCCTATCAAACATCCCGCATCCGAAATGCTTTGAACTCATTAAGGTTTAAGAGTCATCCTCTCTCATGATAGGATTCTAGGTGAGTCCTTTAGGTGTGTTTCCTATCTAATACCTTACATCCGAAATGCTTTGAACTCATTAAGGCTTAACAACCATTCCATTTATATGATAGGATCCTAGGTGAAAAGATCAAACTTTTACCCGGTTAGTTCAGCCAAGTAAGGATAGTACTAGAGAGAGATCAAAAATTAATTAAGTACCTCGTTCCTTACGGAGCGCGTTACGCAACCCACAAATCTTGCTTAGATTCCGACTAATCCAAGAAAACTTGAACCCTTTCACTTATAAATCTTACTTGACTTTTGAACCATTTATCTTGTCATCAGTAGCATAAGCTTTGAACTAATAACTAGATGTAAATGGTAAGTATTTGTAAGACTCATCAAACTTTTTAAATTTTACTTGACTTTTGAACCAATTATATTATCATTATTAGTAGCATAAGTTTTGAACTAAAAACTTGATATAAATGGTAAGCATTTGTAAGACTTACAAAACTTTGAGATCCATTCTAGCAGACGTCCTTTTGACTATGTTTTTTTTCAGACCCTTAGTCAAAGGATCAGTCACATTCTCTGAAGATCGGACATCAATCACAGAGATGACTCCTTGACAGATGAGCTCTCTCAAATAGCCATGCTTCAGACAAATGGTCCGCTTCTTTCCATTGAACATCAAGTTCGCTGTCATAGCACTCGCCGCTTGATTATCAAAATAGATAATAATTGTGCCTTGCAATTCTATCAATGGAGGGTCTCGGAGAAAACAACTGAGCCATTCAGCTTCATCTCCTGCAGCACAGAGTGCGAAGAACTCAGATTCTATCGATGACTGTGCAATCATGGTCTGCTTCTTAGACTTCCATGAGACGACAGCTCTACCCATGGTGAAGACAAAACCTCCAGTAGACCTACACTCATCTGGTTCTAAGTATCAGCTCGCATCTGAATAGTCTTTGATTATACCCGGATATCCAGTGTAGAATAGGCCCAGACCTGTAGTTCCTTTTAAGTATCTCATCAATCTCTGGACAATAGGCCCAGACCTGTAGTTCCTTTTAAGTATCTCATCAATCTCTGGACAGCATCCCAATGAAGCTTTCTAGGATTACTTGTGAACCTACTAAGCATCAATCTCTGGACAGCATCCCAATGAAGCTTTCTAGGATTACTTGTGAACCTACTAAGCATTCCTACAGCGAATGCTATATTTGGCCTTGTGCAGCTCATCGCGTACATAAGACTCCCAATGATCTTTGAGTACCTTAGTTGCACTATTGGTCTTCTAGTGTTCGGTCGAAACTTCTTGTTGTAATCGTATGGCACTGATAGTTCTGACAAGTCGTTGTAGCCATACTTCTTAGCATGCTCTAGACATAATAAGATTGGGACAATCCAATACCCTCTTCAGAGTATATGATTTTAATTCCGAGAATCACGTCCGTGGTTCCAAGGTCCTTCATACTAAAATGTGCTGAAAAAAATTTCTTGATAGATATTACTATCTCCAAATCACTCTCAATGATAAGCATATCATCCACATAGAGGCAGATGAGCACCACCTTTTCTTTAGCAACCATGATGTATAGGCACGTGTCAAATTCACTGACTTGATACCCATTGTTATGAATAACCCCATCGAACTTCTCATACCAGAGTTTGGTGCTTGCTTAAGTCCATATAAAGACTTAACAAGTTTACAAACATTACCAGCTAGAGCATCAAGTCCTTCTGGTTTCTCCATATAGATCTCTTCTGTGAGATCTCCATTAAGAAAGGCAGTCTTCACATCCATCTGATGTGTGACGAACCTTTTAATCATTGCCCATGCGATAAGCACTCTGATGGTAGTGATCCTACAAACTGGTGCATAGATATCAAAGAAATATATATCTTCTTTCTGAGAGAATCCTTTTGTCACCAGTCTTGCTTTGTACTTTTCAATAGTACCATCAGGACGGAGCTTCTTCTTGAAGATCCATTTGCAACTGATAGGTCGTGCACCTTCAGGTACATCCACCAGCCCCCAATTATGATTTTGGATCAATGAATCTATCTCATCATCTATAGCGTCTTTCCATAGAAGAACGTCTGTTGACTGCATTGCTTCTTGAAAAGTCTGTGGATCTCCTTCCACATTATAGGTGATGAAGTCATCTCCAAAATCTTTCTTTCTTGACGATTACGCTTATGCCTGGACTTACTGCTTCACGCAAATCAATCTATCGTTCAAGAGGTGGCGGTCAGAGCTGAAGAAAAAATATTTTACTCAAAGAACAGAAGATTGGGAGCGTTACTGGCATCTTGACGAGCGCGCCGATGGAGTTGATTTTTTTGCACTTTGCGATTATTGGGACACGGCCGAAGCTCAGGTATTATTGAAGTATATATCTTTGTTTATTGTTTGAAATTCTATATTATATCTGTTTAACATTCTTTTGCAGGAACAAGCTGAAATAGCAAGGAGGAACCGCAATGCGCCCCGCAGTTACGAGCATCACGGGGGCTCCAGGTCCTTCAGCCAGCATTATCATCAATTGGCGCTTGAGGTATATAATATATTAGCTCTTAGGTTATCAATTTGAGTATAATTTATGTGTTATGAGTTAATGATATATGTGAATAAAATAGGGAAGGGGAGAACTCGGGCATTTTGCAGATCGTATTCTGACTGGTTGGAGACCAAATTACGCCGATGAAGTGAAGAAAGCGCAGAACCGGGATCTGGCTGTAAGTAGCAGTTAATTTGTATATTTAATTTTTATAACAATGCATTTTAAATGTGTTAGAATTGACCGGGTTGTTTTGGTATATCGCAGGAGAAATTACATGCTAAGGTGCAGGAGCAATTATCACAGACTCAGGTCGATTCTAACACTCCGACCCGATTAAGTAGAGAGGAGGAGGATAGCATCATCGAGACCGTCATTGGACCGAGTAGGAAGAACAGATACAGGTGGAGAGGATCCGAGCATCGGCCGTACGAGTCCAGTAGCACCTACGAGTCTGCAGCTCCACCAGGATGCAGTTCTTCTCAAGACCCGACTATGGAGCAGCGGATGAAAGCGATGGAAGATTGGCAGTCGCGTCGGGAGTCGGAGCTACTCCAGATGGCGGAGGAAGAACGGAGGCGCCGGGAGCAGAGGGAGCTGGAATTCACCCAGTTCATATCGACTCTGCCTTCTGATGCTCAGGAGGCATATAGGAGACGGTTTTTGGCGGATCAGGTAATATATATATATATATATATTTCTTTTTTAATTAAATGAATTAAATATAAAATTCTTACTTAGTTACGAGTATGCCATGTGACTAAATGATATCACACAAACTGTTACACACAAACTATATCTCTCTCCGAAACACAACTAAAATTATATACTTAATGTTTTTATGTGATGTTGGTGTTGATGGTGCGTGCGTGCGTAGCGATGGTTGTATTGGCTAGTGAGTTGGTTAGTTGGTTGTTATTTTATTTTGTTGTGGGGCGTTCGTGCGTAGGGTCGTTGGTTATGTTGTTGGTTGGTGGGTGTTTTCGTCGTGGTGGTGGTGGTGGTGGTGATGATGATGGAGGGGGAGGGGGTGGGGGATAGGAGTTTGGTTGGTTCGTGGGTGGGGGATTGTTATTGTAGTGGTGGTGGTGTTGTTATTGTTGTGTTGTGGTGTTGCATGTGTTGTATTGTCGTGATCGTTATGTGCGTGCTTGATGTTGGGTTTGGTCGTGGTGGGGAGGGGGGAAGTGTGGGGATTAGGTTGAGCTGGGTACTCGTGCGTGCATGTGTGCGTGTCGGTGGAGATAGGTACGGGTGCGTGCGTTGTTAAAAACATGTGCGTGCTTGCGTATAATACATAAATATATGCCATGATACTCTCTCTGAATCATATAACATGTAAGAATATGCCATGATACTCTATTATTGCTATACTTGCATGTTATGCCTTGTTGTTTTACAATTTGTTATTTTACTGTAAAATTTAGTTTTTGATGATGTACGTATTGCTCTATAACGTTTTATTTATTTTTTTAGGCTGGGACTTCTCGACAAGGTGGAGTTGGTGATGAGGATGAGGATGATGATGATCGGGACTGAGTTTATTTGTTTTAACATTAAAAACAATGGGTGTGCTGTATAAACATTTCTAATGTTGGGATATTTATTATGTTTTTAGTGAAATAATTGTTATATATGCGTGAAATATGTGTTATATGTGCTTGTGTTGTGTAAATTTATTGTACAGGTTATTGTTGTTATGTGTTATATGTGCTTGTGTTGTGTAAATTTATTGTACAGGTTATTGTTGTGAAATATATTGTACAGGTTATTGTTGTGAAATATATTGTACAGGAATTTCTTATTTTTAAAAAATTTTAAAAAAAATTCAGATTATTTTTAGCGACGGATATTCCGTCGCTAAAAGCTCTTTTAGTGACGAAAAACTGACACGCTAGATGTGCACTAAACAACTTTTAGCAACGGATTTTTCGTCGCCAATATATATTGACGACGGAAAATTATATAGCGACAGAAATAGGGCGACGGAAATACGGTCGCCAAAAGAATATTTTGGCGACGGAAAATCCGTCGCCAAAAAATATAGCGATGGTTAATTGTATAGCGACGAAAAATACCGTCGTCAAAAAATTATACTTTGGCGACGGATTTTCCGTCGCTATATATCCGTCGCAACAAATTAGCGACGGATTTGCCGTCGCTAAAGGTAGATTTACCTACCCTAACAATAGTGACGGAGTTTTAGCGACGGAATTTCTTTTTTTCCGTCGCTAAAACTTTTAGCGACGGATTTTAGACTTTTGGCGACGGATTTGTCCGTCGCCAATAGTCCCCTTTGCAGTAGTGCATATACTTTGAGATTATCCAAAGGGTCTGGATATCCCAACCATAACTGATGAGGAGTACTATCAGTTTTGGAGTAGGGTACTCTATTTATAATCCAGTTTGCCATCAGCAAAGCATCTCCCCAATAGCAGGTAGGAAGATCATATGTGATTAACATCGAATTCACCATTTTGGCCAATGTGCGATTCTTTCTTTCTGCAATCCCATTAGATTACGGAGAATACGGAGCAGTAGTTTCAGCAATGATTCCATGCTCCTTGAAGTATGCTTCCAACTCCTTAGATCGGTACTCTCCTCCTTTGTCGCTCCTGAGTTTTTTCATCTGCAGTCCAAGCTGCTTCTCCACTCGAGTCTGAAACTCGACAAACTTGTTGAAGGCTTCATCTTTAGATTTTAACAGGTAAACATGGCAAAAGAGAGAATGGTTGTCAATGAATGTGATGAAGTACTTCTTGCCAATGGTCGTCAATGAATGTGATGAAGTACTTCTTGCGACCACGAGTGACGAAGCTCTTGAAATCATAAGTATCTGAATGAATCAGATCCAACAGGTTGGTGCTCCTCGTGACACTTGAAAATAGCTTCCTCGTCAGCTTCTCTTGCGCGCAAACTTCACACTTCTCAGGTTTGTTATCCCCACATTTTAGAAGTAATCCTAACTTCTCCACGCTAGACAGTTTTCTATAATTTACATGTCCTAGCCTATTATGCCATAATGCAGTAGAGTAAGCAGAACATGATACTTTATTTATAACCAAGTTAGGTGTAATAGTACTGATTTTATACATGCCATTAGTATGATATGCATTGCTAAAATACATTTTCTTAAAGGATAATACAACCTTACCTCCTTGGAAATCCAGCCTCATACCTACATCACATAGCAGGCTTCCAGAGACTAAGTTTTTGGTAATTAAGGGAACATGTTTTACATTCTTCAATGTGAGAGTCTTCCCTGAAGAGAGAATTAGCACCACAGTCCCAATTCTAAGAACAGGAACCACAGAACGATCAGTCATTGATACGTTCTCTTTGGCACCAACATAAGAAGAGAATAGATCTCTGTTGGAGCAGACATGACAAGTAGCATCTGTATCTAACCACTAACTAGAGATGTTGTTAGGAGTTGTTACCTAAAAGAGTATAGCCACACAATCATCAACTTGATTGACATTGTGTGTAGTTTTTTTCTTTGGTGTTTTGCAGTCCTTGGTAAAATGTCTTTTTTCCCCACAATTAAAGCATTTGCCACTCTTCTTGAACTCCTTCTTCTGAATGTTCAGGTTCTTTGGATTCTGGTTCTTTCTTTTGTTAAATAACTTCTTCTTCTTGTTAAAAGATAAATTATTATCATTTTCAGAGTTAGCAGCCACCATGTTAGCAGACATTTTCTGCTTAGCAAGGAGCTCAGTCTTCATGCGAGTCCGAGTCACGTCCTCAATCCGAATGAACTTCTTCAAATCAGACAAAGTCACCTATCTTTTCCTTCTTCGAATGTCAGTGGAGAATGATATCCAAGATGGAGGAAGCTTGTTGATAATTGCACCAGAGATGAAGATTTGACAAAGACTGATCTTTTCATCCTTCAGCTTCATAACAAGTTTTTCAAGCTTTTTGACTTGAGGCAAAACCTCAGTGTCATCTTCAAACTTCAAGTCCAGAAACTTGTCAATGAGGTGAGATTTGGACAGCTTCTCCTCATCCTTGTACTAGTCCTCCAGAGCATTCCAGATTTCCTTTGCAGAAGGCTTGTTGGTGTAAGCATCTGCCAAATGATCGGTCAGGTAGTTAAGAAGATAACTCCTGCAAAAGTGATCATCTCTAGCCCAAGAGGCTTCAGATTCAGAACCTTCTTCAAAGTCAGGATTCTCCTCAGAAACCACATAGTATATTTTCAGGAGTTGCATCCCGAAGATTACTTTTCGATGCCTTGCATTGAAATTAGAACCGTCAAAGTTCTCTAACTTAAGACAGTCCACTCCAAGAGTCCTCGCAGGATCCATGGTAGATCAAAACAATGCTTTAAGTTTGTTGGCGTCTATGGTTAAATCTGGAATAATACAGATATATAACAACAAAAACTAAACAAAAAACTGAAGTGCAGTAATTTAATTTTTTTTCAATTCAGCTGTTGTGCGTTTGTAAAAGTTGTGCTTAAAGCATTATTTGGCCTACTCCGGTGTAAGGATCACAATGCCAAATTGATTCTAAGAACAACAGTCCAGTACTCTGGTGTGTACCGACCCAATACTGTCAAGATCTCCTTGATCTATAAGGCAAAGATCTCTTTGATCTATCAGGCAAAGATCTCCTCGATCTATAAGACAAAGATTTTTTCGATCTATCAGGAAAAGATCTCCTCGATCTATAAGATAAAGATCTCCTCGATCTATCAGGCAAAGATCTCCTCGATCTATAAGACCTTCTTGGTCTAGGCACTGTTCCTACGAGTACTAGCTATTCTACAACATATATATCTGTATATATTGATTATTATTTTTGGAATGAATTTTTCTTAAGGATTTAGGGTCTATTTATAGCGTTTGAGAAAATACTATGCACTAATAAAATAATATATTTTACTATGCATTTGAGCCCCATGTCCAAAGTTTTGGCCCATCACTTTTGAAAAATTAAATCAAAACATGGGCGGCTGCAGCAGCCCATGTGAAGTTAAAAAAATATCCAACATACAGTGCACTCTTGGTTTGGGATGGGCATAATATGCCTACACATTATACAGGTAAAGTCGTGGACCTTTGCACTCTGTTTAAGCTACAATGGTGCATACTTTGTTTTCTTTCCTTCGATGTTAATAGGTTTTGTTCACCTTTATCCTGATTTGCCTTAAGCTTTTCTTATTTACAGTGGTTGATTGGTTTCTTCACCTTCCGGTTCCCTGGAGCGACAACGGTGACTCGAGCAAATTATTTACCTTATCATGCATTTTTCGGCATAATAATATTTATCATGGCAATCATCAGTGCCAAAGCAGGTTTAGTAGAGAAATTTATCCACGCTGGTCTTTTCCAAGGAAGAGAAGCACTCTTAGTGAACTTCATCGGAGTTTCCATCTTTCTCTTTGGGATGGCCACCATGCTCACTTTTTATTTCTATAAACCTATCGATAATTGATATAAACTGAAAGAAATTTGTAATCAAAAGGATGAACTAATGTTTTCCTCTGAACACGATCATCATGTGTTTGCACGCGCTACAAAATGAAAGTGGACAACATTAGACATGTATTTGAACATGTACCTGATACGTATCTATGGATATTGAGTCTAGCTCGTAACTTCCTATTTTTTATCATTCGGATCCTATTACTATCACTACTTTGTCTGTTCCTATTATCTCAGTTGACGTACCAGAAGTTGATGATGATTCAATTGTTCGAAATGCAATCTTAGAAGTGGATCAAACAGTCTAAGTTGTAGTGAAACAGACAACTGCAATTGCAACTATAATCATCTTTTACGAATTATAACTTTAACTGCAGTTACAATCGAAAATCCTGCAGATGAAAAGCGCTTAGAATTCAATGAGTATCATCGGAGTTTCCATCTTTCTCTTCCCACCTTTAACAAAATAAGAGCAATAGTGTGATCTGACTCAATAGTAAAAAATAAGATTCAACTAGGAAGTGCAAATTATCACTCGCTTTCAAAAAAGAAAAAGTTACTAATAAGCAAAAAAAAAATATTGCGGATAGACCCCTTATCGTTGCTGAATATACCCCTATGTGAAAGTCTTTGATCCTTTTACCCTCGGTGGGTTTTGTAGGATCTGATCTAATACATACTAAAACACTAGAGGGGGGTGAATAGTATTCTTTTAAAAAATTATGCACAGTAGATTATAAATTGCAAGAAAGATAGCAACAATCACAGAAATTTGCAATCACAAACACAAGCTTTTATACCGGTTCCACCTCCTCGGTGTACATCCAATCCCCAAGCAAATCCCGCTTGAGAGTTCCACTATGATTTTGAAAACTATTACAAAATCAAAAAGTAAACCTGACCAATTTGCAAGACCATGCAAGTTGCACACAATCTCTTCACCAAGAGATCACAACTCTCACACCTAAGAGAACTTTTCTTGAATCAACAACACAATTCCTATAAGCCTTGATTGCATTTTTTTAATCTCTGAAAAATGCCTTAATACTTTGTATATGTAATAAAGATCAAAGGTTATTTCAGATTTTAGTTTTCTCAACACTTAGGCAAAAATCTGAATTTTTAGAACTCTTGAGAATGCACAAATGTTAAAGCTTATAGATAGGAATGAATGGTGCAAATTTCTGAACTTCTAACCTATTTATAGCCCTTGAAAAGATAAGTTTTTAAAGTCAACTAACGGATCAAAAACGGCTATAAACATTCACAAATTCAAACTTGAAATGTCAGAAAAACTGTCTCTGTAGTCGACTATAAATCCTAGTAGTCGACTACACTGAGTTCAAACAAACTCTGTGAAGTCAGGATTTTTCTTAGTAGTCGACTACACTGGTCATTAGTCGACTACTCTGTAAACACAGAAAGTCTGGAATTCAGATTTAACTTTTATTAGTTGACTATACTGTCTAGTAGTCGACTACACTGTAATTTGACAAAAACTTAAAAATTGAATTTAACCTTAGTAGTCGACTACATATAGTCATTATTCGACTACACTGTATTTTTACAAAAATTTGAAAATCTGTCTAAGTCATGAGTAGTCGACTACATTGTATATTAATTAGTCGACTACACTGTTATTTGACAAAAACTTAAAATTAAGTCTTAGGCATGAGTAGTCGACAACTCTTGTTGCCAAACCAACCCTCTTCGCCTTTCTTTTGAATCGCACTTTGAAGAGTAGGGGGGCGAGCAGCCCTTAAATAGGCCCGGAAAAAGGCCCCCTTTTTTTCATGGTCGTGACTGTTGTATTGTAGTAGGTCGGGGGAAGCTACCGCTTCTACGACAGCTCTGCTTCCTCGTCTTGCTTCTGGCAAAGCTTCTACTTTGCTTGCTTCTCTCACGCTTGCTTGCACGAAGGCGTCATAGTCCTTTTCGCTAGGTCCAAAAGCTTTCGTCAAAGCGAAAGATCTGATCCAACAGGAACCCCGCATATTGAGCATAGATGATATGTGGCTACTAGGGGCGATCATATCATGCCATTAAAAAAAGGCTTATTGTTTGTGGAAAATTCGCAGTAAAAGCAATGAAAGAAAAATTTGATTTAGATTCTCTCGATCTCAATTACAATTGGATTTCGATTACAAAAGAGAGGAGAATGATCTGGATTCCCCATTTGTTTAATTCTGGGTTCTTCACGGTAGCGATGGAGTGCCTCCTTCGAATACTTGCATCGAATTTGCTCTCCATTAACGATCTGACCGCCTTATCTCACGGGAACAATTAACTTGTATGGCAAGTTTGATTGAGAACTCTTAACGAGTTTAAGAACTCAGAATGAGTTGAAACTCTGTGAAAAGAGTTGTTTAAACCGAATAATCGGTTAATAAGCCAAGTAGATGGGTTTGTTGCTGAAGGATCCTTCAAGACTTGATCTCCTCTCTCCAAAGAATTCGCTCTTGATCTCTAGAAATCCCACCCTCCATGCCGAAAAAAACCAACCCTTTACTCAGTTGAGTAATGCGGTTATTTATAGGGGGATAAGGGGTGTAATCAACCCCTAAATCCGCTCCTAAGTTGGCGAAAATCCCTTAAAATATGGGATAAACGGTTTTGAGGCCGTTCAGCTTGTGTTTGAACAAGTCAAACGCCTAAATTGGCGTTCTGGACCTTAACTCTGCGTCTTAGACTTTAGACGCAGAGTTGAGTGTCTGCTGGAGATTAAAAACGCACGGGCCGTTTACATTCTGCGTCTTAACTCTGCGTCTTGGATTTAAGACGCAGAGTTGGGTGCCTGCTGAAGAACGCACAGGCCGCTTACGTTTTGAGTTGAGAAGCGCAGAGGTAGACTCTGCGTTTAGAAGTGGTTGTTGACTTGTAACCTCTTCTATTACAGTGTTGCGAATACTATTGCTCGTTGATCCTTGCTTTAGCTATTGTGGGGTGTGAAAGTCGTCAGATTGTAACTCTCACTGTTGATTGTGAAGACCACTGAATAGAGTTTTCATCAGTTGTCGGAAGTGTTGTTGAATTGTAACTCTTCTCGATCCATATGAAAAGTCCTCCATTTGCAGTTTTTATTTGTTGACATGAAAGCCATCTGATTGTAACTTTCATTATCGAGGTATGGAAGTCATCGGATTGTAAATTCCATCATTGAAACCTGATGGGGATCAGTTATCTATTATAATTTTTAGATAGCCTACACTTATCTTATATATGGACCGTCATACACTGTCAAATAAAAGAAACTTAATATTTCAAACAGTGTACATGTAGTCGACTACAAATCTTATTGGTCGACTACTAATGGGTAAAAATAATATGAATGAAGTATTTTGAGACTCATTCTTTAACCACAAACTCTAATGGTTAACATAGGGGATTTCTATTGTTAACCAACACACTAAGCATGTGTTAGTGTGTTCTAAAGACTATGTGTGTATATATGTTATGAGTGATCAAGGCTTGTATAATAATTCTAAGTAAAGAAAATGTAAAATGTATATTGTATATGTTTAAGCATTTCATCTTCTTTACTTCATATGCACTGAGCTCATCTTGCACTTTTGTTCACATATCTTGAGCTTATTTCAAGTTGATATCTACATTGATATGTTAGTACATAATAATACACATAGTGAATAAATTGTTATCATCAAAACTATATCATGGGGACTTGATATCCAACATTCTCCTCTTTTTTGATGATGACAAACAATTTATGCACATGTAAGTATATAGCAAAAGAAATAAACATTTATAAGCATTATATACTTACTCTCCCTGCATAAAAGCATATTAGAGTCTACAGTTCAAGTCTATATCATAAAATAGCATAATGTTCTAATATCATTCTCCCCCTTTATCATTAACAAAAAGAATTAAACATATAACCTAAACATGAAATTATTTCCTCTTCATGAGCTAATACTTTAAAAAGATCATCCAAATTGTGAACGTAGTTTATTACTTCACCCATCCAAATTGGAAGGCAATGACTTGTGTCACGCCCCGCTTCCCAAAATACCCGGGAATCGGAACGTGAACAAGCCCGCGACGTATTAGACTGAGAAGAGATAAGTGCTAGACCCCGTCTTCTCAATCTAATACGCTAAGCGTCTGGAATTAATACAATACGAAGTCACAGGTCCCCGATCACAGATAGCAAGAATATAATGAACAACCCAGAACTGAAATAATCCATATCATAAAGAAATATCATCCGAGACATCAAAATACGGGTCAAACGTGCCCTTATACAAATATGAACAAGAAAATGCTGGAAAGATACAAAATTCATCGTTCAAGCAGGAATTGAAAAGAACCTACAAAAAGTAACTTGGAACCGGTTCAACAGAATAGGCTTCAACTCTTCTCTGGCTCCGTCTACAAACACTGCCTTGCCTGAGAATCCTCTGTATCCTGCTGATGTTCCAGCTAACCTGTTCTTCCTCTAAAGTCTGACGTACACCAGAGAAAACAGGTGTAAAAAACGTTACAGTGCAATGCGCGCACGGCACGACCCGACCCCACAAAGAAAATAGAAACAGAACGGAAAATCCTATGCGACAACACATACGATAAGAAATAAACAAAGAGAACGGTACAACTGAATCCACAATCAACATGAAATATTACTCAAATCATGATAACATAGAAGCATCAAAACGATCAGTAAGAGTCATGCGTAACGATCAGAATCTTCCAAGCAACAGAGGCTACACAGATGGCAATTAATATTTAAAAATCTACAACTCGAGACTTAGTACGTCGAGCGAAATAATCCAAACAAGGAAACCCTCATGTATATACCATATGTCTCAAATTATAGATAATTAAATATTAACCCTGATCTATGTATGAAAAGAAACACAACTGTCCTACATCTCACAATAATCCATACCTAGCACAGCAACAAGGTCATGTAACTAGCCATTCTAAAACTCACTGGTCCACATCTCACATAAAGTCAACGCTCATATCACCGGATAACTGACTGTTCACAAATCCTCTACGCGCATCCAATACCGCTACACGAATCGGTCAGAGGACTACACGCAATCCGATCTCGGCCTGGTCCGAACTCAGGCAAAGCTCAGGTGACGAAACAAGTCACGGACTAAAGTGACTACACGAATTCACTTTAGACCAACAAACCAACCCCAGTGACTACACGAATTCACCGACGTGGGCTGGAAGATACATCAACAGTCACATCCAAGCACATGAACATTAACTTCCCCATCCCAACTATTCTCGTTTTCTAAGTCAACCATAATCCTCATTGAAACTCGGGTTCACCACCTAAACTCAGTCAACACACTCACACATGTCACTAAGTCTGTTCATGACGCACGAGGCCACTAAGTCATGAACTACTAAGAGTTCTCAAACACAACATGGATAACACATAACAGACATGTCAAATACATTAAATAAATGCAAAACGTGAAATATGATCGTAAACAGTAAAAACATACTTGTAGTCCGGTTTCACCAACATCTTGTTATCCAGCCATCTAAACTATTCATATAAAATCATAAATTACTTAAATCTAAAATAGATAATTATCTTTGCGAATAAATTCCTTTAAATCATCATAATTATCAAAAATATAATTCTTTTGCCGAAAATAATTTCTTTTAAATTATTATAATTTTTCTAAATGATCCGTTCTCAAACAAATTCTTTTAATTAATATAATTATCCAAAAAGATTCCACTACCGAAATAAATTCTTTTAATTCATAATAATTATTCTAAAATAATCTTTTCTCAAAATAAATTCTTTTTAATTATTATAAATTCTCTAAATTGGTTCCGTGATCAAAATAATTTCTTTCACTTCATTACCATTATTTCGAAAATACTATTTATCACACAACTATGATATAAATCAATATTATTCACCAAAAAACCCACGCAATTAATTATAACACAAACTAATCTACACATAAAAATATTAAAACGGCAATAAGGAGAGGAGAGGTCTTGCACATAAATAATCTATGACAAATATAATGATTGGAACGAAACTACATAAGGATCGGGATCTTGCACGTAATAATTTACGATAAAACTAAGAATTAAATGAAAATAATCGAGGTTCGGGATCTTGCCTCGGGTACGTCGAACGTATCGACTCTGATGGCACGGGGATCTCGGCGACACTCGTCGACGACGAGGGGGCGGACTGGGACTGAGCACGGCACGGTGGCGTTGACGGAAGCTCGGGGTTTGAGCGTGAGGCGGCGACGCGGCTCCGGGGCTGCTGTGGTGGTTCGGCGCGGGTGGATCTGAGGAGTAGAGGAGGAGGAGGCGGGGCGTCGCTGAGAGAGGCGGCGGGGTGATGATGAACAGTAGAGGGGGTGAGGTGGTTTATATATATATACGTATAATAGTAATTAGGGTTAGGGTTTAATGATTAAATAATTAAAATAAAATAATTACGGTACCTAAAAATTAAACTAATTGCAGAATAATTATCTACAATTAAAAACGTACACGTTGAGATAATACAACAGTTGTTACGAAATAGTTGAGAAAATACTCATATTGTATAATTAAACAAGAATAATTAATAATAAAAATATTTCTACTTAAATTTAAAATTAAATAATTATGGGACAATTATGTACACAGTAAAACGTACTAGTTATACTAATACGATAGATAATATGTAACAATAAAAATAATACAATAAATTATACCAAAATCACGTAATTAATAATACTATGTATTATGTGAAATAATTTGTAATAATATTAATAACACAATATATTATTTAAAATAATACGTGATAGTACCGATAACACAACAAGTTAATTATAGAAATTTTTACTGCATAAAATAAATTTTTAAATATCAAAATCATTTAAATAAATATATAATCATATTTTTAAATCATAGAATATTATAGAAAATCAAGAAAAATACAATTACTATTTTAAAAATAATAATTAAATATTTTAAAATACTAAAAAATTAGTATTAAATTTTCACGGTCATTACAACTTGTCATAAAGACCAAAAGTTCAATTATTTACATCGTCATAATCTATTTAGAATATATATAACTCATGAACACCAATATATAGGAAATTTTTTCTAACACACTAAGCATGATAATACTAAGCATGATAACATAATGCATTAAGTATGAGAACACTAAATAACATAGTAGCAACATAAAAACTTAGTAGCAACTTACAACGCATTACACAAATCTTAAACACACCAAATAACTAGCACATAATTTTTGATACATAATTCAACAAACAAACAAACTAAGGACTTAATTGTTTTGTTCACATAATTACACACAAACTAAAACTAGACCAAGTGCTATATGATGCATGCAAAGTCTTCTAACTTGAAGGTCATGGTGGAAATTGATTTCCTTAGAAATACGCACTAAGCTTCATATTCAATGTATCAAACTTCATATCCAATGTATTAATCTTCATATCCAAAGTTTCAAACTTGTTATTTAACTCTTCTTGATTCTTCAAAATGCATGAGTTCTGAGAATATACTGCTCGTTGTCCAGTCTCCAACTCAAGAATACCAGCAGACAAAGTGTTATATTGTGCTTCAGAAAAGCACGAAGGTTCAAGTTGCATAGGTGGTGAAATGTGGCTTGAAGAGGGTCCAGCTTCATAAGAGGATTGTGGTATATCTTGGGGAATTTGTTCTTGATGAGGCTCATCTTGGTGAATTTCAAAATTAGTTAATTTTATCCGAGTTAAGGCATTGGAATTAAAGAGCTCGATGGAACGGATCATAGAATGTTCAGTTTCGAGTTCTACATGAAAAGCCTCAAAGATTCTTGTGAGAAAAGCTCCAAATGGAAGAGATCCCTTAGGTA
>NC_033796.1:36113074-36148898 GCF_001876935.1 Asparagus officinalis | reverse complement strand
CCCCCCCCCCCCCCCCCCCAAACTCAACATCCTCAAAGAATATTGATGTTCTCATCTTAAAAATATTCTTGAGTGTGGGATCATAAAACTTATAGCCCATTGAACGTTCAGAATACCCTATAAAGTAGCTGCTAACTGTTTTAGAGTCTACTTTTTTTTCATTTGGCCTACAAGGCCTTGTCTCAGCTAGACATCCCCAAATATATAAGTGTTTTAAACTGGGTTTTCGACCAGTCCAAAGCTCATAAGGTGTTTTAGCAACTACTTTATTTGGTACTCTGTTTAGAATGTAAGTTGCTGTCTTTAGTGCTTCTCCCCAGATTGACTCTGGTAAAGAAGAATGAGCAATCATACTTCTTACGATATCCTTAAGAGTTTTGTTTCGTCTTTCAGCTACATCATTCATGCTAGGTGAACCCGGCATGGTGTACTGTGGAACGATATCACATTACTTTAGGTATCTAGCAAATGATCCTCAATGTTGTTCACTTGAACCATCATATCTGTCGTAGTACTCACCACCACGATCAGATCTAATGGTTTTAATTTTTTTGTTGAGTTGATTCTCAACTTCAATTTTATAGGCTTTGAACATATCCATAAACTCAGATTTTTCATGAATGAGATATAGGTACCCATAACGTGAGTAATCATCTATGAATGATATAAAATATTATTGACCATTTCAAGATGCCGTAGGGAATGACCCACAAATATCCGTATGTATTAATTCTAAAATGTATGAAGATCTTTTGGTACCTAATCTCTTAAATTTGATCTATTTTCTCTTGATACATTCAACGCATACGTCGAAGTCTGAAAAATTAAGAGAATCTAAAATGTCATCAGATACAAGACGTTCAACTCTACCTTTTGAGATATGACCAAAGCGCTTATGCCAAAATATCACCGAATTTTTCTTATTTAATTTATGCTTAGTACCACGTAATTCCACATGCAATGATTTATTAAAAGAAGCAATTGTATCAAGCAAATATAGGTTGTCATAAGTACTCAAGTAACCGGTTCCCATAATATTTAAATTAAAAGATAAATTGAATTGACTGTTTCCAAATGAACAATGATAACCTGATTTGTCCAGTACAGAAATAGAAACCAAATTCCGTCTAAAAGACGGTACTATAAAAGTATCTTTTAAGCCCAAATATGAATCAGTTCCTAATAGCAACCTAAAATGCCCAATTGCTTCCACATCTACTGATTATCTGTCACCCATAAATATGTGTCTTTCAACATTACTTGGCTTTCGGTAGCTCAAACAGCCCTGCATAGAAACACTTATGTGAGTAGTATCATCAGTGTCTAACCACCAAGTATTTCTAGGTACTGAAACTAAATTAACCTCAGAACAGACCAAAGTAAGGAACGTACCCTTCTTAGCACGTCAGGCGTGATATTTGGTACAGTCCTTCTTTACGTGTCCAGAATTATTACAAAAGAAACAACCCTGATCATCCTTATGTTGTTTCTTCTGAACATGACCCTTAGCAGTTTTATTATCATTCTTTCTTTTCTTGCCATTATCCTTAGAGGCATAAGCCAGATGAGCACTTTCTGTCTTATCTTGCTTCAATCTATCTTCTTCTTGCACACGGTATGAAATAAGCTCATTTAGAGTTCATTTCTCCTTTTGACAGTTATAACTGATCTTAAACTGATTAAATTGTGCAGGAAGAGACAGAAAAACCAGATGCACAAGTAACTCATCACAAATATCGAGTTTAAGTACCTTAAGTTTTGAAGCAATATGAGACATTTTCATAATGTACTCCCTGATGTTTTCCTTGCCCTTATACTTCATCAAAATCAAGTGAGATAAAAGTGTGCTTGTTTCTACCTTATCGTTTTTTATAAAACGTTTCTTAATTTCTGCAAGAAAATCTTTAGCCTTAGTAATCCCTTCGGATTCTGCCCCTAAAGGCTTCCGGAACGTCGCGCTTAATGATCATAAGACTCATGCGATTTGAACGTTCGCATTTCTCATACTCCTTCTTGACATAAGGAGTGTTATCCGTATTGAGAGGTTAAGGTTGTTCAGTTCTTAATGTAAGGTCTAGATCCATGCAGCCAAGAACAATTAATATGTTCTCTTTCCAAACCTTAAAATTTATCCCATTGAGCATGAGAATTGAGTTGATATTAGCAGAAATTGTTACAGTAGATGCATTAGCTGAAATAAACAAAAGATATTCACATTATTAACTGTAATTAGTAATCAATAAAATTTAAATAATAACAAATCTCATCGTAAGATATTTGGCACAACATTAATATCAAGTCTTTGGACAGTAATATTAATTTGTAAGTGATACATTGTTGCAATGATCAAACACTGACAATAATTCATGTCAAATAATAAAACTATCTTTGGAGCGATTCAATATTCACATGTAAACCTTATAATTATCACACGTTTATCATCACAGATGTGTATGCAGTCTAAATAAATATTAATCTTTCTTTGGGCCGATTAAATATTTACACGAAAACATACACATAACCATCTAACATCCCTCATGAATAATCTACACAAGAGAGGTTACTTTGACAACATCTTATTTCAATTAATCATTTAGAATGAGAGACAAACTTAATACCTTAGTGTCATATTGTTTGAATTAAGTAATTGATTAACTATAAAATTCTGAAATTTTACTTGAGCAAAATAGATTTCTCTATTTTAATTAAACATAGAAAGGCCCTTTGATTAATAAAGGCCTGAAACTATAAGAATTATTTGATAAATTCCAAATAATTTACATTTTAATCACATGCTGATGTAGAACACACAGCAGACATGTTTATGTCAAAGTGGGACAGTCGCAAATGCGGGCCTAGTCGAAGAAAATAACTTGTTTCGAAGAAACGGCCGTAACTTTTAAACCGTACGTCGGAATTGGACGAATTATATATGAAAATCGACTATCTCGACGAGACGGAGCCATCCAAACCTACCCCTTTGGGTTTGGTTTGAGTTCTCAGATTCGCCAAATTCCTTACGGTTTGAGAGATAATTACAATTTTGTCTGTTTTTACTATTTTTAGTAATAATTTAGGAGTCTGTTTTGTTTAGGAAACAAATCCGATTTGATCTCAGATTTGACCGGTGGACTTTCCTATTCATAAGGAGTCTTTTTAGGAGTTTTAATGTTTTAGGAATTCTATACCATTTTTGGTAAGTTGAGAGTCCTTGTAGGAATTAGAGTCCTTGTAGGAGTCTTGTTTCTTTTTCTATTTAATAAGAGCCTTGTAAGCCCTAAAGGCATAACTTTGATTAATAAAATTTCATTTTTCTTCAATATTTACTTCGTGGATTCGAAGCTCTTCGTGGATTCGAAGATTTTCCTTGGTGGATTCCGAGGCTATTACTTCTGCGCTGCGTCAATTGGTATCAGAGCCTTATTCCTCCGATCCGATGGCAGGTGATGAAGCCCCTATCTCTCGAACTGAGTTCGACGTGCTAAAGGCCGATGTCAATCAGATGAAGACTGTCGTGGAGCGAATAGCAGCGGCAGTAGAGCGTCTGGAGATTGCAGGAGATCGAAATCGCGTTGATGGTCGCCAACGACGTGAACCGACTCCGTATGAAGATTCCGACAGCGAGGAAGATCACTATGCACCCCCACGCCGCGGTGTTTATCGCAGAGACCGACGACAAAGGGATAATTATGACGCTGGAGGTTTCAAGATGAAGATGGATCTGCCATCTTTCAACGGGCAACTTCATATTGAAGAGTTTCTCGACTGGATTGCAGAAGTAGAGAGGTTCTTTGAGTATATGGAGATCCCTGAAGAACGTAAGGTTAAATTGGTGGCTTACAGACTCAAAGGTGGAGCTTCGGCTTGGTGGGAGTCTGTTTGTCTGAATCGATCTCGTCAAGGAAAGCCGAAGGTCGATAGGTGGGAAAAGATGAAGAAGCTACTGAGAGCCCGTTTCTTACCAAGTGATTATGAACAAGTTTTATTTGGGCAGTATCAGAATTGTAGGCAAGGTGGAAGATCCGTGGATGAGTATACGCAGGAGTTCTATCGACTGTCATCCCGCAACAATTTACACGAGAGCGAGGCGCAGCAGATGTCTCGATACATTGGGGGATTAAGGATAGCGATTCAGGATCGTGTATCTTTACAGCAGACCTATACATTGGCAGACACGGTTAGCCTAGCCGAGAAGGTGGAAGGACAGCTTGGACGAAATATTAAAGGATCGTGGGCAGCTTCTGACGGTTCGCGCACGAACTTTAATCGTGGTGGGAATAAACAGTCTCAAACTGTTCCTGATCAAGGTTCTACGACAGAGAAGGGCAAGGGGCCAGCGACAACCGCAGCTAAGAAGCCTACTCCAGCGAACCCTTATGCCAAACTTGACCCGATCAAGTGTTATAGATGCGGACAGCCTGATCATCGTTCCAATCAGTGCCCTAAAAGAGGTACTGTGAACATGGTGGATCATGAAGATGAGGATACAGACCGAGACAATGTTGAAGACTATGATGATGGGTTGGATGCTGATGATGGGGAACAACTCTCATGTGTTGTGCGGCGACTATTGTTGGCTCCAAAGGCAGAAGAACCACCACAGAGGCATAATATCTTTCGAACGAGATGTACGGTGCAACAGAAGATCTGTGATGTCATCATTGATAGTGGGAGCAGCGAGAATATTGTATCTCGGCGCATGGTGGAGAAGTTAGGGCTGAAGACAGAAAAGCATCCCGCTCCTTACAAGATCGGCTGGATTCGCAAGGGTAATGACGTACAGGTTGATGAAGTGTGTTGGGTATCCTTTTCCATTGGCCGAACTTATGTGGATGAGGCATTGTGCGATGTAGTAGAGATTGATGCATGTCATATGTTGTTAGGCAGACCTTGACAGTTTGATGTTGATGCCACGCATAGAGGGAAAGATAACGTCTACATCTTTAAGAAGGATGGTCGCCGAATTGTGCTCAAGCCTCTAACCGAGAAGGGACCTGTCAAAACCATTGTGGCTGAAAAGAAGAATTTCTTGGTCGTTGACAATGAAGACTTTATGAAAGATGTGAAGCAATCTGATGAGATTTATGCCCTTGTAGTTTCGGGAAAAGAGGAGTCTGCCACTGTCGAAACTCCACATGAAGTACAGACCCTCTTACAACAGTTTGATGCAGTTATGCCTGATGATCTTCCTTCTGAATTACCCATGCTTAGGGACGTTCAACATCAGATCGACCTTATCCCTGGATCCCGACTACCAAATCTGCCACACTATAGGATGAGTCCGAAGGAAGGAGAGATTTTGCAGAAACAGGTGGATGATCTCATCCAGAAGGGTCTTATACGACCTAGCATGAGTCCGTGTGCAGTGCCAACACTACTAGTCCCAAAGAAGAACGGAGAATGGCGTATGTGTGTGGACAGTAGGGCTATCAACAAGATTACGGTGAAGTACAGATTTCCTATTCCACGCTTGGAAGACATGCTAGACATGTTATCTGGTTCAAAGGTGTTCTCCAAGATAGATCTCAAGAGCGGCTATCATCAGATTCGGATTAGGGAAGGAGATGAGTGGAAGACTGCTTTCAAGACAAAAGAAGGCCTATACGAGTGGTTAGTCATGCCTTTTGGTCTTTCTAATGCCCTTAGCACTTTCATGCGATTGATGAATCAGGTATTAAAACCCTTTATCGGCAAGTTCGTCGTAGTTTACTTTGATGATATCCTAATTTATAGCCAGAGTGGGGCTGCACATCTGGACCACTTGAGGGAGGTACTAACAGTTTTGCAGGAGAATAAGTTGTACATTAATCTGAAGAAGTGCAACTTCATGACCAGTAGCCTCGTGTTTCTAGGCTTTGTTGTTACGGCAGAGGGTATTCATGTTGATGAAGAGAAGGTTCGTGCTATTAGAGATTGGCCTACCCCGAAGACTGTCAGCGAAGTTCGTAGTTTTCATGGCCTAGCAACATCCTATAGGAGATTTGTAAGAAATTTTAGCAGCATTGTAGCACCTATAACTTGTAGGCGTCAAAAAATGCTGAAAGATATCCAAATACAGCTCAAGAGGAAATCATCCAAAAAGGCAGAAAAAAACACAAGTCTTGACTGTCTCGCCGTGCGAGACAGACTTGACTGTCTCGCCACGCGAGACAGGCGAAAGTCTGAAGATCAAGAACCTCGAGAGCAAAATCAACACATTGATCTCCGCTCAAGAGACGAAGAAAACAGGCATTCCTTGCCCATACCCAAGAGAATGGGAATCGATCCCATATCCGGCGAAGTTTAATCTAATTAACTTCACGCCGTTTAATGGGATGGGTTCACCCACTCAGCATTTGATTTACTTCAAATCGCACCTGGGGGTTATCTCTGGACGGCAACTCGTATCAGTACGGTCCTTCGTTGGCACTCTTCGTGGAGCCGCCTTCGATTGGTATCGTCGCCTCAAGCCAGGAAGCGTGAATAGCTGGGACGACATGGAAACTAAGTTCCTCGCTAATTTCTTCGACGACGACACCGAGATATCCATCAGAACGTTGCTCGATGAGAAACAAAAGGACGGAGAATTGGTGGACACCTTCGTCAAAAGGTTCCGGAACAAGGCGATGAACTGCCGGGACCCGATCACTGAGGAGTTTATTCTCCAGACTTGCCACAACAACCTCGCACTGGACGTGTTAGAAGCAATGGGGACAGCACCGTCCAAGACATGGAAGGATTTGAAGGTCCGAGGAGAGCAAGCCGAGCGGTTCCTCAGAAGGAAGAAGGCGGAAAGAGGCCAACAGGCGAATAATGCTCCGCAACAAAATTTCGTCCCACGAGGGAAAGGTAAGGCACATGCTAATGCAGTTGATGCTAATCAAACTTTCCAATTGCAACCTTAGCAACAGCCGCAGCAACAAGCACCACAACAATCTCGGGGGCAATGGCAACAACGGCCTCAGAAGCAGAAATCTTCGGAGCCGAGGTTTCCTAAAGTGTACTCCTTCAAGGATGACGAAGTTCCCGGCATCTTCAAATACCTGTTGGAGAACAACAAGATCCAGCTGCCGGCGATCGTGGATCAAGAAGGAGCAAACAAGGTGACGGATCCGAAGTATTGCGCATACCATAGAGCGGTCCATCACCCTACCAAGTCGTGCTACCACCTCAAGGACAAGATCCAGGCGCTAATTGATGTAGGCGTCATAACCCCGAAGCCGTCCAAGAATGTTAGAGCGAATGCGGTTTCAATCAGCTTTGGATCGGTGCCCACAACGTGGTTCAAACCGGAGCGCATCACCAAAGTAGGAATGAAGACAGTGAACGATGACCCACATGGACAGCGCCAAAAAGGACTTGTGCCACACACAGCCCCAAACGGCGAAATCCTCTGGGTTCATCCCGATCTCATTGAAGACGAACAATGGGCCGGATCGTCATCCAAGAAGAAGTCCAAAGGGAAAGAAAAGTCTTGCTGCGGAGTCTCTGCTATCCCAGGAGAAGATGACGAAAGAATCATAGCTTTTCCGCTCTCTGAAGAAGAACAAGAAGTCTTCGCCACTAGAAGCGGAAATGAGTATCACTACAATTATCCACCACCTAGTGAGCAGGGGGTGAATAAACGGGGACCAGCCAAAACTCTCACGGAGACGATGACAGCCGGTGAATAAACCGAAAGAGAAGAATCCCCAGGAGGTGCAAAATCCGAAGCAGTCTCGTTTCAGTCGTCCGATTGGAAGAGACAAACCGGAAAGCTCGAAGACTCCACAAGTCTTCGATATAATGGCTCAACTAGCCAACATTCCAGCACGGATAACGCTGTACGAGTTGCTGTGGTTGTCCAAGAAAACTAGGGAGGCCTTGCAAGAAGCTTTGGCCAATTCAGAGGTGTTTCTGACTCAAATCAAGCCGGTGCCTGAAGAGCCAGAACCGTTGAGTCAACAATACTTCGGATCCGTCATCTTTTGTCATTTATTTGGGACGACGCCTGCCAAAAAGCATTCGAAGATATCAAAACATATCTGACGAATCCTCCTGTTCTCGTCGCACCAAAATCAGGTAGACCGTTCTTGATTTATCTCAAGGCGATGAACCACTCGATAAGTGCCTTACTAGCACAAGACGATGATAATGGTCACGAACAGGCAGTCTATTACCTAAGTCGGACCTTGATAGGCGCCGAGTCTCGATACCCGATGATTGAGAAAGAATGCCTCGCATTGGTATTTGCAATGCAAAAAATACGGCATTACTTGGTTGGACAGACGATTTATGTCATTTCCAACATTAATCCAGTACGGGTGTTTATGACACAACCGGCCTCTATGAATTGGCGGTTAGCGAAGTGGGCCCTTCTCTTATCCCAATATGATTTGCACTTCAAGCAACAGAAGTCGATCAAAGGACAAGCGATTTGCGATCTTTTGGCAGCAAACCCGACAACGGATACGGCAGGAGTATATGATGACTTGCCGGATAAAACCCACGAGGTTAACACTACGTCGCACCAACAAGTATGGCAATTATATTTCGATGGTGCCTCAAGGGCAGTTAATAGGGTAATAACCCCGGGAGGTTCTACAGTTTCCTCCGGGATTGGAGTTGTCTTAATCTCCCCGGGAAAGCATGTGATGCCTCGGGCTTATTCATTGACTAGTCTGTGCTCCAATAACGTAGCCGAGTACAACGCGCTTCTCATTGGACTCAGTTTCGCCAAGGAGCTGGGGGTTGAATATCTCGAAGCTTTTTGGGATTCTCAGTTGATAGTCAACCAAGTCCGTGGAGAGTATGAAGTCAGGAACCAAGATCTGATCCCGTACCACCAGGAGGCCATCAAAATGGCAGATTCTTTTGAAGAATTCTTTATTGAATACATCCATCGTCTCCAAAACGCTTATGCGGATGCACTGGCAGCACTAGCGGTATCACTTGCGCAGCCTCCCGAAACTGAACTTTTAGTCACAGTAAGGACGCACCAACTCTGCATACCCATATACGATATAGATGTTGAAGAAGAAGACGACAGAAACATAGACGCCAAGGAGGTGAATTCAACTCAAATTGGGTCTGAGTCCCGAGATTGGCGCTTTCCTATCATTGACTACGTCCAATATGGTATTTTGCCAGAGGATGTAAAAGAAAGAGAATCAATCCGTCGAAGAGCACCAAGATTCTTCTATAATACCGAGACCCATACATTATACCATCGAGGGTACGATGGTTTGTTACTCCGATGCCTTTCGAACAAAGAAGCAGAAGAAGTTCTTAAGGAAGCACACAAAGGAGAATGTGGTGCGCATCAGCCCGGTCCCAAACTGTATGATCGCATCAGGAGAATGAGATATTTTTGGCCAACAATGGTTCGTGACGCAATCGAATACGCCCGAGAGTGTCATGCTTATCAAATACATGCAAATTATATGCATCAACCACCAGAGCAGTTGCACACGTCAACCACGTCTTGGCCATTCGAGACATGGGGTATGGACATTGTCGGTCCTATTTTTCCCCCTTCAGTCAAAGGTGATCGATTCATTCTCGCAATCACGGATTACTTTTCAAAGTGGGCTGAAGCAATTCCGCTTAGAGAAGAGAAGACGAACAACGTCATCAGTTTTATCAAACATCATGTCATATACCGACACGGCGTGCCAAGACGGATCATTCATGACAACGGTCCACAGTTCATAAGCAACACATTCGTCAGGTTTTGTGACAAATTCAAAATTCAAGATGTTTCGTCAACAGCTTATTATCCCGCTACGAATGGATTAACTGAGGCGTTTAACAAGACGATCATTAAGATCCTGTCAAAGCTCGTGAAGACCAATAAACGAGACTGGGACGATAAACTCGGTAGATGACGACGGAAGAACAACATCAAAAACGTCTCGAAGAACTCGAGATGTTGGATGAAAAGCGCTTGGAAGCTCAACAACAAATTGAGTTTTATCAAGCCCGAATATCTAGGGCCTTTAACAAAAGAGTCCAACAGAGAAGCTTCAAGGAAGGAGATCTGGTCCTCGCTGCTCGCCGACCAATAATTCTCACCTCCAAGAAGAAAGGTAAATTTGAACCCAAATGGGAAGGACCGTTTGTGATAGACACAGTCTACTCAAACGGCGCATATCGCTTGATTACTCAAGACGGCGCCAGGCAATTAATGCCAATAAATGGGAAGTTCCTGAAAAAGTACTATCCCTAGTACATTCAGGATAACCCATTTACCGGGAAGTTCCTTGAAGAATATTACACTTAATATTCTAGAGGATAACCCAAAATCATTGTCACCACCAAAATCCCTCACTGATCAATTTCAATTGACAGTGGGTCCACCAAAAATGTCTTCCTGGCCCTCTTGACTCTTTCCATGAATAAGAGGTCCACTTTCAGTTCGGAGCCCCCTTTCGATAAACGAAAGAACTCCATTCTTTTCTCTTTGGTTAAGCCTTCTCATGGTCATAACCTAAGTTGAAATTTCATTTCGATAAACAAAAAAACTCATCTTTATAAAAGGTAAGTTTATCTAGATCTTCCAGATTCTCGGAGTGGAGATCCCACTTCTAGTTTCTTTTGCGCTGGAAATAGAATATGAAATTCTTCCTTTCCAGAATCAGGGAATAAAATATAAAATTCTTCCTTCCTTGTATTCGGGTTCGCCTTCACCCTAAAAAGTAGACCGGAAATAGAATATAAAATTCTTCCTTTCCCGCACCGCTCTTTCCAAAATTTGTCAATTTAGGATTCATCCTAGGAAGTTTATCCCGAATCCTAAGCAGGGATAAGTCTGCGCCTAACACGCGCTGCCGGTTTAGTCTTTTTCCGCACAAAAAGACACCAGAGTCTGATTCTGGGGTATTTTATCCTGAAACCTAAGCAAGGATAAGTCTGCGCTTAACCCGCGCTGCCGGTTAGTTCTTAACCGTTGAAAAGAACATCCGTCCACATATTCAACATTGTGGCAGGTTGTTATTAATAACACCAAAATCCATGCCTTACACGCATGGGGAATTTCATCCTGAATCCTAAGAAAGGATATGCCGACGCCTAACACGCGTCGCCGGTTTAGTCTTTCGCCGTAGAAAAAGACACCAGAATACCAGTCTGGGGTATTTTATCCCGAAACCTAAGTAGGGATAAAGTCAACACCTAACACGTGTTGCCGGGTAGCCTATTCCCGTAACAATGGCGAAGTCTATGTATTCGACATCATAGCACGAAGTCTAAGGGAGTTCATTCCCTTAGCACAACGTTACATGCGGAACGGATTCCGATAATCCGCATGCTAGCCCGACTCAAACGGTAGTCGGTAAAGGCTAATCAAACCCGTTGAAGGCTGGGGGTTAGCCAAAAATCCTAAAGTCAACACCTAACACGTGTCGCCGGGTAGCCTATTCCCGTAACAATGGCGAAGTCTATGTATTCGACATCATAGCACGAAGTCTAAGGGAGTTCATTCCCTTAGCACAACGTTACATGCGGAACGGATTCCGATAATCCGCATGCTAGCCCGACTCAAACGGTAGTCGGTAAAGGCTAATCAAACCCGTTGAAGGCTGGGGGTTAGCCAAAAATCCTAAAGTCAACACCTAACACGTGTCGCCGGGTAGCCTATTCCCGTAACAATGGCGAAGTCTATGTATTCGACATCATAGCACGAAGTCTAAGGGAGTTCATTCCCTTAGCACAACGTTACATGCGGAACGGATTCCGATAATCCGCATGCTAGCCCGACTCAAACGGTAGTCGGTAAAGGCTAATCAAACCCGTTGAAGGCTGGGGGTTTGCCAAAAATCCTATGAGTATTATGGTCAATCATTTCAAACGGAATGAGGAATCATAATAAAGATAAAGACAAAAATCAGGTCCACTAAAGAGAATCAAATGTCAAGGTTTTCAGCAAATAAAATCATACATCAAGCCCATGGCTAAGAATCTGCTGACTGAATTCAGATAACTTCTCGTCATAAGAGCGTCTAAGCTCCTCCTGCAACTCAGCTCTGACAGACTCTTCGTTCGCGGCTAAAGTCCTCACAGCAACCTCCTCTGTCTCAGCCAGTGTCTGCTTCAAGGACTTCAGCTCATCAGATAAAGCAGCATTTGCTTGCTGATTCTGCATCTTTGTGTCTTCCTTCTCACGGAGTTCTCGTCGGAGCTGATCTATCTGAGAATCAAGCTCCTCAAGGGAAGATGATCTAGTGGCAAGATCAGCCTCAACTCGATCTATGCGGCCCCGCTGCACCTGAATCTCGAGCTCGGCAACCATCCGAGTACTGCGCCATGTCTGTAAGCGAGCATCCAACTCGGCAGCAACGAATGAAGAGGCACCTGTATCCCGGAGCTCATGAAACATCTGAAGCTCACGCTCTAAGCGATCAAGGTCATCAACCATAGCCGTCGCCAGATCCGGACATCCTATGTCCCTAATCAAATTTATCTTGGAATCGAGGTAGGGCTTAAATTGGCGAAGAGAAAGTCCGTCGTGGAGGAGTTTGCCAATTATAGCAGTCAGGGAGGAGAAATAAGAGCGGACTTCTACGCTGATGATGATCTTCTCAGGGTCATTCCCCGGCTCGGCCATGAGCCGAGCCACCCCAAGGTGGCTAGGCACAGTGTCGGCCACCCCGAGGTGGCCGACAGTGGCCCGAGGTGGCCGACAGTGGCCAGAGGGGGCCGACAATTCCCTTTTTGCAGCCACTGTCCTGAGAGCCTATAAATAGGCCTAGAGATGTTCATTTTCAGGGGTCGAACTTTCAAGAGCCGAAACTCTGCCGGATTGAAGAGTGAACTCGGAGCTTGAAGACCAGAAGACTTGCACATTCAGATCTGATCCTCGGCGACCATCCACGTCAGAAAAGGCAGGATCTCGAGAGGAAGAAAGAACAGATCTGAGATCTACACGAGACTACACTCCAGATCTAAGCTTGGTCTTAGATCTCGAGATCTGAGCGATTATTCCCTTGGTGGATTAATCCCTCCCGGCTATTATTCCCTTCGTGGAATAATACCCGCATAATCGTGTAGATCCGACCGGATCTAGATCGCGCGGTGGTCCACGGATTAACCCCGGCGTTGGCAAAGAACCCACACAAGCAAGCAACCGCAAAACAGGAGCTTGCGATTTGTTCACAAGAGGAAAGTTGTAATTTTTATTTTTTTTTCTTTGATTTAGTTGTAACCGGATCTATAAAAGACCGGATCTTTGTAACCCAAGATGACAATCATATCAATGAAAAAGAAAACAGTTTTCCACGCGAACAATCTGGCGACCACAGTGGGAGCCGACGATCTCGCCAACGAGATCGATGCGTCGCAGCCGCGGATTGCAATCCCGGTCGTGGAGGAGGTCGAGTACGAGTTCGACCAAGCCAAGTTCGAGGAGTACGTGTCCTCGTCCGGCTCTATCTCCCCCCGCAAGTCCAAGAAGTTCTCCTCCGGGAGAAAAGCTCGTTGGTTTGAAGCTGCTCGGGAAGCCCACGAAGCTCTCAACCCAACTGACGCCGAAGTTGCGTCAAATGAAGTTCCACCGACCTCCAATCAGGTCAACCCAACTCCCGCCAACGCCTCTACTGTTCAGGGCGTTGTGACTCTCTCAAAGAGAGCCCGCCAGAGGCGTCGTCAACGCCTTGCGCGGCAATTCGCTAAGGCGATGGAGTCTACGGACGGATTCCGCTACCACGCGGAGTTGAAGAACAGAAGAGGCAAACAGCCTCAACCACCAATGAATGGCGACTCTTCCAAGCCGCCAAAGAAAGAATGGGTCCGCGTCAAACGGAACCGTTCGACGCTCGAGGAGCGCATTCACAAGCGCCGCGCGATGTCAGCGCAGGCACGGGCTCAAGCTCAGGAAGCCCGTAGAAAGCTGCAAAAGGAGGTGGAGAAGAAGCCACCACCAACACGACAAGTCTGGAAGCCTAAGTCTGAAGTGGCGACTCAGGCCAAAAAGCAACCAGTGCAGCCTTCTAAGGAAGGTCAAACTCCGGCGAGTCAACCAAAGTCGCCGTCAATCCCAATAACTTCTCCGGGAGATCATGCAGAGTCATCCCGCAAGAAGAAATCAATTGTGGAGCGCCTCGGTCCAATTCCTGACGAGAGAGGCAAAGCTCCAATTCACGAGCGTTTGGGCCCGGTGAAGAAGCCCAGAACGACTCAACATACTGGGGGTCGCCACCACCTCCAGCTTGACGAAGACCTCAAGGCAGCTGCGCGCACTAATTTGCGCATTGAAGTCCAAGATCACGCCGAAAATTCACGCCCAAAAAGGCATGTTTTGAGGCGGGTAACCTTTGAAAGCCCAAAGAAGGCAAGTCAACCTCAGATGGAAACATTATCATCTGATAATGATTGTGTTGTACCTGAGAAGGCGTGCCCGCACACGATAGGTTACTCTGACTGTCAAAATGACGAGTTGTACTATCGTGCTGGGGGTACGAATAGAACCAGGAAGAGGAGTCCCCGAGAACGGGAAATTCAATGTCCCTGTTCCAAACTCATCCGGGCGGTATTGTCGGAATGCAATTGCATTAAGGCGGTCCCCGAAAGAGTTTCAGTTTTTGAAAGACTTAAAGCGGAAACGCCAAAACCAAGGCCTAGGCGCTTCCAACGAAGAAGAAGGGTGATTGAAGACGGAGAATTTCCGAGGGTCACCACCAACATGACGAGCAAAGGGACATCGGCACGAGAAGATTTCGAGTCGATTCTGAAAGCTTCCCGACCTAGAACCCGTCTGCAGTCCGGAACCATAGAGCGAGCAACTTATGGTAGGATTCGGACAAGACGCCCTTCAGAAGATGAAGAATCTGATGCCGGCTCCGCGGTGGCATCAGATAATACAGTATCCAGCGAGGGACAACCCCGCGAGGCCCTGATGATAAGTGCGGAGCAGATGGCCAAGATGCTTGAAGACGCTTTGGCTAAGCAGAAAGAAAGTTTCAAATTTGAGATGGAGATGGCCATGCAGCAGATGAGAGAAATGCATGACCAACAGATCCAAGCATTGGCGAACCAACAAGGCGAGCAGAATCATCGTAACCCGATTAATGTGGAAGATGAGGATACAAATGCTCGTAACACCAATGATCCTCCCGTCAACGCAGGGGGTGGTAATGAGAATGCTGGCGAAGAAACCGGCGAAAACCTGAAGATCAAGAACCTCGAGAGCAAAATCAACACACTAATTTCCGCTCAAGAGACGAAGAAAACAGGCATTCCTTGCCCATACCCAAGAGAATGGGAATCGATCCCATATCCGGCGAAGTTTAATCTAATTAACTTCACGCCGTTTAATGGGATGGGTTCACCTACCCAGCATTTGATTTACTTCAAATCGCATTTGGGGGTGATCTCTGGTAATGAGCCTCTGATGGTGCGGTCATTCGTCGGCACTCTTCGCGGAGCCGCCTTCGATTGGTATCGCCGCCTCAAGCCAGGCAGCGTAAACAGCTGGGATGACATGGAGACCAAGTTCCTGGCCAACTTCTTCGACGACGACACCGAGATATCTATCGGATCGTTGCTCGATGAGAAGCAGAAGGACGGAGAGTTAGTCGATACCTTCGTCAAAAGATTCCGGAACAAGGCGATGAATTGCCGGGACCCGATCACAGAGGAATTCATCCTCCAAACTTGCCACAACAACCTTGCGTTGGACGTGTTGGAAGCAATGGGAACAGCACCGTCTGACACTTGGAAGGATCTGAAGGCCCGAGGGGAGCAGGCTGAGCGATTCCTTAGAAGGAAGAAGGCCGAGAGGAACCAACCGACGGTTAATCCGCTGGACTCAAATTTCGCCTCTCGTGGTAAGGGCAAAACACCTGCAGCTACTGGTGGTGCTAATCAAGCGTCACAACAGCAATCCCGAAGGCAGCAAAAGACTTCGGGTCCGAGACTCCAAAGAGAGTATTCCTTCAAGGACGAAGACGTTCCAGCCATCTTCGAATCCCTCCTTGAAGGTAACAAGATCAAGCTACCACCTATCACAAATCAGGAGGAAGCTGACAACACTACGGACCCAAAGTACTGTGCATACCACAGGAGGGTCGTTCATCCCACCAAGGATTGCTTTGCTCTCAAGAATAGCATTCAGACCTTGGTTGAAGCCGGCGTCATAACCTCCACCGTTGAGGGCGTTGTGACTCTCTCGAAGAGAGCCTGCCAGAGGCGACGTCAACGCCTAGCGCGGCAACTCGCAAAAATGATGGAGTCCACCGACGGAGTCCGCTATCACGCGGATCTGAAGAACAGGAGAGGCAAACAGCCTCAACGACCGATGAATGGCGATTCCTACAAGTCGCCAACGAACGAATGGGTCCGTGTCAAACGGAACCGTTCGACACTTGAGGAGCGCATTCGCAAGCGCCGCGCACTATCAGCGCATGCACGGTCTCAAGTCCAAGAAGCCCGTAGAAGACTGCAGAAGGAGGTGGCGAAGAAGCCGCCACCAACCCGTCAAGTTTGGAGGCCAAAGACTGAAGTGGCAATTCAGGCTAAGGAGCAACCTTTGCCAAGTTTGGAGGCCAAAGTCTGAAGTGGCGATTCAGGCTAAGGAGCAACCTTTGCAGCCTCCAACCAAAGTTCAACCTCCGGCGAACCAAGCTAAGTCGCCGAGAATTCCCATAGTTACTCCGGGAGATCATGCAGAATCATCCCGGAAGAAGAAGCCAGTTTTGGAGCGCCTCGGTCCACTTCCCGATGAGCGAGGCAAGGCTCCAGTTCAAGAGCGTTTGGACCCGATGAAGAAGCCCCGGACGACTCAACATGCTGGGGGTCGCCGCCGCCTCCAACATGGCAAGGAGTTCAAGGCAGCTGCGCGCACCACTTTGCGCATCGAAGTCCGGGAGCTCGCTGAGAACTCACGCTCAAAAAGGCAGGTTTCGAGGCGCGTGACTCTTGAAGATCCTAAAAAGGCAGTTCGCCCTCAGAATGAAACATTATCATCTGATGACGATAGTGTTATATCTGAGAAGTCGTGCCAACACACGATAGATTACTCCGATCTTCAAGCAGACGGGTTGTACTATCGTGCTGGGGGTACGAGTAAAACTAGGAAAAGGAGTCCCCGAGAACAGGAAACTCAATGCCCCTGTTCCAAACTCATTCGGGCAGTATTGTTTGAATGCAACTGCATCAAGGCGGTCCCCGAACGAGTTTCAGTTTTCGAAAGGCTCAGCACCGAAACGCCAAAATCAAGGCCTAGGCGTTTCCGACGAAGAAGAACGGTGGTTGAAGACGGAGAATTTCCAAGAGTCACCACTAACATGACCAGCAGAGGGACATCGGCACGGGATAATCTCGAGTCAATTCTGAAAGCATCCCAGCGTATAACCCGTCTGTAGTCCGGAACCATCAAGCGAGCAACCTATGGTAAGGTTCGGACAAGACTCCCTTCAAAAGATGAAGAATCTGATGTCGGCTCCGCGGTTGCGTCAGATAATACGGTATCCAGCGAGGGACAACCCCGCGAGGCACTTATGATAAGTGCAAAGCAAGTGGCCAAGATGCTGGAAGACGCCTTGGCTAAACAACAGGAGAGCTTCAGGTTCGAAATGCAGATACCCATGCAGAACATGAGAGAGATACATGATCAACAGATCCAAGCACTGACGAACCAGCAAGGCGAACCAAGTCGTCGTAACCAAGTTTATCAGGAAGATGAGGATACAAATGAAGCTCATAATGCCAATAATCCTCCCGTCAACGCAGGGGGTGGTAACGAGAATGCTAGCGAAAACACAGGTGAAAACTTGAAGATTAAAAATCTCGAGAGCAAAATCAATACATTGATTTCCGCTCAAGAGACGAAGAAAACAGGCATTCCTTGTCCATACCCAAGAGAATGGGAATCGATCCCATATCTGGCGAAGTTCAATCTAATTAACTTCACGTCGTTTAATGGGATGGGTTCACCTACTCAGCATTTGATTTACTTCAAATCGCACCTGGGGGTTATCTCTGGTAATGAGCCTCTGATGGTACGATCCTTCGTTGGCACTCTTCGTGGAGCCGCCTTCGACTGGTATCGCCGCCTCAAGCCAGGAAGCATGAACAGCTGGGATGACATGGAGACTAAGTTCCTCGCTAACTTCTTCGACGACGACACCGAGATATCCATCGGGTCACTGCTTGACGAGAAACAAAAGGACGGGGAATTGGTCGACACCTTCGTCAAAAGGTTCCGGAATAAGGCGATCAACTGCCGGGACCCGATCACTGAGGAGTTTATTCTCCAGACTTGCCACAACAACCTCGCACTGGATGTATTGGAAGCAATGGGTACAGCACCATCCAAAACCTGGAAAGATCTGAAGGTCCGAGGAGAGCAAGCCGAGCGGTTCCTCAGAAGGAAGAAGGCGGAAAGAGGCCAACAGGCGAATAATGCTCCGCAACAGAATTTCGTCCCACGAGGGAAAGGTAAGGCACATGCTAAATGCAGTTGATGCTAATAAAACTTTCCAATTGCAACCTCAGCAACAGCCACAGCAACAAGCGTTCAATTCTGGGGTATCCTATCCTGAAACCTAAGCAGGGATAAGTCTGCGCCTAACCCGCGCTGCCGGATAGTTCTTAACCGTTAAAAAGAACATCCGTTCACATATTCAACATTGTGACAGGTTGTTATTAATAACGCCAAAATCCATGCCTTACACGCATGGGCAATTTCATCCTGAATCCTAAGAAAGGATATGCCGACGCCTAACACGCGTCGCCGGTTTAGTCTTTCTCTGTAGAAAAAGACACCAGAGTTCGATTCTGGGGTATTTTATCCCGAAGCCTAAGTAGGGATAAGTCAGCGTCTAATACACGTTGCTGGGTAGTCTATTCGCATAACAATGACGAAGTCTATGTATTCGAAGTCATAGCAACAAGTCTCAGAGGATTCAATCTCTGAGCGCAACGTCACATGCGGAACGGATTAAAACAATCTACATGTAAGCCCGAGTCAAACGGTAATGGTAAGAGCACGTCAAATCCGTTGAAGGCTGGGGGTTAGCCAAAAACCCTAAAGTCAACGACTAACACGCGTCGCCGGGTAGTCTATTCCCGTGAGAAAGACGAAGTCTACGTATTCAATATCGTAGCACTAAGAGTGTTAACTCTCTTAGCACAACGTTACATGCGGAACGGATTTAGACAATTCACATGCTAGCCCGACTCAAACGGTAGTCGGTAAAGGCTAATCAAATCCGTTGAAGGCTGGGGGTTGGCCAAAAATCCTAAAGTCAACGCCTAACACGCGTCGCCGGGTAGCCTATTCCCGTAAAAAATGGTAAAGCCTATGTATTCAACATCATAGCATAAAGTCTAAGGGAGTTCATTCCTTTAGCACAACGTCACATGCGGAACGGATTAAAACAATCTGCATGTAAGCCCGATTCAAACGGTAATCGGTAAGAACATGTCAAATCTGTTGAGGGCTGAGGATTTGCCAAAAATCCTAAGTCAACGTCTCATACACGTCGCTGTTTAGTCTTTTCACAGGAGAAAGACGAAGTCTACGTATTCAATATCGTAGCACTAAAAGGGTTAACTCTTTTAGCTTAACGTCACATGCGGAACGGACTTAAACAATCTGCATGCTAGCCCGACTCAAACGGTAGTCGGTAAAGGCTCATCAAACCCGTTGATGGCTGAGAATTTGCCAAAAATTCTATAAATACGAGTCATTGACGCATCAATTCTATAGATTGGTCTCGTGACTCAAAGACCTCCCCGCTCCAATTCCTTAAGAGCTTAAACTGTTTATACTCCAGCAGACGCACGAGTATAAACTGTGTTGAACGCCGGACAACGCGTCACAAGGAAGCTTAAACGCCGGACAACGCATTGTAAATGAAAATTCAACACCAACAATCGATGGTCAGTTCTATGTTGAACCAACAAACACGAGCTAAAGATCAGAAAATCAGGAATCGACTTCAAGTTTAAAATTCCGACAACGGTCAGACAATAAATGCAACACCGGAACTCTTACATTGAAGGAATCAAGAACAGAAGCCATTCTAAGGTCCCGTTACACCGACTGAAGGTTGGGACAATCATATCCAAAGTATTCCAGACTCTTCTATAAAAGAACGAGACTGAAATACTTTGGAGGGGGTATCTGTAGGCGTATAAAACTGCTTATAGGTCCCTTAACACAAATCGACGACGCTGATTCGACAAACCGACCATTGGGCGACGTACGATCGTTAATCCACAGCACCGAAGCCAAGCGATACGCGACGGAGCGGATTAACGAGGCTACGAGGCTAACGAACCGCACGCAAATAGCGGAATAAATCTACTCGCGTGCGGAATCAAGCTAACGGGTTAAGGAATCAACGAGTCATCCAACCAATAGCGGACTCGGACGAATCACGATCGAATCAAGATCAGTTTCGGACTCGAATTCAGAAATGGACTTACTGCCAAATTAGGAACCGGATTTACTGTCAAATCAGGTCAACGAATCGAGTCTGAACAAATCAACCACACAACCGAATCACGAACAGAACCGAAAAACGGATACAACGACAAAACGACGAAACCCAACACCAAGGGGGGGCTCGGCCAAAACCGAGCCACCTATAGGTGGCTAGGTGGCCGAGCCACCTATAAACAAAATCCAGCTGCCAGCGATCGTGGATCAAGAGGGGGCTAGCAAAGTGACGGATCCGAAGTATTGCGCATACCATAGAGCGGTCCATCACCCTACCAAGTCGTGCTACCACCTCAAGGACAAGATCCAGGCGCTAATTGATGTAGGCGTCATAACCCCGAAGCCGTCCAAAAATGTTGGAGCAAATACGGTGTCAATCAGCTTTGGATCGGTGCCCACGACATGGTTCAAACCAGAGCGCATCACCAAAGTAGGAATGAAGACAGTGAACGATGACCCACATGGACAGCGCCAAAAAGGACTTGTGCCACACACAGCCCCAAACGGCAAAATCCTCTGGGTTCATCCCGATCTCATTGAAGATGAACAGAGGGCGACAGGCAATTAATGCCAATAAATGGGAAGTTCCTAAAAAAGTACTATCCCTAGTACATTCAGGATAACTCATTTACCGGGAAGTTTCTTAAAGAATATTACACTTAATATTTTTTTCTTTTTCTTTGATTTCGTTGTAACCGGATCTTATAAAAAGACCGGATCTTTATAATCGATAAATTATTATAAGAGTGTGCAATAGAATCAATGAAGAACAAGATTTTCCCCGTGAACAATCTGGGAGAGAACAATCATTTGTTATATTGTGCTTATTGAGAGATTCACTTTGTAATACACTTGTACACCAAGTGAGGAGTGTATGGTGAGAGTCGGGGATCGTTCATTTCGATAAACGAAAAACCCGTCTTCAGTTTAGATAACCAATCCTATAAAAGGTAAGTTTATCTAGTTTTTTCCAGATTCTCAGAGTGGAGATCCCACTTCTAGTTTTTTTTGCGCTGGAAATAGAATATAAAATTCTTCCTTTCCAGAATCAAGGAATAGCATATAAAATTCTTCCTTCCTTGTTTTCGGGTTTGCCTTCACCCTAAAAGAAGATCGGGAAATAGAATATAAAATTCTTCCTTTTTCGCACTGATCTTTTCCAAAATTTATCAATTTAGGATTCATCCTAGGAAGTTTATCCCGAATCCTAAGCAGGGATAACCCTGCGCCTAACACGCGCTACCCTTGTGTTGTTTATATATCCTTGCACATACATTGCCTATATCTCATTATTAGGATATATCTTATTATTCATATTGCTTATCCTAGCACATATATCTTGTTGCATTTCATACTTGTTAGGATAACTTGTTAATTAATTTTAATTGGCATAAAATCGGATTAGATTAGCATAAGACCCTAATCAATTCAACATTGTGGCAGGTTGTTATTAATAACACCAAAATCCATGCCTTACACGCATGGGAATTTCATCTTGAATCTTAAGAAAGGATATGCCGACGCCTAACATGCGTCGCCGGTTTAGTCTTTCTCCGTAGAAAAAGACACCAGAGTTTGACTCTGGGGTATTTCATCCCGAAGCCTAAGTAGGGATAAGTCAGCGCCTAACACGCGTCGTCGGGTAGTCTAGTCCCGTGAGAAAGACGAAGTCTACGTATTCAATATCGTAGCACTAAGAGTGTTACCTCTCTTAACACAACGTCACGTGCGGAACGGATTTAGATAATCCGCATGCTAGCCCGACTCAAACGGTAGTTGGTAAAGGCTCATCAAACCCGTTGAAGGCTGGGGGTTAGCCAAAAAATCCTAAAGTCAACGCCTAACACGCGTCGCCGGGTAGTCTATTCCCGTGAGAAAGACGAAGTCTACGTATTCAATATCGTAGCACTAAGAGCGTTAACTCTCTTAGCACAACGTCACATGCGGAACGGACTTAAGACAATCCGCATGTAAGCCCGATTCAAACGGTAATCGGTAAAAGAATGACAAATCCGTTGAGGGCTGAGGATTTGCCAAAAATTCTATAAATGCAAGTCATTGACGCACCAGCTCCACTAGTTGGTCTCGTGACTTGAGCATCCAACAAATTCAGGATAAAATCCACATATGCAGATGAATCAGCTTTAACAGTTGGTCCTGCAACCCCGACACTCGTTTTGATGACTCGTTTTGATGTATATCAAAATCAAGAAAGAAGTAATAACTCAGGGTGTGGTATATATAAATATTGTACAAATTTGTGATGGTGATTTCTTGTGTCTGCTGTTGTTTGTTGTCATGTAAGCTCCAGTTGAATTGAGAAGGAGTTTGATGTTGTTCTCTGTGCAGTTAACTGTTGTGGTTAGCATGTTAACTCTTGTGTTTAACTTGTTAACTCTTGTGGATAACATGTTAACTCTTATGGATAACATGTTAACTCTTGTAGCTATATGTTAACTCTTGTGGATAACATGTTAACTTTTATGGATAACATGTTAACTCTTGTGGATAACATGTTAACTCTTGTGGCTATATATTAACTCTTATGGCTAACATGTTAACTCTTGTTGATAACATGTTAACTCTTGTGGATAACATGTTAACTTTTATGGATAATATGTCAACTCTTGTGGATAACATGTTAACTCTTGTGGTTATATGTTAACTCTTGTTATAGTTAACATGTTAACTCTTGTGGATAATATGTTAACTCTTGTGGCTAATTTGTTAACTCTTATGGCTAACATGTTTGTAGGCGTATAAAATTGCTTATAGGTCCCTTAACACAGCTCAGCACAGTGATTCGACAAATCAAGGAACCATCGGGTGACGTATCTAAACGCGAGCGTTAGTCCGCAATACTGAAGCCAAGTGACACGCGACGAAGCGGATTAACGAGGTGACGAACCGCACGCGAACAACAGAATACATTCACTCGTGTGCAGAATCAAGCTAACAGTTCGGTGAGTCAACGAGTCATCCAACCGTAGAACGGATTTGAACACAAACACTGAGGCGGATTTACTGCCATATTGGGATTTGGACTGTCAAATCAGAGTCCGGATCAACAACGAAGCGCAAAATCGGACAACGGACACAACACGACACAACACCTAGAGGACTCGGCCAAAACCGAGCCATCTCTAGGTGGCTCGGTGGCATGGGTGGCCGGCCCACCCATGGGTGGCCGGCACAGACTGAGAGCCTATAAATAGACCCCTCTTGGCTCATTTTTGAGGGTTGGAACTTCTGGAGCCGAAACTCTGCCGAATTGAGAACTGAGCTTGGAGTTTTGAAGACTTGAAGACTTGGACATTCAGATCTGGTTCTTAGCGAGCATCCATGTCATAAAAGGCAGGAGTTCGAGAGAGAGAAACCAGATCTGAGATCTACACGAAGTAATACTCCGGATCAAAGCTTGGCCTTTGATCCCGAGAACTAAAGGCTATTATTTCCTTGGTGAAATAGTACCCCCCGGCTGTTATTTCCTTAGTGAGATAACACCCGTCAAATCGTGTAGATCCGACCGGATCTAGATCGCGCGGTGGTCCACGAATTAACCCCGGCGTTGGCAAAGAACCCACAAAAGCAAGTGACCGCAAAACAGGAGCTCGTGATTCGTTCGAAAGGAAAGTTGTAATCTTTTTATCTTTTCTTTGATTTCGTTGTAACCGGATCTTATAAAAAGACCGGATCTTTTGTAATCGAAAAGCAATTACTTGAGAGAACAATGACATCAATGAAGAACAAAATTTTTCCCGCGAACAATGTTAACTCTTGTTGATAACATGTTAACTCTTGTGGATAACATGTTAACTTTTATGGATAATATGTCAACTCTTGTGGATAACATGTTAACTCTTGTGGTTATATGTTAACTCTTGTTATAGTTAACATGTTAACTCTTGTGGATAATATGTTAACTCTTGTGGCTAATTTGTTAACTCTTATGGCTAACATGTTAACTCTTGTGACAAACATGTTAACTCTTGTGGCAAACATGTTAACTATTGTGGATAACATGTTAACTCTTGTGACAAACATGAATATAGTTAACAGACAGTTTATGAATAATAGTTAACAGATAATTCATTATAGTTAACAGTTTATAAATAACAGTTAACAAATAATAATTAATAGTTAACAAATTATAAATAACCGTTAACAAATAATAATTAATAGTTCATATAGTTAATATTTTAACCACAATATTTAGCATGTTAACTCTTGTGTTTAACATGTTAACTCTTGTGGATAACATGTTAACTCTTATGGCTAACATGTTAACTCTTGTTGATAACATGTTAACTCTTGTGGATAACATGTTAACTTTTATGGATAATATGTCAACTCTTGTGGATAACATGTTAACTCTTGTGGTTATATGTTAACTCTTGTTATAGTTAACATGTTAACTCTTATGGATAATATGTTAACTCTTGTGGCTAATTTGTTAACTCTTATTGCTAATATGTTAACTCTTATTGATAACATGTTAACTCTTGTGACAAACATGTTAACTATTGTGGATAACATGTTAACTCTTGTGACAAACATGAATATAGTTAACAGACAGTTTATGAATAATAATTAACAGATAATTCATTATAGTTAACAGTTTATAAATAACAGTTAACAAATAATAATTAATAGTTAACAAATTATAAATAACCGTTAACAAATAATAATTAATAGTTCATATAGTTAATATTTTAACCACAATATTTAGCATGTTAACTCCTGTGTTTAATATGTTAACACTTGTGGATAACATGTTAACGGATAATGGATCAATTTACCAATTAAAGTTAACTGTTATTTCAGTTAACTTTAATTGGTAAATTGATAATTATATTCAGTAAACTTTTAACTATAATCCATTATCCGTTAATTGTTATTTGTAATCTATTATCCGTTAACTGTTATTTCGGGTCATATACACGTTAATATAGTTCTCATTTAACATGTTAACTATAATACCTAGCATGTTAACCTTAATTGGTAAATTGATAAATATAACTGTTAACTATAATCAATTATATGTTAACTGTTATTTATAATTTGTTAACTATTAATTATTATTTGTTAACTGTTATTTATAAACTGTTAACTATAATGAATTATCTGTTAACTGTTATTCATAAACTGTCTATTAACTATAATTCATGTTTGTCACAAGAGTTAACATTTTATCCACAATAGTTAACATGTTTGCCACAAGAGTTAACATATAGCCACAAGAGTTAACATGTTATCCATAAGAGTTAACATGTTATCCACAAGAGTTAACATGTTAAACACAAGAGTTAACATGCTAACCATAACAGTTAACTGCACAGAGAACAACATCAAACTCCTTCTCAGTTCAACTGGAGCTTACATGACAACAAACAACAGCAGACACAAGAAATCACAATCACAAATTTGTACAACATTTATATATACCACACCCTGAGTTTATTACTTCTTTCTTGATTTTGATATACATCCAAGCCCCAACATGTTGAGATTAGGGGATCCTCACATCTTGAACTGGCCCATAAATACTATAGAAAATAACAAGAACCCAAATCAGTTTTAACCCCAAACAACAATTGTCAAACCATCAAAAAGTTCAAAAAGAAAATTTCCCGTAACCTAAAATAATTGGAGACATCCTCTTCTCTGAAAGTGTTATCATCAGGAAAAGTGTTATCAAACCAACAATGACCACAATGCATTCCCAAAATCCCACCATACAATTTGCAATATCAATAACAATCAAACTGCACAGAGAACAACATCAAACTCCTTCCCAGTTCAACTGAAGCTTACATGACAATAAACAACATCAAACTCCGGTCGATCCTCGATTGGCCCATGAACCTGCTCTCATCTCCGGCGAGCATCAGCTCCGTCGTCGCAGCCGCCCTGAAATCAAAACGAGTCATCAAAATCCACGGAACCCACCGTCGCAGACACCGCCGTGGTGTTGGAGGTTTCGAGTGAGGTTAGAGAGAGGGTGGAAGAGGAGATGGGTTTGTAGGAAGAGGAGTAGATCTAGAGAAGATCTGGAGAAGAAGAAGAGGGTAGTCTGGGAATTTTTTGTCTTTGAAATTGTAAATGGGGCTGATTCACATGGATTTTTTATTTTTGGGGAAAAAGCATATTAGAAAAAGTTCAAGGGGCTGGGACCCATCAACAATTTAGTTTTGGGGCCTTGAAGCAATTTTTCCTTCAAATAATTAGCCAATCAAAATCAAGGTTACCCGTACCTAGCTACGTCAATCCAATATTTTTTGAACGTGCTGCATGTATATAAAAATTAAGTTTTCTTTTTTCCGGAATTAAATGGGATTGACTAATTTACAAGACATTACCTACTTCTCTAATTTTTGATATCCAGGAGGTTTTGATTAAAAACATATGACGAGTAGGTGAGAATTTAGATTTACGTCTATTTTTTTGGACCGTCGCTCTTATTTTTAGGACCATCACTCTTAATGGGAGATCAGAGATGGAACCAATCAGTGTATTTCTGTTTGTTTGGCCGTAGGGGACTTGGCGGTCGCAATTGTCACTTCTACGGGTAATCAAGCTCCCAAAAAAGGGTCCCTTTTTATTCGATTAATTAAATAGAGGATTACACACACACACATATATATATAGAGAGAGAGAAATGGAGAAACTTGGTACCAAGTTGCTCCAAGCAACTTAGTAGTAATATGACATAATCATGTCTCTACATCTACATTGGAGTTGGTGAATGGTGGTTGAGGCTCTATCTTCGAGGTGTGATGTAGGGGTAAGATTAGACCACATCACTACCAAGTTGCTTTAAGCAACTTGGTACCAAGGTTCTCCATTTTTCTATATATATATATATATAGGTAAAATCTTATGTCAACTTAAGTGGATAGGAATGATTGATCATCAACTCAATATATAATCTCTCTTTCAAATGAAATATTGTCATTGTTTCCTTCAACCCAGTCTGTCGCCACATGATCTACTATTTATAAGTTATAAACACATTGATCTAGTACAACATCTCTGTTTATTAGTATCTTGAAGTCTTCAAAAGATGGATGATCATTCAATTCGCAAAGAAATTTTACATATGAATTTATTTGCAATATGTCCATTAAACTATTAGTTGTGGTTTGACTCATATTCACATTAACTTTAGTTGTGGTTTCACTCATATTTACATTATCTAATATTCTCATTCAATTTTATAGCTTATTTTTTGTACCATAGAAGTAAAACTAAAAATATGAAGAATTATTTTCTTACGAAATTAGAGCAGCGAGATTATGATATATTTTGTTATGTGCTCTAAATATAAAAAAAATGCTATTATAACTCACTTGCTTAGGGAAATTGTATTGTATATAGGATATATACAATAGTCCTGTGTATTTTATGGTTCTGACTGCAAAATACGCAAGAGTGGTAGTCCCGTGTATTTTCTGATTTTAATTACTTTTGTAATTAATGTTCGCTAATTACACGAGATTATTAGTCCCGTGTATTTTAAAGATGATTTTTTAGTATTCTTGAATGGGGAAAATTAATGACTTATGATAAAATAAGAAAACAACAAGATTGTATCAGATTAGTATTCTTGAATGGGGAAAATGACTTATGATAAAATAAGAAAACAACAAGATTGCATCAGTTATAGTTCATTATTATTATTGTAAAAAGAAAACAAGCAGACAATGTTTAAGTGTTAAAACATGTATTTAAATATATTTTTCCTAATGGTGATCTAAATTTTCATTCTATTGTTAATTGTATTGCTTGAAAAACAAATAGACAATGCATAGATTTGGCATGTATTTGCAAATTTGGTGAAATAAGCTTCTATTGTTAATTCTATTATAATTTGGGTAACTTCGGTGGGGTCTTCTCCCCGTGGTCAGAGAAAGCTGGTCTCAAAGTCTTGCCCAAATTCTTCTATGCATGGGTCCAAATCCTCAATCTGTCTATTCATCTCTGGGACCTGGAGTTTATCTCCTCCATTCTTGGAGACATTGGTGATATTATCACCGTTTCCGACGACGTCATGCTCAAAAAGGAAGCTAAGGAGTGTAAAGCCATGCTGCATATTAGAGACCCCTCAGAAATCTCTCAGGAGGTGATCTTCAGGTATGAATCTCCAGATGGCATTCACATCATGGAAGGATCGGTTAAGTTGCGGTTGGTAGGATCTCCTCTTCCTGCAGATAAAGGCAAAAATAGGGACCTCTTCGAATCTTTTGTCCACAAAGAGGGGGCTCCATGTGTGCCTACGGTTGCTTCCCCTCCAGTTGGGCCCTCTGCTCATATAGGTCTGGCGTCATCCCAGCGCTAGCAATCTTTTCCCCCATCCTCTGACCCTAAAGGCAAGAGCTTCATCTTCCAAGGCATTCCGATTCTCATTTTTAAGTCCTCTTGGGAATCTATCAAAGTGGCCTTTCCGGGCATTGATGAATCTTCCCCAGTTCAAGTTGCGGCCAAAAATGTTGACCAGGCCATTCAGATCAGCTCCTCCGACCCAATGGACAACACATCCTCTTCAGCCCCCCCTCCCGGTTTTGAAAATGTCAGAAATCAAGCTAAAGCTGCCAAGAAGAAGGCCAACAGCGGCCTAATGTCCCATCTACCTTACAGGAAGCACCTCTCGATGATGAGGAGAGGTAAAATATCAGGTACCTCCAAGGGCAAATCCTCTTCTTCAATGTCCACTCTCCCCATCAATTCCCTCAACTTGGAAAGATTGGAGGACATCTCCATTAACTATGGAATCAAAGGTCCAATTGACCCTGATGATCTTAGGGATATTCAGATTATGGAGTCCCAAGGGCCTCATCAAATTTGAGCTTCTTCAGCCCCTCTTCCTAAGTTGCTAGTCATCTTGTCCATGTGTATTGGTTCATAGAATGTCAGAGGGTTAAACAACCCAGCCAAACGCATGCTTGTGAGCATATGCTTGAAGCTTGCCAATGTTCATCTGGTTAGTATCCAAGAATTCAAACTCAGTTCGTCTAGCCCAATCCTTCTTAAGAAGTTGGGGGGGGAGTAAGATCTCTTCCTGGATATCCTTAGATGCTGTCGATTCCAAAGGGGGGGTCCTCCTCGGCTGGAATGAAGACATCTTTTCCTGTTCATCTTCTTCCATAGGCATTTTCTCAGTCTCTGTCACCCTCACTTATCGTCCATCCAACTGGTCTTTCTCTGCAACCTCCATCTATGCTCCTTGTGACCCGGCGGATAGAGAGGTGTGTTGGTGGGAACTCTAGAGAATCAGGGATTCTCACTCTCTTCCTTGGGTCGTCTTTGGTGATTTCAACATGACCTTAAGCCTATCTGAAAGAAGTGGGCGCTCGAGCTCCCCTTGAGATATCGACATCTTTCGCAATCTCATTGACTCCATCCACCTTCTAAACCTTCCTCTTAGTGGAAGGAAATTTACTTGGTAAAACCACAGATCCCCTACATCTCTTGCTAGACTAGACAGATTCTTGGTTTCTCTTGACTTTGAATCAAAATTCCCTCTCCTTACTCAATCGGCATATCAACCTCTGTGTTCGGATCACTGCCCCATCTTATTAGACACATCCTCTCCTCTCAAACCTTCTCTCTTTAGATTTGAGAAATTCTGGTTATCATTCCCTTCCTTCGCTCCATTCATTGCATCCTGCTGGAACTCCTTCTCCTCCTTAGAGGACCTTGTTAGAAATATATCCCTCAAGCTCAAACTTATGATGAAGAGAACCAAATGGTGGTCTAGGAACTCATTGGGCTCCCTGAAACAACAAATCTCCTCTTCTATGAACCAACTTCATGATATTTATTCCCTCGAAGAGTCCAGAAGTCTCTCCCCTTCCGAATCTCAACTGAGAGCCCATCTGCAGAATTTCATGCTTCTCCTTGCTAAGGCTGATGAAATTAAATGGAAACAGAAATCTAGAAGCCTATGGCTTAAAGAAGGTGAAATAATTCTGCCTTCTTCCACAAAGCTGCATCTTTTCGGCTTAGAAAAAATTTTATCCCTCATCTTATCGTAGACAATGTCCTCATTTCTGAAGAAGGTGATATCAAACAATCCTTCCATGATTACTTCTCCAAGCTCTTTCGGCAGCCTACTGCTTCTAACCCGTAGTTAGATTGGGAAGAATTATACCCCGCTCAGTTCTACTAATCTATCTCCTCTCGATCTTCCTTTCTCCCAAGAGGAAATCAAGGCAGCGGTCTTCGACCTCCACCCAGATAAGGCTCCTGGGCCAGACGGTCTCCCCATCCTCTTCTACCAATCCTTCTGGAACACTATTAAATCAGACGACATCTCTTTTATTCAAGGCCTCCACTCAAACCCCCAACCTCTCCAAAACATTAACTTCTCCCACATTTGTCTAATCCCCAAGAAAGATGGTGCTAACTCCCATAAAGATTTTCATCCAATTAGCCTCATAAACAGCTCTTGCAAAATTTTCTCCAAAGTTCTTGCTAATAGACTTAAATCTTTCCTGCCTCTCCTAGTGGATCATTCTCAATCTGCCTTTTAGTCAGGTAAATCCACGTTGGACTCCTTCCTGCTAGCTCACGAGATGATTAACTTCTGCTCCTCTGGTAAAAAAGAAATGTGTACTATTAAAGTGGATTTCTTTAAGGCTTTCGATTGCGTTAACTGGAACTTCCTTTTGTCTCTCCTCAAAGCCAGAGGTTTTGGCCCCCGTTGGTGTGAATGGATCCACCACTTTCTCCACTCCTCCAAATCAGCTATCATAGTCAATGGATCCCCCACAAGTTTCTTCAGATGTTTTAGGGGGCTTAAACAAGGCGATCCTCTATCTCCCATGTTATTCCTGCTTGTAGTTGATGTTTTAAATAAAATGTTATCTACCAGTGTAGCCTCGGGGGACCTAGCTGATCTCAAGCTGAAGGGTGAGTTAAACTTTATCAGAGCCCTCCAATTCGCCGATGATACCATCATTTTTAGCAGGGCCTCCCCCTCAGATATGACCATTCTCAAAACAATTATGTATCTCTTTGCAAAATTGTTTGGTCTTCATGTTAACCCTCTGAAAACCAATCTTTATTATCTTGGTAAAATTCCACACAAAAGCTCTCTTCTTGCTGACTCTTTCAACTGTTATGTGGGTTCTCTCCCTTTCTCTTACCTCGGTCTTTCTCTCAAGAGAGGATCTCTGAGCAAAAGAGAGTGGCAACCCTTGCTGGATTCTCTTAAAAATAAATTGTCCCTGTAGAAGAACAAGTCCCTATCCATAGGCGACAGACTCACCCTCCTTAATTCTGTTCTCTCCTCTATCCCTCTCTACTATATGTCATGTTTCAAACTGCCCACTTGGGTGATAAAGGATATCGACAAAATCAGGAGGAATTTCCTATGGAATGGGAGCATCATTCATTCAAAATCCAAATGCCTTATTAACTGGACCACAGTTTGCAAGCCAAAACAAGAAGGAGGGTTGGGGGTCGTCAATATCTCTTCTTTCAATATTGCTCTCCTCTCCAAATGGTTATGAAAAGCCCTCGACAAGAATTCCCTCATTAGTAAAGTACTCTTCTCTCTATTCTAAAGACAATGCCAACCCCTTTGTGCATCCCCCAAGTAATTTAGCTTCAAAATTCTTTTCCGACTTACACAAAATTCACTCGACTTTCTTCAGTTTGGTTAGATGGCAGGTGGGAGATGGTAAGACATGTAGTTTCTGGAACGATAAGTGGTCAAATGCTAATTCTCTTAGTAGCTTGTTCCCTAAAGCATGCCATCTTGCATTCTCTAGAGGCACTTCTATGAGATCCCAAGGCTATCAGCGCAACTTCGCTTGGCAATGACATCCAATTCTCAGGAGGGGAATCTCTGTTGAAGAGAAATTCGACATTTCTAAGCTCGCTGCTAACCTAGATACTCTCCCTGTTGCCCTAACCTCATCTCACTACAGTTTATGGTGGCCTTACCACCCATCTGGATCTTTCACTGTCAAATCTTTATACTCTATCATCTCCTATGGGGGGTGTTAAATCTCCCATCCAAAAATTTATCTGGAAATCAAACATCCCTCTGAAAGTTAAGGTTCTCTTTTGGATTATCTCCAAAACAAGCTCAACATCAGAGCTAACTTGATCATTAAGGGTTGGACTGGAGATCCTCGATGCCCCCACTGTATGCAGGAAGTAGAATCATAGGATCACCTGTTTATTACACGTTCTTTTGCCCGCTCTGTTTGGTCTTCCCTCCTCCCTCTCGCTCCCATTGTTAGATGGCCTCGATCCATGGAGGGGTTGATTTTCATGCACAAAGATCATAACACCTGTGCTGATATAAGAATCATCTGGAAATACTTGTTGCTATGTTTTTGTTGGGGAATGTGGAACTGTAGAAATCAGCTTATATTCAGAGATGTCCCTGCTAATCCCATCCTCACAGCTGCTAACATTGCCAGATTTGTCTTGTTTTGGACAGGGGCAGAAGAGGAGAGAGTGGCGAAACGCACTCGTACATCCTCATAGCTGCTAACATTGCCAGATTTGTCTTGTTTTGGACAGGGGCAGAAGAGGAGAGAGAGTGGCGAAACGCACTCGTAGGGCTGCCCAAAACTTGAAGCTGCAGGACCTAGTCAAGTCGAACATCGCTGGTGATTGTGATGACAACTTCTCCGAAGCTCTCTGACTTGGAATTTTTCTTCTCCAAGTCGCTGTTCCAGTTCTTTTTATTTTCTCGTCGTCGATGTGACTTACTCTCCCGTCAGTAAGCTGCTTGGTGCAGGTTTTAGAAAGACTTTGTGTTCGTAGCTTTTGTGATTTCAGAACTCTCAGTAGTGTGAGTTTGTTAGAAAGTGTGTTTTTTCTTTTGTGTTTGGGTCTTTGTTGAAGGATCTTAGTAAAGTGAGCTTGGTAGGTGACGACAATGTCCGCTCCTTACCAGCCTCCTTTTTACTTAGATCCTTTCCATAGGCCATCTGTGAGTTTTATCTTCTTGTCGTCTCTGTTTAGTTCCTATGCTTTTATATATATAAATATATGAACAGGGTACCTCACCATGTTTTTCAGTTCAAAAAAAAGTCTGTGGATTCCAAACAATATTTAAAGTATTTATTAACTTTTTATCTAAAAAATACCTATAACTTTTTGGGTGGATGGTAAATTGATAAGCCGCCAATAGTGTGAAAGCAAATTGGGAGTGTGAAAATATTTATTTATATTTTTGTGTAGAAGAAGCCACTAGAATTTTAGCCCCACCCCACCCCACACACATATATATAAACTTAGGATCGTATATACCCTTTAAATTATGCATATTTATAAAATTATCATAAATTCCAGTATCCCCAAACTAGCCAACTCATCAACATTAGAAAAGATTACTTTTAAACATAACAAATCTATTTTTTTAGATATGATGATTGCGTTAATACTTTTACACTAAAGCTACAAATTAGCCTTTCAAAAATTGATAATTTGTTAATGTTTGCGTCAAAAGTTGGTTTTGTCATGGAATTCATTATATCTTCGGTCGATTACAACAAATTCAAAAGAGATAGTCTTTTTATAAGACTTCTCTTACACAACAAAAGGAAAATTACAACTCTTGAGAAACAAACGCAGGATCGTTGTTTGGATCGCTGCTTGCGTGGGATCTTTGCCTGTGCCGGGAGCGCTTTGACTCGTGGACCACCGAATCACAGATTCTGATTGAACCGTGGGGGGTTTAATGATTCTTCCTTCGTTTATCGAAGTAAGAATTTGAAGCGAATATCTTATCGATGTAAGATGTTCACTCTTCTAAAGATCAAGTCAGAGCTTAGATCTCTAGGAATCGCCAGAAACTTCTTGAGGATGTTTGTGAAGAAGGAAGACTCTCTTTCTTGCTCTAATTCACCAAAACTCAAGGCTCTCTGCTCTAATCTGCTCTGGAAATGCTCAGCCCCTGTCAATGATGGCCATAGGGGGTATTTATAGCCTCCCTGGACGATAACTGAAGAAATAGCCGATCAGCAACTAGCCCTTTAGGCGCGACAGTTGATACTGTCGCGGCTAAAGGGCACGGCAGTCGACACTGCCGCGGCCAAAGGGCGCGGCAGTCGACACTGCCGCGGTTAAAGGGCGCGACAGTCGACACTGCCGCGGCTAAAGGGGCAGTTACACCCACGTTCATACGTGTTTGAAACAGTTCTCCCACGACCTTTAACCACCTTTTTCGTGGTTTAACTGCCTGTCCACGTCAACACACGTTCTATCTCTGATACGCCGCCACGTGGACTTCAAAAATCATCAGATAACTCCCTTAAAACTGCCACAGCATCCTTCTTTAATTGCCGCGGCACCATAGGTTGCAGCGGTTAAGCCGCGACACCATAGGCTGCCGCGCCTTAGCCGCGGCACCTTGGTCTGCCGCGCCTTAGCCGCGGCACCATGAGGAAGAATTTTATATTCTATCTCCTGGTCTCTTGTTTGTTGGTAGAGATGAACCCGGAATCGGAGAGGAAGAATTTTATATTCTATCTCCTGGTCTCTTGTTTGTTGGTAGAGATAAACCCAAAATCGGAGAGGAAGAATTTTATATTCTATCTCCTGGTCTCTTGTTTGTTGGTAGAGATGAACCCGGAATCGGAGAGGAAGAATTTTATATTCTATCTCCTGGTCTCTTGTTTGTTGGTAGAGATAAACCCGGAATTGGAGAGGAAGAATTTTATATTCTATCTCCTGGTCTCTTGTTTGTTGGTAGAGATAAACCCGGAATCGGAGAGGAAGAATTTTATATTCTATCTCCTGGTCTCTTGTTTGTTGGTAGAGATAAATCCAAAATTGGAGAGGAAGAATTTTATATTCTATCTCCTGGTCTCTTGTTTGTTGGTAGAGATAAACCCGATGATGGAGAGGAAGAATTTTATATTCTATCTCCTGATGCAAAAGAAACTCAAAGTGGGATCTCCACTTGGAGAATCTGGACTGGTTCGAATAATCCTAACTGTCATAAGGTTTGATTACTCAATTCAAAAGTGGACCTTTCATTCGCAAAATGAATCGAAAGGAGATTTTGGTTGTGGTCCTAACTGTAGTAAGGTTTGACCAAGTGGGAGTTTTGAGGTGATCCTAACTGTAAGAAGGTTTGATCACTCGATTTGTGGACCTCTCGTTCATGGAAGAAATCGAGAGGGGATTTTGGCTTTGGTCCTAACTGTTTAAAGGTTTGACTAGGGCTGAGCATGGTTCGGTCCAAACCGAAAAAACCGACCGAACCGACCCGAACCGACCCAAAATTTTTGGTTTTACTTGTAAGGCAGTTCGGGTCGGGTTGAAAAATTTTCAACCCGAACCGCCCGAACCGACCGATACTCATTAACCATTTAACACCCGACCCGTGACCCGTCCCTTAAATATACTCACTCGTGAACCCTAAACTAAAAATCCCATTCCCAATTTCAGCCGCCGCCA
>NC_033796.1:36096548-36112367 GCF_001876935.1 Asparagus officinalis | reverse complement strand
CTGATGTTTTGTTTTTAGACCACGAGAGTATGCAGTTGAGCTCTTGTGAAATCACACCTGCAGGTAAATGATGATTTCGTGATTTGGGTTAATTAGTTTTAATTTTTTTTCTCATTTCATGATTTAGTTTTTGTTTCTAGCAGCTCTTTGTTCTAGTTAGAATATTTGTTTGCCTCCTTCGACTTGAACTCCCATATATACAATCTAGAAAAATATGAAGAAAACCGTGCTCTTTTAATTTTTTAATTTCATTATTTGGGTTTTGTCCTTTTGTTTTAATTTGCTAGTTTATTGTTTTGAAAATTTCTCTTCAAAGAAGATCGGAAATATTAGGTGATATTTTTTCTCTGTGCAGGCATTCTACATTCCTATAATACTATTATCATTATAAATCTCATCAGCTATTGGTCTCTCTCTAACTTAGAGGTTCTGTATCTAATTTTTCACATTATGAAGTTAGATACCTGTAAGTGGTTTGCACGCCTCCTTTGTAGTCTGCATTGAATTTGTTAGAACCGAACAAACCGAACCGAACCGTACCGAACTGACTTGCAACAGTTCGGTTCGGTTTTGAATTATAGGCGGTTCGGTTCGGTTGTTCAAATTTTGTTAAAAACCAAACCGAACCGAACCTTGCTCAGCCCTAGGTTTGACCAAATAGGGAATTTGAGACGATCCTAACTGTTTAAAGGTTTGATCGTTCAATTTGTGGACCTCTCGTTCATGAAAGGAATCGAGAGGGAATTTTGGCTTTGGTCCTAACTGTTTAAAGGTTTGACCAAATAGGGAATTTGAGACGATCCTAACTGTTTAAAGGTTTGATCGTTCAATTTGTGGACCTCTCATTCATGAAAGGAATCGAGAGGGGATTTTGGCTTTGGTCCTAAATGTTTAAAGGTTTGACCAAAAGGGAATTTGAGACGATCCTAACTGTTTAAAGGTTTGATCGTTCAATTTGAGGACCTCTCGTTCATGGAACGAATCGAGAGGGGATTTTGGTTTTGGTCCTAACTGTTTAAAGGTTTGACCAAATGGGAATTTGAGACGATCATAACTGTTTAAAGGTTTGACCGTTCAATTTGTGAACCTCTCGTTCATTGAAGGAATCAAGAGGGGATTTTGGCTTTGGTCCTAACTGTTTAAAGGTTTGACCAATTGAGGATTTTGTGAGGGAAGATTGATCTAAAGAAGTGATCGAATCTCATCTCAGCAAAAGAGTATTCGGAAATCACCGTGGGGATGTAGTGTTTATCACCTTGTTTGTAATGATCGGGTTATCCCTAAGAAAATTACATATACCATTCTTCCGAGAACTTCCCGTTACATGAACCATCCACCCCAGCTTCTTTCGCGAAACTGGGTCTAACATCATACTGAGTTACATGACCGGGTTATCCTTAAGAATATTACATATAAAAATTTTTCAGGAACTTCCCGTCAACGGTAGGAAATAGTTTAGACTTATATACCTATTGGAGTATCAGAAGGAGCAGTTTATACTCTTATACTTATCGGAGTATTGCCATTCTCATTTGGCTTATCCCAGCGTTATGACGCCGGCTTTAACCAAGGTTTGTTCCTGCCTTCGTATTCAGCCATGATAACCTCGTATCCACCCCCAGCTTTTAGGTGAACCTGAGTCTAATCACATTTGGTTATATTATTGGAGCACACAATTTAAGGAAGTATTTTTTTTTTTAACCTCTTATATCAGTCGGAGGTTCGGGAAACAGTTTATACTCGTATACCCTTTGGAGTGTATGGATAAGCATTTTATACTCGTATACTCTTCGGAGTTAGGGGAAAACAGTTTATACTCGTGTATCCAATGGAGTATGAGTCGTCTTTACTTGGCTTGTTTCGCCGTTACGACACCGGAGTCAATTAATGCTTGGATTTTATTTTTGAGTCCGAAGCAAATCTCAGTGGGATGAAGAACCCTTCTGTGGTACGCACAGTAGTTTGGATCCGTAATTCTCTTAGCTCCCTCCTGATCTTTAATAGGTGGTAGCTCGATCTTGTCGTTGGCGAGGAGGTATTTGCGAGGAGGTATTCCAAGATGGCTGGAGCTTCATCATCTTCGAAAGAATACTCCTTTTGAAACCTCGGATCGGGAGTCGCGTTCCCAGTGATTGCAGATGTCGTCGGTTGGCTTCTCTCAGCTTTCTTTCTTTTAAGAAAGTGTTCAGCTTGTTCACCGCGCATTTTCAAATCTTTCCAAGTTTTGGATGGTACGACCCCCAGAGCTTCCAGGACATCGATAGAGAGATTATTATGGCATGTTTGCAGAATGAACTCCTCTGTAACAGGATCTCTGCAATTCATTGCCTTGTTACGGAAGCGCTTGACAAAATTATCGACTGACTCCCCGTCTTTTTGTTTTTCATCCAGAAGGGTTCCGATTGACACTTCGGTGTCATCATCGAAGAAGTTGTTGAGGAACAAATTTTCTATGTCATCCCAGCAATTGATGCTCCCTGGCTTGAGCCGTCGGTACCAATCGAAGGCCGACCCGCGAAGGGTGCCAACGAATGACCGGACCATTAAAGCCTCATTTCCGGAGATCATACTCAAATGAGACTTGAAATAAATCAAGTGCTGAATAGGCGAACTCTTCCCGTCAAACGGTGTGAAGTTAATCATGTTGAATTTTGCCGGGTACGGTATTGAATTCCATTCTCTTGGATAGGGACATGGAATACCCATCTTTTTCACTTCTTGAGCCGTCATCAAAGCGTTGATTTTGTTTTCAAGCTCTTTCATTTTCTCATCATCGTCTATGTCTTCATTTGAAGGACGTTGAGGAGAATGAGTTAGACCACCCCCTGTAAGAGGTGCCATTGAACCACCCCCAATATCGTTATTGGGAGGGTGTGTTAAACCACCCCCAGCGTTATTGCTATTAGGAGGTGTATCAGCTGTGAATACTTCTCTGATTTGTCCTGTGCTAGACATTGTATCATCAGAAGCGATTGCAGAATAAGTGTCCGAGAATTCATCCTCCGAGGACATTCCTTCTTGCATTCTCTTGTAGTCTCTGCGTCTGATAGCTCCTAATTGGAGTCGAGACATCCTTTGAGCAATTCTTGGATTGACTTTTCCTTTCGGGGAAAAGTCGGGATTTGAGTCACTTGAATGCTGTTTAGACTTTCTTCTATCAGCCACGTTGATGGTGACTTCAGGGAATTCATCATTTTGGACAGCTGCTCTTCTTTTGCGGAAATGTCTCGGCTTAGGTTTCGATAATACAGAGACTTTTCGTGGGATGACTTCTCGTTTGAAACAGTCACATTCTGATAATGCTGTTTTGACGAGTCGTGCACAGGAACAACGAGAGTTTATCTCTCGAATAACTCTTTTTCGAAAATTATTCACAACCCCAACTTGATAATACGATTCATCGGTATGATTGCCAAAAAATCGTATCGTCTGTTGGTATGATCTCCCAGGTATGACGATATCATTTGGTGAATGCGTCTTCTTCTGGGGGTATAAAACCTTGTTGGCATTCTCAGGACAATTTATTTTTGTCTTTGAGCGATCCAAGGTTATGTCGGGAGTCGCACGTTTAAAACCACCCCCTTGCGGGTATGGAGTCTTAACGGGCTCTGAATGCTGATTTTGCATAAGTCCAGACTTTGGAATCCAAACTTGACGAAGTTTTGGTGATTCTTTGGTCACCATTTCCTTTCTCTTTTCTCGTCTTTGTTGTGAGAGAGCATGGGCATTAGCAGCTTTTGCACGACGTTTTTGTATACGTTCTTTGAGGGTCGAACGAGTCCTTTTGACAATAGTCCATTCCTCCGTCGTGAGTTTAGCAGAGACATGAATGATTGGTTGTTGAGACAACTGAACCACTCGATGTCTCCTCGACTCTAGGTCCGCGTGATAACGAACCCCGTCGGTTTGTTCCAAGGCCTTAGCTATTTGACGAGCGCGGCGTTGGCGTTGTCTCTAACGAGCTCTTTTTGTCAATGCCGGTGGGCTTTGATTTAATGACTCTTTACTTGGCGAAGAGCCATTATGAGCAGAGAGGTTGTGAGTAGAATCCTCAGCAACAATCAGGCGAGAGTCTTCATTCTGTGCCTTCTTTGGCATGGAAGTCTTCTTCAATGTTGAGATCCTCTTGTACTTGCGAGACAATGAAGATCTTGAAGAGGATGATGAGAGATATTCCTCAAACTTGGTTTGGTCGAATTCGTATTCGACCATGGATTCAACTGGAATCTTGATGATTGGCTGCGACACGACGGTCTCGGCAGCGAGACCGTTGGCTCCCACTGTGGTCGCCAGCTTGTTTGCGTCAAAAGTTGGTTTTGTCATGGAATTCATTATATCTTCGGTCGATTACAACAAATTCAAAAGAGATAGTCTTTTTATAAGACTTCTCTTACACAACAAAAGGAAAATTACAACTCTTGAGAAACAAACGCAGGATCGTTGTTTGGATCGCTGCTTGCGTGGGATCTTTGCCTGTGCCGGGAGCGCTTTGACTCGTGGACCACCGAATCACAGATTCTGATTGAACCGTGGGGGGTTTAATGATTCTTCCTTCGTTTATCGAAGTAAGAATTTGAAGCGAATATCTTATCGATGTAAGATGTTCACTCTTCTAAAGATCAAGTCAGAGCTTAGATCTCTAGGAATCGCCAGAAACTTCTTGAGGATGTTTGTGAAGAAGGAAGACTCTCTTTCTTGCTCTAATTCACCAAAACTCAAGGCTCTCTGCTCTAATCTGCTCTGGAAATGCTCAGCCCCTGTCAATAATGGCCATAGGGGGTATTTATAGCCTCCCTGGACGATAACTGAAGAAATAGCCGATCAGCAACGCCTACAGTTAATTTAGGATATTTTTGGTAAATATGAGATTGAGAGGATAGGCTTGCGTATATACAGGAATCCCAAGAATTTAATTTGATAAAAGGCTTAAAGTATTGGTAGTATACAGGGGTCTTGCTAAAAGTTGAGGCTAAATTATGTACTAGGGAGTCATTTAGTCATTATCATTTTCACGTGTCTTTTTCTTAAGCATTATAAATACTCGAGTAGTGTCCTTAAAATTCCTCCTGCTTACTCTACACCTCGCTTTCGCTCCACGTGTAAAACATGGGAGTTTGCGTCTGCAATACTGCCCTTTCACATTCGGCCTTGGTCCCCACATGGGCCTCAGCTCTTTGTCCACTTGCTTAACTTGATCATATTCTCACCCTGCTTTGTTTATAGTTCACGCTCTCTGGCTCTGACTTTTGTCCGTTGCAAATATCATTTTCAAGTATTTTTACTACTTATGAAGTAATTTCTCAGATGCTTTCAAGATACGGACATCATAGTCGCAATATAACTGGTTTGTTTCGAATGCTCTTCGTGTCCGTTTTAGAGCCTCTCCAACCCAAATATCTAAAATAGTGTAGTTTTTTACATCAAATTGGTATGGTTTTTATATTAAATTACTATTTCATCTCCAATCTATTACACCAAATGTTACACCAAAAAGAATATTCATTTTATTATTCTTATCTTTTAACATTTTTATATATTTAAAATATTTAATAAATTATATAATTATATAATACATTAATATAATTAATTATAATAATATATTTTATGAATAAGATAAAAATATAAAAATTAAATGCTAAATCAAATTAAAATATTTCTTTCATAAATTCAACTAAAGATTACATTTAACATCACTAAAGAAAACATCACACTTGCAAGCAAAAAATAAATGCGTCTTCATTATATCATGTAATGCTTTTTTAAGTTTATGTTCAATGTTCTATTTTTCTTTAATTTTAATGTATTACAATTAGTGTTTGTTGATGCTCGTAAACAAACAGTCGATGAAGGTTTCCCGCTGTCGGATGCAGCTTCGATCCTGGCGACGATGGGGAAGAAGGAGAGGATGAATGTTGATGCCGACTCCTCCTCTGACTTTATGCCTGATTCTGAGCGTGCGGGGTGGACTGATAGCCTGCACATGCAAGAATCGCAGGAATACGGGGCTAGTTTCCCCTGTGGTACCTCTGACGATCAAGTGAGTTGATGAACTTGGGGAGGGTTTGTTGAGAGGCCCCTGAGCCATTGAGGTCCTTGCAGGGGGTTTTCCTCTTGGAATTATTAAAAATCAAAATGGGAGTAACGCTGCTAAGGTGCAAGAAGAAGTAGCCAGAGCCCTTCCACCCTTACCTTCCTTACCTCCTTTTATATCCCCCTTGCTTCTGGGAGTTTGACCCTAGTCTTTTGTTGACTATGCACAGGAGGCGGTTTGAAAGGTGAATAGGCAGACTGCTGAGTCATCTTTCTTCCTCAAGGTGTCGCCAGGTGAATGGGAGAGAAGTCACTTGGTGTCAGGGGAGAGAAGTCTTCTCAGTGCTCTGGGTTTGTCAGAGTATGCAGGGTGTAGGGCAGGTCGGCTGTGTAGCCGTCCTTCTTTCTCCAGGTGGCGGCTGGGAATTGGAGGAGAAGTCATTTGTGTACAGAGAAGCATCATGGTAATTCTCTGGGAAATGACTTGTGAGTAGAATAGGCGGCTTGTGCATGAGATCCATATCAGAGCGTAGATCTTGATGGGACTAGTCAATGCTGTAGCTTCGAGTGACATTTGAAGTGGTCTTGATCGTATCTTATCCCTTTAGTCGAGGCGGGTTGATCCGTGAGTCATCACTATGATTTGTCGACCGACAACCGAGTGAGTTTTGGGACGAGAGCGCCATCGAGACGTTCGCTCGGGGAGTCATCTTAATTGCGGAGGACCGACTGGTACCGCGCTTCGAGTCGGTTATGACGACTCTTGGTCAAGAGAGGGCTTGCCTGTTTGACTGGTCAATAGACTTGACCTCGATCCGGGCTTCTGAGTTCTTGAGCCGGTCAGGACCATGGCTTTTTGGGCCTTTATAGTCAATCTTTCGACGTTCTTATCTCTAGATGGTAAATTACCATAACAGTGTTAATTTTTAATGTCCTAATTTATGTGTACTTTTTTTATGTCCTAATGTTTTGTATTTTTTATCTAAATGGTATAGTTTTTCTTATTTCTTCATTTGGTTCTAGTATTATGAAAATTTAAGTGTTTGGGTTAAATTATTTTTTTTTCCATTGTTGAATTTTATTTTAATAATTATTTTATACTCTAATTTTATTATAATAGTTAATATAAAATAATATATTATTAATAAAAATATAAATAAAAAAACTTGCGTCATTGCTACAGTGTTACGCCATTTCTGACAAAACACTGTAGCAGCCCGCTATTTTAGCGGGATGTTTGGCGCTCCATTGGAGTGCCAAAACACTCTAAAATGGAGTTTTGGCGCTCCATTGGAGACGCCCTTAGCCTCAACAAATGGGCCTATTTTCTTTAGAATAAGGAGAGCCTTGTAACAAATACAAAATATCTAAGATTATTGAGAAAATAACTTAACTGTTAATTTGTTGAACATTGAGGACGGAGCTAAAGGGTAAACAGCTGTAAAATGGGTACTATAAATTGGTGGTTAAAACCCATAGAAAGATCACTACAAACGGGAACTTAAAAATAAATCTCTCTCAACTTTCTCTCTCTTAAAATCCTTCATTAGTATCAAAGACAAAACTTCCTCGGCAACTGATGCGCTTCTCAAACTCAGCGTCATCGCGGTTCCTTCTCTGTCACCCCTCTCGTCATCCTACATCTCTTCTCCTTAGTTTTCTCTATTCAGTACCAAGGAAAGAGAAAATTGGCTAGCAAATTGGTTGCTTTTGAGCTTTTGAAGACTGAATGGTTCAATGGGGCGCTATGATATGTGTCACCAGAAATTCAAGTATAGCTTGATTTATGACAATGTTGATAGTTTCCTTGAGACTAATGCTCCAATTCCTACCAAATATGCTACTGAGATTCAAAAAACGAAATTTAAGCAGTGGCATCTCAACTCTTAGGGACAAGAAGGGAAAAAGCCTAATGTTGATATTCATTGAAGACGATCTTTTAAAGGTTTCAAAAATCTGTAAGATAGCATTTGAAATCTGAAAGGCTATCAAGAATAAGTATGATACCACTTTTGAGGTGGGCATAAAGTTGCTATTGTACGTACATAACACATATGGAATGCAGAAAGGTGATAGCGTCACGGAGCATGTTAACAAGATAATAGTTATGATAAAAGATTTGGCATGTGTAGGTTCTGAAATTCCTACAAAGATGCAGGTGACAACTATTTTAAATAGTTTATCACCTTCATTGGATATACCTATTACCACTTTGAGATTGAATGAGACAATTAAAAGGGTGGCGGACTTACTGGCTCTGTTAGCAATGGAACAAAACATACTAGCAAGAAGGGCATGGTTGTAAACTCCGTGCAAGTTAAAGAATCAACTCGTTGTGCAACATAAAAATTTACATAGGATGAAAAAAATTTACTAGATGGGACCGAATAAGCTAGGCTTTAAAGCGCCCTATTGAGATGAAGCTTAAGCCAAGAGGAATGCCATTGGATCCTGTCATACTTGTGAGAACTTTGGTCACTTCAAGGCAAATTGTCCACAAGTAAAAAGGGTAATAAAAATATCCAGAAAAGACAGGATCTAGCAAGAGGAAATTTATCTGCGTAGTTGAGTGTAATATTGCAACCACTAATATAGGTGATTAGTGGATTGACTTGGGTGCCACTCACCACATTGCAAAGAAAAAGGAGGGCCTAGATGTAAAAGGTATTAGTTCCTACATATTAGACCTGGGAGATAGTCTCATGGTCAAAGACGTGTCTTATGCACCTGACATAAGGCACAATTTGGTGTCAGTTACTGCTATGTTGAAGACATATGTGGAGGCCAGATTTTATAATAATAAGGTCTTAATTGGAAAGGGTAAATAAGTGTTCATAATAGGTAAATTTGTGACCGAACATGATTATCTTCCTGCTTTGAAATCTGATTTGATTCATAAAAATAATGTTTTGAATTATTCCTAGTGTTTATTGTCTAATTTTGATCTTTGACATATGAGATTTGTTCCACATGGTAGTTTTAAAAGGGATCAAATTATTAGAATGAACATGTTACCAACATTGACAAGTATGAGGAAATCACATTATGAACATTGTTTGACTGGAATAATAACTAGAAAGTCATTCATAAAGTATCAAAGGGAAAAAGAGTTATTAGAATTAATTCATTCAGATATTTATAGGCCATTAAGTGTAACGACATGCGGTAATAGAATATTTTATTCAATTCATAGATGACTACTCAAAATTCACTTTTTGTTTATCTCTTGAATGAAAAGTCAGAGGCTTTTGAATGTTTTAATAGATATAAAGTAGAAGTGAAAAGAACTCTTGGGAGGTTCATAACAACTTTAAGAACTGATAGAGGTGATGAACGTAATTCAAAGAAATTTGGCAACTACTATATTCAATATGGGAATTAAAGACACATAACAATGTCTTACCCACCACAACAAAATGGTGTGGTTGGAAAAAAAAGAAGGAATATTGTTAAATGCAGTAAGATGTATGTTGTCTCATTCTCGACTTCCCAAAGCTTTTTGGGGACAAGCAATCTTAACTACAAATTATGTTTTAAATAGAATACACATAAAATTAACTTTTTGATATCATTTAAACTTTGGTATGGATATAAAGCCTCCTTGTGTCATCTAAGAAAATAGAGTTTCATAGCTTATGTCCTTATTCTAAGATAAGTTAGTGACAAGTTAGATCTACAAACTATAAAGTTCATGTCCATAGGATATTCAAAAAAAAATCCGAAGTATATATTTTCTTCCATGAGATGAAAGGTGTCTTAGAAGTAGGGATACTACTTTTTTAGAAAATTTAGAGGAAGGGAAACAAGTGCAATAAGAAGCTTCTCCCCAACTTACATTAAGTGATGTTTCCAATATGATCCGATTAACAGGGATGACTTTGATCGTCCAATCATGGAAAATAAACTCGCAGATCAGCAAATATCTACAAAAAATAATACAAATAATAATGTACAATATGAAAATCTAATTGGCAATAAAAGACTTAGAACTCAACTTGCCTAGATGGATGATTATTATTTCTATTCATGTGAAACATCATGTTTTCAGCTAATGATAATATAGATGATCAGATTGATCCTTTGAGTTATAATGATGCAATAAATTCACATGAGTCATGTTCATGGCTCGAATCTATGCAAGAAGAGATTGACTCCTTTGAGAAAAATCAAGCATAAGAATTATTTGACATGCCAGAAAAGAAAAAGTCTATAGATTGCAAATGGATATTGAAAAATAAACATCATCTTGATAGATCAATTGATAAATTCAAGGCACGGTTATTTACTAAAGGTTTTACCTAAAAAGAGGGTATAGATCATCAAGAAACTTATTTTCCAATAGCAAAATTTGCATCCATAAAATTATATTAGCTATTGTAGTTGACCTTAATTTAAAACATTTTCAAATGGATACCAAGATAGGTTTCCTCAATTAAAAATTGAAGGAAGTGATGGACATGAATCAACCTGAAGGATTTCATGTTAAAGAACAATAAAATAACGTACATAAATTAAGGAAGTCATTATATTGATTAAAACAATCATCTAGACAATGATATCTTGAATGTCATAACACTATTGTTCAACTTGGTCTCATTGCAAATGGATTGGACAGTTGTGTGTATATTTTAAACAGTGGGAGCAAGATATTATCCTTTTTTGTAGATAATATATTATTTGTTAAAAATAATAGAGAAATATTGTATAAAGTCAATCATGATCTTAGTATTTGAGATGAAAGAGGTGGGAGAAGCATCCCATGTCCTTACAATTCAAATCCTAAGGGGTAAAAAGTCAGAATGTTGAGTTTAAGCGAAGAGAAATATCTACAATCAATTCTTAAATGATTTAGACTACAAAATTGCAACCCAACACCAACACAATTGGTCTTGGAGAAGTGTCTGGGTAAAGAGAAATATCCTAGAGAAGGATTAAAATGTCTTAATATTCTGTATGCTCAAGTTGTGGGAAGCTTGATGTACTCAATCCTGTGTACCAGACTGGATCTAGCATCTCCAATGAATTAGTTAGCATATACAAGAGTACTCCTAGGCCAACACATTAGGAAGCTGTTAAGCGGATTATGACATACATTAAGGGCGTACAATACGCTACAAATTAGTTTACCAAGCTAAAATGATTGAGGTTCTTGTTTACTCTGATTCTGACTTCGGAGATGATAAAGATGTTGGAAAGTCCAATTAAGAAGTGTTTAGATTGAGGGTAATGAGGGGTAGGAAAAGTTATGGTAGGCTTGAACTTTGTTTGGGAATCAAATTGGGCTAGATAGGGGGAGGGAGGAGAAAACCCTATTTTTTTTCTCCCCCTCCCCCCTCAAACAAATTGAGGTGTAACCAGGGTGAAGGTAAAGGAGGGGATCAAAGCATATGTAAAGAGATCAATATACCCCCTATCAAGATCTAACAATAACATAACTTAATAACACGCAAGGATATTTATGTTATTTTATATATATTCTCTTTCATTCCGTTCACTTTATTACACTTCCCAAATAGGATTAAATAAGTTCCCCTTGATTCTCCTTATTAATTTCCCAAACAAGTTTTACATGTTATTTTATCTTCGCTTAACTTCTCATATGTTTCCTTAACTTCCCTTCACTCGCTCCAAATGCAAACAAGCACTCAGAGACACTTATTCATTTATGATGGCGGAACTATTTCTTAGGGTAGCAAGAAATAGGGGTGTGTAGCCAAATACATAGAAGAAGCTGAGTATAACTTGCAGCATGACTAGTATTAGGCGTTTTTAGAATGACTTTAATCTAGGCTAGGTGAATGGACCAATACCAATTTTTTTATATTAAAGTTGCTATAAGCCTAATAGGTAGTGGTTCAAATAGTTCAAAAGGAAGATACATTGAGATACAATATTATTATATTCAATACATTATGAAAAGGAAGAAATTAAGGTGATTACATTCCTACAACTGATATGATAGCTAATCTCTTGACAAAGGGAATTTCATCGGATATGTTCATTAAACTTGTAGCTTTGATGGAATTAAGAATGTATAAGTTAATAACTTAAATTGACATTCATAAACCATGAATAGTGCGAGCATGAATAAATTTTTTGCATATCTCAGAAATAGTGGGAGCGTACTAGAAATATATATGTTTTGTTTCGGCCAAGTGGGAGATGTTGGTTTTGGCCTCAACAAAATAGGTCCATTATCTCCTATAAAATCAGGAGAGCATTGTAAAGATGGAAAATACCTGGAATTGTTGAGAAAATAACTCAACTGTAGATTTGTGGATATTAAGGGCAGATATGAAAGATGGACGATTGCAAAATGAGCCCTATAAATTGATGGCTAAAACCCATGGAAAGATCATCACAACCAGGAACCCTAAAAAATTCTCTCCCATCTTTCTCACCCTCTCTAAATCCTTCACTTCGTATTTTAAACAATAAAAAAAGTCTGATCAAAATAATGCGGTCGAACGAATTAATCGTGAGTAAACAATTTAGTATTTAAAATTCCGAAACTTGAATTTTTCTCAAAGAAAAAGTCTAACTATTTAGTTTAAATTAAAAACAAATGCCTGCAACATTTCTCTTAAACGAAAGATGGATATGAGCGTTGTATTTAGGTATATATACTTGCATTTATATATATATATTAATTTTTCAAATATTATAACGAATTATCTACAATAATTTAGTTTGAACTTGATGCAGCGTGGAAGTAGTACCATTGGAATCCACTAAGGACAATTTTCGAATCCACAAAGTAAATATTGAAGAAAATAAAATTTTATTAATTAGAAGTTATGTCTCTAGGGTTTACAAGACTCTACTTAAATAGAAAAAAACAAGACTTCTACAATGACTCAAAACTCCTACAAGGACTTAAACTTTACCAAAATATTAAAAGAATTCCTAAAACATTAAAACTCCTAAAAAGACTCGTTATGACTAGGAAAGTCCATCAGTCAAATCTAAGATCAAATCGGATTTGTTTCCTAATCAATACATACTCCCAAAACATTACTAAAAATTATAAAGAACGGATAAAAATGCAGATATCTCTCAAACCGTAAGGAATCTGGTAAAAAGGAGGAAGCAAACAGAACTTTTATGAGTCGGTTTGGTTGGCTCCGTCACGTCGAGATGGTCGATTTTCATATATAATTCGTTCAATTCCGACATACGGTTTGAAAGTTATGTTCGTTTCTTCGTAGCAAGTTATTTTTGTCGATCGGACCCGCGTTTGAGTTTGCCACTATCCTACTTTGATATAAATATGTCTGACATGTATTCTACGTCAGAACTAAAGAACGTCATATATTACTACTATGTTTTTCAGCTCACACAAAAAGGGACTATATTCTAATATAGTAAGTAGCTAAAATAGCTAAATTTCCTTGCAAGGGGGCCGGAGTGGGGTATTTTTGGGTGGGGGTCTTTTTATTGGCTTTTTTTTCTGGTGAGGGGTACATGTCTCGTATCCACCTATTTGTTCATCACATTCGTGTGAATATTATAAAAATTGTAAAGCTGAAAGCAAAATTGTCTAATGAATATCTAGATGGTACATGTGAGAAAAATGTTCCAAATTATTCTCGTTTGTTAAAAAAAAGGGGTAAACTAAGTTAACTAAAGAATATTTCCTGAATGTTCATGTGAGGTTTTGCTCAGAAAAACTGGTAAAAGAAACACTCCAAGATGCTTAATTTCTTATCAGAACTGTTCCAAATTTACACCATTTTCACCATTCTATAAAGAAAAATTGATTGTCTTACCTTAACAATATGAACCTATTAAATATATCTAGAGAAAGGCCAGGTTTTAATTATATCGCGTGGATTTATCGAAATTAAACGAGAGTGACGAATCAACTGGTAACTCATTATTTGTAAGTATCTTGGCTGAGCCACACGCGTCTTTGTCTTGTATCTCATCCACAAACAAAACAAATTTAGAGGTAGACACCAACTTTTAACTTCTTATTTCCAAATTGCCCTCTCTTTCTGCCGAGTCTTCTGGGCGGACTTAGACTTAAATTGGTCAAAGAAAATCTTTTTTTGAGCAAAACTTTTTCCTCCTTATAAGGATAAAAATCAATAAATAAGTAAAGTTTACCAACATAGTTTAGGATCTTATAAGATAAAATTTACTTATAAGTTGAAATAAGCAACTTGCTAAACATGCTCTTCCTCTCTCCTTAATATTCATGTTTTTCAGTTTTCTGACGAGTTTAGAATATTTTTAAAGTCTTCTTCTTTCCTACTGTTTCTTCAATTTACATGATCTGAGTTCGTCTCTCTTTTTAGCGTAACTGATGGTGTAAATATCTTCCCCGTGTGTGTGGTGTGTGTACATACACACACACATATATATATAGAAAAATGGGTATGCTTGGTACCTAGCACAAATTTTGTGTTTGGTAGTCATGTGTCACATCCTCATCCACTCACTACCCATGTGAATGTGATACCATATTTAAATGAGTGGAGGGGGATGTGACACATCACTACCAAGCATAACTTTTTGTGCTTGGTACCAAGCATACCCATATTGCTTATATATATATATATATGAGGAATATGGGTATACTTGGGCAAGGATCCTTGGTAGTGATGTGGACACATCTTGTCCATACATCACACCTTGAACATGGAGCCTCACCAACTCCAAGGTGTGATGTATGGACAAGATGTGTCCACATCACTACCAAGGATCATTGGCCCAAGTATACCCATATTCCTCTCTCTCTCTCTCTCTCTCTCTCTCTCTCTCTCTCTATATATATATATATATATTATATATATATATATATATATATATATATATATATATAATATTATATAATATTATATATATATATATATATATATATATATAGAGAGAGCAGAGAGAGCAGGAGATGCTGGTATGCCTTGTACAAGCCCAACAATTTCGTGCTTGCGGATAGTGAGGTGACAGTGATCCTCTCCACTCATTCCAATTAATGCTTAACCACTCTTCAAACTCATGTGTATGTGAGCTCATATTTCACAAGATGGAGGGGAATATGCTCACCTACGCTAAGCCACAAAAAACTTGTGTTTGTACAAAGCATACTCAACTTTGTTACCAAGCACAAATTATTGCTACTTCTGGTAGTAAAAGGGTGACAATATTCTCTCCACTCATTCCAATTCTCAACCACTCCTCAACTCATGCTGATGTCGAGCCCGATTTTCAAAGAGGCGAGGAGAATATGTCACCTCACCACTAAGCACAAAAACTTATGTTTGGTACCAAGCATACACATTATATATATATATATATATATATATATATATATATGAATGAGTAAGACGATTTTAATGAACAGGGCGACTTATCCTACTTTTTCTCTTAAAAACAAAAGGTCATCTTTGTTTTAAAGTGTTTCATCTCCATATCATTCTTTAAAATTTTTATTTAATTAAAAACTCAACCAATTCAAGCTCAAGTTCAACTATAGTCTAGGAAATCTATTCAATTAGCTTTATTAATATTGCCTAAAAGATATAACTTATTAGAATTTTTTAGTTTATTAGAATCAAGTAATTAATTACTTTTTATTTAATAATAAAGTTGAAAAATAAAAAAGGGATAGAAGTCAGATAATTTCAAAAAGAATTCATTACCAAATGAGAACTTTCATGTTCGGAATATATTCTCTAAACTTTTAGGTTTAAAACTGAAGTATATATAGAATTTTCTCCGTTTCGTTGTCAGGGCCGGATCTGAGATTTTAGGGGCCCTGTGCGAAAAGTAAACACAGGGCCTTTC
>NC_033796.1:36066873-36095548 GCF_001876935.1 Asparagus officinalis | reverse complement strand
AAAAATCATGTGTTATAGTTCACGTAATTGTAAATGTTGGTCACATGACATTATTTGACAACAGATTGAAACAACTATAAATCGTCAAAATTCATTAGTTATATAGCTCATGAAATCATGAACTTTAGACTCCATAAAATTGTAGGCATCGAAAATTACCTATGGGTCTCCACGAACGGCTCAGTGTTAAGGAACGACGATGAACGTCACTATCCGGTTCACAGGAGTTCGATTGATGTCGATGAACGCTTGAAGTAAGTCGATGAACGCTTGAAGTAGATCGACGAACTACGTGAACTAACGAAGGTACGGGCTAATCGGGAGCCCCACGATGTTTACAAAAGGAACAATGCCCTTCATGTCTCATTCATTCTACAGATGATCCAACCATCGGAGCTGATAGAACTCCTTGTCGGATTTCCAACACACTTCGAATCACTCAAATCCGAGTTCGGACAAAGGAATTACGGCGGAAACCGTCAAAAACACCAAAAGGAGTGTCTCGGACCAACGAGACACCCTTCGGTGTCTCGGCCAAGGTCGAGACACCCTGGGGTGTCTCGGCCCAAACCGAGACACCCTAGGGTGTCTCGGATCAATGGGAGACACCCTAGGGTGTCTCCGATCAAATGGAGACACCCTGGGGTGTCTCCAAGGCAGATTTGAGCCTTTAAGTATTTTTAACCGCTCCGTTATCCCCTCAAGCCTATAAATACAAGCCTTAGGCCGCATTTTTGGAGATCTGGAATTTTGGAGATTAGGCGAAGCCCTGCCAGATTGAAGACTGAAGGTGCACGAATTTCAGAGAGGAGGAGGAGAGATCGGATCGAGTTCTTCAACGCAAGAGAGAGAGATTCTTCAGATCTGTAGTCCGGATCCGTTCCTTAGGATTATCCCGTTGTGGTAATCTTAAGAAGAGTGATGATCTCGCTTCGCCGAGATAAGAGCTACAGTTTTCTCGATCCCTTCGCGGATAGACGAAGCTCTGCCCAAATTTTCAGCAATCAGATCTGATCGACGGTGGTCCACGGATAAACCCCGGCACATGCAAAAATTCCACGTAAGCAGAAGACCGATAAACGATCTCTGCGTTTGTTTGATAAAGTTATAAACTTTTTTATTTTCATTGTGTAAGGAGATCTTATAAAAAGATTAACTTTTTATTTCATTCGAGTTTATTATAACGACCAAAGTTGTAATAGATTCGATAGCAATGAAAGCATTAACTTTTACCGCAAACAAACTGGCGACCACAGTGGGAGCCAACAGCTTCGCTGCCGAAGCTGTCGTGCCGCAGCCGATGATCAAGATCCTGGTGCTCGAAGAGGTCGAATACGAGTTCGACCAGCAAAAGTTCGAGGACTATGTCTCCTCCTCCTCCTCCAGATCTGCCTCTCCTTGCAGGTGTAGGAAGGCCTCCTCCTCCAGAAAGATCCGCTGGTCTTCAGATCTGAAGACCCAAGAAGACGATCTCTCCGCCGTCGCTGTTGTAGTTACACTTCGCAACGATCCGCCGGCTTCCAAAGAAACCAGATCCAACATCCGTGACAACTCCTCGAAAGTCAAGGAGTTGCCCGTTGAATATGCACCAGTGTTGACGAAGAGGGCTCGTCAAAGGCGCCGTCAACATCTCGCGCGTCAATTTACCAAGGCTTTGGAGCCTGTTGACGGGATCTGCTATGATGCGGATCTGAAACGCAGAAGGTGCAAAGTGTTCCAGCAACAAGCTTTGGGAACCTCCTCCCAATCACCTACTAATGAATGGGTTCGTGTCAAACGAACCCGTTCAACTCTTGAGGAGCGTATCCACAAGCGTCGCGCACTGCTAGCGCAGACGAGGATCCTTGTACGGAATGCACAGGAGTTACAGAAAGGAAAGGTGGTCAAAAAGCCATCAAGATCTAAGCAAGGTTGGATGCCAAATGCCAAATTAGCGCCTAAGGCAAAAGCATCCAAGGCTGCTCTCAGGCCTTTGTCAACTCCAGATCTCGTTCCTATTGCTCTCGCACCTCCGGCGAAGCCCTATGACAGCGTGGATCTCCCCAAATCTAGAGTCCCATTAAAAGATTGCATCGGTGCTCTACCCGAGGATCGAGGCAAAGCACCTATTAAAGAATGCTTGGGACCATTGAAGGAACCCCGAGCAAACATCCGGACTGGGGGTCGTACGCAACCTCCAAACAAATTGATTCGAACAACGGCCCGCTTGGCGGTGCGTGCAGAAAACCAGGAGCCCGTTAAGGTTTCACCCTCACAAGGGTGTGATTCTAAACGTGTGACTCCTGTAGATGCCAACAAGACAATGTTTACTCAGAGGAAAACGCGTCAGACAGACGAACGCGTTATACCTGAGAATCCATGTAAGCAGACGATAGGTTACTCCGACCGCAAAGTCGATGAGTTGTACTATCAGGCTGGGGGTACGAATAAATCTCTAAAGAGAAGTACCCGGGAAGCGGACTCTCACTGTCCGTGTATCAAAAATTATCAGGGCAGTATCATCAGCGTGTAGCTGTCCCAAGACCGCTCCGCGGAGGGTCTTGGTATTCGAGAGAATCTCCGATGGAACGACGAAGCCCAAATCAAGGCGTTTTTACCAAAGAGGATCGGTTGCTCGAGATGATGAATTCCCAGAAGTTACCATCAACATGGTCAATAAGGGAAAATCTCCGATTGTTTCAAGTGGTTCCAACCCTAATTTCTCTCCAGGAAGAAGAGTCGGTTCGGGAATAACCCAACAAATATCTCAGCTTTAGCTAGAAACCGTTGGACATAATGATTACCAGGGTGTCTATGAAGGAATACTTTCCGATGATGAACTCTCGGATTCTTATTCCGCAATCGCCTCTGACGATACAACGTCTAGCATAGGACAAGCTCGGGAAGTGTTCATGGTCAACACCGAGCAAATAGCCAAAATCATTGAGGATGCTCTAGCCAAGCAGAAAGAAGCATTCAAAATCGAAATGGAAATGACTATGCAGGAGATGAGACAAATGCACGAACAACAAATCCGAACTTTGTCAAATCAGCTAGGTGAATCTAGCCGTCGCAGCACTGCTAACCAAGCAGGTAGCGATTCAGATGTGGATGAACACAACGCTGGGGGTGGTCCCACTAAGGACAATAATGTTGGGGGTGGCCCCGTTATTCCTTTCAGGAATTGTCCAAAGCAGGATATAGATGAGGACAAAAAGATGAAGGATCTCGAGAGCAAAATTGATGCCCTGATGTCTGCTCAAGAAGTAAAGAAGACCGGCATTCCGTGTCCTTACCCAAGAGAATGGGAATCGATTCCGTATCCGGCAAAGTTCAACTTGATCAACTTCACACCATTCGACGGGAAGGGTTCCCCCACTCAGCACCTAATCTATTTCAAGTCCCATTTGGGAGTGATCTCTGGCAACGAGCCTCTGATGGTCCGGTCATTTGTTGGCACCCTTCGTGGGCCCACCTTCGATTGGTACCGCCGCCTCAAGCCCGGAAGCATCAACAGCTGGGAGGACCTGGAATGCATAATCCTCGCTCATTTCTTCGATGATGATGCCGAAGTGTCAATCAGGACACTCTTCGATGAGAAACAAAAAGACGGAGAGTCAGTGGATATCTTCATCAAACGCTTTCGCAACCAGGCAATGAACTGCAAGGATCCCGTCACGGAGGAATTCGTCTTGCAACTTCATCAAACGCTTTCGCAACCAGGCAATGAACTGCAAGGATCCCGTCACGGAGGAATTCGTCTTGCAAACCTGTCATAACAACTTGTCCATTAACATCTTGGACGTTATGGGAGTAGAACCACTCAATACCTGGAGAAAGTTGAAGGCGTGCGGAGAGCAGGCCGAACGATTCCTTAGAAGGAGGAAGGTTGAAAGATGCCAACCAATGACTAACCCTCTGAATCCGGGTCTTGTTTCCCATAATGAAGAGAAGACACCTACAACAGTTGTTGACGTTAATCAGACGTCGCAACAGCAGTCCCGAAGACAGCAGAATAGTTTGGATCCGAGGCTCCAAAAAGAGTACTCATTCAAGGACAAAGACGTTCCAGCCATCTTCGAGACCCTTCTTGAAAACAACAAGATCAAGCTGCCGCCCATCACAAATCAGGAGGAAGCTGACAATACTGCAGATCCGAAGTACTGTGTGTACCACAGGAGGATCATTCATCCCACCAAGGCTTGCTTTACTTTAAAAGAATAGCATCCAAACCTTGGTTGAAGCCGGCATCATAACGCTGGGATAAGCCAAATGAGAACGGCACCACTCCGAAGAGTACACGAGTATAAACTGCTTCTCAACACTCCGACAAGTATACGAGTATAAACTGCTTCTTAATCCTCCAATCGGTATATGAGGTTAAACTGCTCCCTGATACTCCAATAGGTATATGAGTCTAAACTGTTTCCTACCATTGATGGGAAGTTCCTGGAGAATGTTACGCTAATATTCTTAATGATAGCCCAAACATGTAGCGGAGTACAAAGTCAGACCCAATTCCAAGAAAGAAGCTGGGGGTGGATGAGTCATGTAATGGGAAGTTCCCGGAAGAACACTATATGTAATTTTCTTAGGGATAACCCGATAATTATGAACAAGGTGATAAATATTAAACCCCCACCATGATTTGTACTCTCACTCTCACTATCTACCTGGTCAAACCTTCCTATAGTTAGGACCACAACCAAAGTCCCCTCTCGATTCCTTTCGTGAACGAGAGGTCCACTTTCAAATTGAACGATCAAGCCTATAAAAGATAAGATCGTCTCAAAACTCCCACTTCCACTGCTTCCTTGGTCAAACCTATAAAAGTTAGGGCCACAACCAGATTCTCCTCTCGATTCCTTCCATGAACGAGAGGTCCACTTTCAATTCGAACAATCAAACCTATAAAAGTTAGGATTATTCCCGATCTCACTTAGTCAAATCTACAAATAGTTAGGACTAAGACCGAGTCATTCCTTTTCGATAAATGAAAATATGCCTTTGTTCCTTTTTCACCAAACCTATAAAAGTTAGGGTCGAAATTGGGCTTTCTCCTCAATGAATGAGGGATTCTTTTGATTCAAATGACCAATCCTATAAAAGTTAGGGTCATTTGAACCTTTCCGATTCTCGGAGTGGAGATCCCACTCTTAGTTTCATCTCTTCGGATTCTGGGGGTGGAGATCCCACCTTGAGTTTCCTTTCCTACTGTAGATAGAATATAAAATTCTTCCTCTTCAGTACCGGGAGATAGAATATAAAATTCTTCCTCTCCTATTTTCTAGTCTGTCTTTGTTCTTAGAAAAGACACAATTTTCAACTTCTAATCCGGGCACTTTGTGCACGGGGAATTTTATCTCAACTCCTAAATAGAGATAAGTCTACGCCTAACATGCGTTGCCGATTTAGTCTTTCACTGATTGAAAAAGACACCAAGGTCTAAACTTGGGGAATTTTATTCTGAAGCCTAAGTAGGGATGAGTCAACACCTAACACGTGTTGCCGGGTAGCCTATTCCCGTAATAAGGGCGAAGTCTATGTATTCAAAATCATAGCATTAAGTCTAAGAGAAGTAATTCCTTTAGCACAATGTTACATGTGAAACGGGTTTTAATAATTCACATGCTAGCCCGATTCAAACGGTAATCGGTAAAGGCACGTCAAACCCGTTGATGGCTGGGGGTTTGCCAAAAATCCCAAAGCCTATGTCTAACACACATGGCCGGTTAGTCTTTGACCGTAAAAAGGACAAAAGACCACATATTCAACATTGTGGCAGGTTGTTATTAATAACACCATAATCCGTGCCTCACACGCACGGGGAATTTTATCCTGAATCCTAAGTAAGGATAAGTCAGCGCCTAACACGCGTTGCCGGGTAGTCTATTCCCGTGAGAAAGACGAAGTCTACGTATTCAATATCGTAGCACTAAAAGGGTTAACTCTTTTAGCTTAAACGTCACATAGGAGCGGACTTAAACAATCCGCATGCTAGCCCGACTCAAACGGTAGTCGGTAAAGGCTCATCAAACCCGTTGATGACTGAGAATTTGCCAAAAATTCTATAAATGCGAGTCATTGACGCACCAGCTCCACTAGTTGGTCTCGTGACTTGAGCATCCAACAAATTCAGGATAAAATCCACACATGCAGATGAATCAGCTTTAACAGTTGGTCCTGTAGCCCCAACATTTGGGACCGCCATGCTCTAATACCTTAAGAGATTAAACTGTGTATACTCTAGAAAACGTATGAGTATAAACTGTGTTAACGTACGAGGTTCAAAAACCCTAAGGTTAACGCCGGTCAACGCGTAACCCTAGGTCAACGCCAGTCAACGCGTTGCGACCAAAAAGTCAACGTACGACGTTCGAAATCCTAGGGTCAACGCCGGTCAACGCGTAACCCTAGGTCAACGCTGATCAACGCGTTGCGACCAAAAAGTCAACATTCGACGTTCGAAACCCTAGGGTCAATGCCGGTCAACGCGTAACCCTAGGTCAACGCCAGTCAACGCGTTGCGACCAAAAAGTCAAAGTTCGACGTTCGAAACCCTAAGGGTCAACGCCGGTCAACGCGTAACCCTAGGCGATAACCCTAGTCAGTTCAAAGTCAACTCAATGACACGAGCCAAACTCAACTCACTGGTGGTAGACTCGAGACTCCGACGACGGCCAGGCGATAAACGCAGCGCCGGAAGAACTTCGGTTATTCGTCGAAGGATTTTGACTATTCATCAAAGCACTGGATAGACTGAAAATCGAAGGAGCCAAGAGTTGAAGCTAACTACAGGTCCTTTACATCGACTGAAGGCTGGACCAATCACATCCAAAGTATTCCAGCCTCTTCTATAAAAGAAACGAGTCCGGAACGCTTTGGAGGGAGTATCTGTAGGCATCGAAAATTGCATATGGGTCTCCACGAACGGCTCAGTGTTAAGAAACGACAATGAACGTCACTATCCGGTTTACAGGAGTTCGATTGATGTCGATGAACGCTTGAAGTAAATCGACGAACTACGTGAACTAACGAAGGTACGGGCTAATCGGGAGCCCCGTGATGTTTACAAAAGGAACAATACCCTTCGTGTCTCATTCATTCTACAGATGATCCAACCATCGGAGCTGATAGAACTCCTTGTCGGCTTTCCAACACACTTCGAATCACTCAAATCCGAGTTCGGACGAAGGAATTACGGCGGAAACAGATAAATACACCATATGGAGTGTCTCGGACCAACGAGACACCCTTTGGTGTCTCGGCTAAGGCTGAGACACCCTAGGGTGTCTCGGATCAATGGGAGACACCCTAGGGTGTCTCCGATCAAATGGAGACACCCTGGGGTGTCTCCAAGGCAGATTTGGGTCTTTAAGTGTTTTTAACCGCTCCGTTATCCCCTCAAGCCTATAAATACAAGCCTTAGGCCTCATTTTTGGAGATCTGGAATTTTGGAGATTAGGCGAAGCCCTGCCGGATTGAAGACTGAAGGTGCACGAATTTCAGAGAGGAGGAGGAGAGATCGGATCGAGTTCTTCAACGCGAGAGAGAGAGATTCTTCAGATCTGTAGCCCGGGTCCGTTCCTTAGGATTATCCCGTTGTGGTAATCTTAAGAAGAATGATTATCTCGCTTCGCCGAGATAAGAGCTACAGTTTTCTCGATCCCTTCGCGGATAGACGAAGCTCTGCCCAATTTTTCAACAATCAGATCTGATCGACGGTGGTCCACGGATAAACCCCGGCACAGGCAAAGATCACACGTAAGCAGAAGACCGATAAACGATCTCTGCGTTTGTTTGATAAAGTTGTAAATTTTTTATTTTCATTGTGTAAGGAGATCTTATAAAAAGATCAACTTTTTATTTCATTCGAGTTTATTGTAACGACCAAAGTTGTAATAGATTTGATAGCAATGAAAATATCAACTTTTACCGCAAACAAGCGTGACTAGATTGAGGGGCAGATATAAGAAGTTTATGGATTCAAGGCATCTCAACCAGATCCATATTCACCAAGAGCCAGTCCTGTCCAATTATGGACCGGGGGTTCTAGTTCAAACCTCACGATCAGTGAGTAATTCTCCTCGAATCTTTACAACAGATTTGAGAGAGTTCATACCGAGAGAAAGACCGATGCAGCAAGTCATTCGTTCATTCCGAAGTGAACGGCTGATTCCTATGGTCCTCTCAGGATATCAATGCTGCTCATATGCGGCCAAACCATTGGTGTTCGACCAATTAACGGACGTTGCTTTGTCTAACCAACGACGACGTTCGCACAGGAAGAAGTCTCCAGAGACCGAATATCCTGAGGTCACTATCAATGTGATCGGCAGAGGAAAAGCCTCAGGTCCTAGTTCCGATGACTCTGAGACAAGTCGCTCGCCGATCGTCAGAGAAATCGCTAACGAGTTTGAAGGAGTTTACCGACGTACTCGGACGCGAACAGGAGCCATTCCCCCTGTCAACTATCAGAGGTTAGCCGGGGGAACCAATTCCAATGATGAACACTCAGCCATTGCAGAGTCCTAATCATCAAGCTCTTTTGTTGAACATGAGAGGCCCGCTTATATGACGAGAAACAATGAAGATCTCACGAAGAGACTTGATGAGCAGGAGGCCATGATCAAATCTCAGCAAGAGGCCATCAATGAACTCATGGCCCTGTTGACTCAAATCGTCGCAAACAAGGCCAAATCTCAGAAGACATATTCGCCACCCAGGCAGGAATCTTCCGGGAGAGGAAAAACGTCTTCATCCCGACCTCATACAAGCAAAGGGAAGGGAAATGTGGTTGATGACACGGCTTCTTACCAAGAAGCCCATAACCTAGAATCTTCCTCTGATAAAGGAAGAGAGACGAAGAACAAGCAGAATCTCCAGTCTGCCAAAATAGAAGAATTGGAAGCCCGCCTTAATGTCATTGCTAACAGAAGCGAGCTCCAAGATGAGGGAGTTGTCAGGCCCTATCCTGCCGAATGGGATACAACCCCTTATCCTCCAAAATTTGAGGTCCCGACACTACAAACTTTTAACGGCACGGGATCACCGAACCAACATATCTATCATTTCAAGTCACAGACTGGGAATGTGATATCAAACGATGCCATACTGGCTCGATTATTCATTAGCACCCTCAAGGGAGTTGCCTTTGAATGGTTCAGGAAACTGCCTGCGGGATATATTCAAAAGTGGGCAGATCTAGAGAGACTCTTCCTGTCAAGATTCTTTGAAGAGGATACAGAAGTCTCCATTCATACCCTCCTCGCCACTAAGCAAAAGAAGAGGGTCAAAGCCTTCGTCAAAAGGTTCCGAACCATGGCTCTCCGGTGTTCGTCAGGTATGACACAGTCTACTTTAGTAGAGACCTGTCGATACAACTTGCAGACCGACCTCCTAGCCCGAATCGAAGTTGCAGAATATCATTCTTGGAGACAACTAATTTCTCAAGGCGAACAGGCTCAAAAGATTATTGTCAGGATCAAAGCTGAAGAACAAAGTAGGCAGGATCAACCTGAGCAATCGGACCAAGCCCAACCTTCTCCTGAGCAATCGGACCAAGCCCAATCTCCTCAGTCAGAAGGGGAAGATACTACGACCACTGAAGCTAATCCTCTTCAGTAGGATGCCGGGTCTCCAATAACTATCACGTTAACAATTACCTCTGATAGTCAAACTCATTAGATAGTGGCCTACTCCTTCTTCCCCCTGTACTTGTTCAAGACTGGAGGTTGGTTTATTTATAGTTCATTGGATTATGAGTAATAAAGTTTCTGAGTTGTTATGTTTAATAGAATACCTCTGTCAATCATAAAATCTACCAAAACTATCACGTTAACAGTTACCTCTGATAGTCCATCAATCTGTCAATCCTCTTCAATAGGATGGTAGGTCCACAAAACTATCATGTTAACAGTTACCTCTGATAGTCCATCAATCTGCCAATCCACTTCAATAGGAGGGCAGGTCCACAAAACTATCAGGTTAACAGTTATCTCTGATAGTCCATCAATCTGCCAATCCACTTCAATAGGAGGGCAGGTCCACAAAACTATTATGTTAACATCTACCTCTGATAGTCCCTCAACTTGTCAATCTTCTTCTCAATAGGATGACAGGTCCATAAATCTATCACGTTAACAGTTACCTCTGATAGTCTATCAATCTGCCAATCCTCTTCAATAGGATGACAGGTCCATAAATCTATCACGTTAACAATTACCTCTGATAGTCCATCAATCTGCTAATCCGCTTCAATAGGATGGTAAGTCCACAACTATCACGTTAACAGTTACCTCTGATAGTCAAACTCATCAGATAATGGCCTACCACGTGATGGGCCTCTATTCCGACTTCATGGATAGTGCACCACTAGGCGATGTACCTTGTCTACCTTTTTTTGTTCCCCTGCTAAGTCTTAATCAAGACTGGGGGTTGGTTACTTGGAATCCATTGGATTAAGAGTAACGAATCTTTCACATCGTCGAGTTAACATTACACTTCTGACGATCATCATCCCCACAGATTGAAATAATGACTCTGAGACAGGAAGAAATAATGACAAAGTCTTTCACATTGGAATCCATTGGATTAAGAGTAACGAATCTTTCACATCGTCGAGTTAACATTACACCTCTGGCGCTTCCAACTTTCTTTCAGTGTTTCAAGTAACATAGGAAGAAATAATGACAAAGCCTACGTATTCAATATCGTAGCGGGTCGTTATTAACAACGCCAAAATCCATGCCTTACACGCATGAGGAAATTTATCCCAAATCCTAAGTAGGGATAAGTCAACGCCTAACACGCGTTGCCGGTTAGTCTTTCACCGTAAAAAGGACAAAGGTCTACGTATTCAACATCGTAACAGGTCGTTATTAATAACGCCAAAATCCATGCCTTACACGCATGGGGAAATTTATCACGAATCCTAAGTAGGGATAAGTCAACGCCTAACACGCGTTGCCGGTTAGTCTTTCACCGTAAAAAGGACAAAAGTCTACGTATTCAACATCGTAGCAGGTCGTTATTAATAACGCCAAAATCCATGTCTTACACGTATGGGGAAATTTATCCCGAATCCTAAGTAGGGATAAATCAACACCTAACACGCGTTGCCGGTTAGTCTTTCACCATAAAAAGGATAACAGTCTACGTATTCAACATCATAGCAGGTCGTTATTAATAACGCTAAAATCCATGCCTTACACGTATGGGGAAATTTATCCCGAATCCTAAGTAGGAATAAGTCAACGCCTAACACGCGTTGCCGGTTAGTCTTTCACCGTAAAAAGGACAAAAGTCTACGTATTCAATATCGTAGCAGGTCGTTATTAATAACGCCAAAATCCATGCCTTACACGTATGGGGAAATTTATCCTGAATCCTAAGTAGGGATAAGTCAATGCCTAACACGCGTTACCGGTTAGTCTTTTTTCCGTAAAAATGACAAAGGCTATGTATTCAAAATCATAGCATCAAGTCTAAAAGGGTTCATTCTCTTAGCACAACGTTACATGTGAAACAGATTCAAATAATTCACATGCTAGCCCGACTCAAACGGTAGTCGGTAAAGGCTTATCAAATCCGTTCATGGCTGAGGATTTGCCAAAAATCCTATGCATGTTCGTAGGTCCATTAGCTTAATGGATGTGAGCTGAGACTTGAAACAGATGAGCTAAAGACAAGTCTCAAAGACTTAGTCAAAAATGCACGGAAGCCACTTCCATGTCTTAAGTCAAAACGCTGAGGTCAGACCCGCGATGCAAAAACCAAACGCTGAGGTTAGACACTAAGGTCAGACCCGCGATGCAAAAAACTGAACGCCGAGGTCACACCCGTGTTCCAAATTCAACATGCAAGGGTGAGACCCGCGTCTCAAGTTCAAAACGTAGGGATACACCCTAACATTCCAGAAGCAGGATTATGGCGCATACCTTCACACGGGTCCTACATGGCAAATCCCTTCAACCAAGATACCTTCGAAGCGAGTGCAGAGAGCGACTCCTTTACAACAAGGAATCAACAGCTCCAGGATCAGAGTTGAGATCCAAAGTATTCCGAAAATTCGTCCCTATTAACCGCGAACTTTCGAAAACTTTGGAAGGGGTTCTGTAGGTTGTCTAAAAATCACAATAGATAGCTTATCCCCCATCAAACACCGATAATGAAAGTTATAATCTGACGACTTCCAGAAGGCTACAATTTGAAGACTTTCACGTAGATCGCTGAAGGTTATCACGTAGATCGCTGAAGGTTACAATCTGACGATCTTCACGACAACCGATGAGAGCTCTAGTTCAACAGCATTCACAATCAACATCGGGAGTTACAATCTGACGACTCTCATATTCTCAAGGAGCCAAGACGAAGATTACAAGATAATAATCTTTGCAACGCTATGACAAAAGAGATTACTTGTTGATAATCTCTCCAAAGCAAGACGCGGAACTCATCACCGCGCTCTAAGACCAAAACACGGAGGTCCTCCCCATGTATCAACACCAAAACGCGGAGGTCCTCCCCGTGTGTCAACAGTAAAACACGAGGGTCGAACCCACGTTACAACATCAAAACACGAGGGTCGAACCCACGTTACAACATCAAAACGCGAGGGCCGAACCCGCGTTACAACATCAAAACACTGGAGTCGGACCCGCGTTACAACATTAAAACGCTGGGGTCGGACCCGCGTTTTTTAATGCCCAGCGGGTACCCAACTCCGCGTCTCCAGTCTAAAATGCGGAGTTAGGGTCCTGAACGCCAACGTGGGCGTTTGACTCGTTCAAAGCACGAGCTGAACGGTTCTAAAACCGGTTCCCATGATTTGTGGACGGTTACACCCCACTTAGGAGTGATTTAAGGGGCGGTTACACCCCCTTAATCCCCTATAAAAAGCAAGTAAACTCAACTGAGTTCAAGGTTGGCTTCTTTGGTCCGGAGTTCAAGGCTTTTTCAGGCTGGCTTTTTGGATCGAAGACTTGGCAGCGAGGAGGGAATTTCTTGGCTCGGATTAACCCTTCTGCGTGGTAGCAACAGGAGAGATCGGCATTCATCCTTTGGAGCATTCCTTGAAGCCTTCGGCTTTGGCTTGAGAACTGATTCTCGGTTCAAATTAACTCTTTATCAAGAGTTTCCAATTCGTTCAGAGTTATCAACTCGTCCAGAGTTTCAAACTTGCTACGTAAGTTCTCCATAACGTCAAATCGTGAGGAGAAGACATCGTTCCAGTAAATCAAAACGTCGGATCGTCAACGGAGAGCAAATTCGACGTAAGCATTCGAAGGAGTCACTCCATCGCCACCGTGAAGAACCCAGTTTTAAACAAAGGGGAGAATCAAATTTGTTCTCCTCTCTTTTGTAATCGGAATCCAAATTATAATCGATTTTGAGAGAATACAGATCAATTTTTCTTTTATTTCTTTTACATCGAATTTTTCCACCGAACAGAAGTTTGATGGCAAGATTAATTTCTGTTTGTGGAGGTGCTAGGTGATGGATGCGTTGGATGCACAGAATTTAGAGGGGATTCTTGAGTTACAAGAAAAACCAGCTGATATAGATGATAGTGTTTGGAAGAAGATGAACAGTAGGACTTGTGGAGTTATTCGGTCATGCTTGACGTCAGATCTTATTTATGATATGATGAACAAGACGTCGACGGAGAGATTGTGGGAAATGGTCAATGAGAAGTATCTTACGAAGAGCATTAAGAATCAGCTTCACTTGAAGAAAAGGTTTTACTAGTTCAAGATAAAGAGAGGAGTTTTTATTAGAGAGCATATCAACAACTTCACGAAGTTACTTTCAGATATGGTCAATGTGGACATCATGGTTGAGGATGAAGACAAGGCGATGCTACTTTTGTGTTCGTTGCCGGAGGATGATTATGGTACGTTCGTCCTCACTATGATCAATGGAAGAACTATTGTTAGCTACAAGGAGGTGACCTCGGCGTTGGTGAATTATGAGTTGAGGAAGAATAATGGCGAACCCTCCGAGAAGGCACTGGGAGATACATTAGCAGTTTGAGGCCATAGTCCAAACCGCCGCTAAGTAAACCGCTCAAAATCAAAGAATAGAGGTGGCTATAAGAGTGAGGCCATAGTCCAAACCGCCGCTAAGTAAACCGCTCAAAATCAAAGAATAGAGGTGGCTATAAGAGTGTTGGTAGAAATCAATATCGTTTTTGTAGAGAAGATGAATATTGGAAGATAGACTGCCCAGAGTTGAAGGACAAAGCCGAGAAGAATAAGGAAAAAGCTGTACAAACTTCAGAAGTGAATGTTGCAAAAGCTGCTGGTGAATATTCAGATTCATATTCTTCAGGCTATTTGTGCCCTACACTACCGTCGGTTTGCTATGCCGACTTTATAGAGTGGATGTTAGATTCAGGAGCCATATATCGTATTTGTCCAAGGAAGGATTGGTTCTCCAGCTTTGAGGAGCAGAAGATTGACCTATAATGGTCCAAGATTGAGTTACCACCCAGGCGCGAGTTCAGGTGCCTTATGCTCAGCATTATGCCAGCTAAGCATCAAGGGTATTCTCCATCCTGAATTTATCTGATATTATAGTGAGATTTTGGTAGGACGTAGACCCGAAATTATTTGTAAGTGAAGGCTCTGCTAACGATTCAGCTGTCTTTGAGAGGGGATCCCCTCCTATGTGGAAGGTGTCCCAATGTATGTAAAGACACTAATTTTGTGCTGCCTTCTACGGTGTGGCTAGACTTGAACTCGGGTTGGTTGTCTAATTGTAGTTGAACTTACCAAGATTTTCATCACACTCTAGGAAAAAAGTCTATGGCTTTGAAGCTGGGGTGTGGTACAATGATTAAGGTGAAAAAAAACAAGTACAAATATCAATTTGAATATTAAGCCCCGGTATGAACGTCGAAACAGTCTCTTAGCTAGAGGAGAAAAAAAGTTTTTGAGTCTAGACTTTAGCATAGGTCTAAGAGCCTGATTGGTTAATCTCAAAATTGGACTAGTTTCAAACCTGATCCAATTTTGAGGAGAATTCTGATTGGAGAAAATCGAAACAACGCTAGTCAAGTTTTTCTTAGCCCAAATATGGGTGTCTAAATTGATTCTATTTTGAACCACATCCCTCTCGTTTTATAATAAAATTCGTTTAATATAAAACTGGACCATAACTAATTCTGATTCAAATTCATACAATATGGCAAATAGAGCCTAATATTAGGGTTGGGTGTGGGTTGGATCGACCTGCGGGATGACCTAACCTAGCCCGTCATGTAGTGGGTCTGACCCGACCCAACCCATGATATACCAATGTCATGGGCCGGACCGAGTCCTGCCCTAGATCCGGGGTTAGAGAAGTAGATTCGGCCCACGCCCGATCGGGCCCATGCTTGACCCCGTCCGGTCCTTAGCCATATTTTTTTGTTAGGCTAGCTATTTTTTAAACATTTGGGTCTGCAGCTAGTTACCAACAAAGCCAAAATATCATAGCTCTCTGACTCGTGCGCCTTACAAAGTAGCGATCTTTAAGCTCGCTATTGTCTGGTTAGAAGGATTAAAAAGTTTAATACAAGGTTAAAAATAATTCAATATAAGTTTAAATTACTAAAAAATAAATTAGGAATAAATTTATAATTATAAATATAAGTTTAGTATAATTATAAAGATAAAAAATAGAAAATTAGTTAGACGAAAAACCGAAGGGCCGTAGCCCGCACCTAGGCGGATCGTGGGATGGACTGGGTTTTAGATCCGGACTCGGGATCGGAAAGATATAACCGGCCCATTCTAACCCGACCAGGCCCGAGTTAGGCCCGACCCGACCTTGAGCCTGATGAGCTGGGTCACGGGCCTGAGCAGGGCGGGCCTACGCCCGTTCCTACATAATAATATTAGAGCTCGTTTGTTTGTATTATTTGGAGAGAGAAAGCTTGTCAAAGTTATGAAAAAATCAGAATTTTGACGGACTTTCACCCTCCAAAAATTATGTCAAAACGGGCCCTTAGAGTAGATCCATCCTACTTTAATGGTTTATTGTATCATAATGATGTAAAGGATGATGGGAAATTTCACCACGCTGTACTTGAACTCTACAGTTTACCTCATGATTATGTGAAGAGTAACACATGCACTCAGCATTCATGATAAAAGAAAATCAAGATATAGCATTTTCGCCCAAATGATCCACACGAAAAAAATAAAACCAACCGTCCAGATGTGCTAGTCAAACTTAGGGGTCCAACTTTGAGGTGTAGATAACCGATCCCACAAAAGATATCCGATCTTATCCAAAAGCTTGTTGCTCGGCGTTGACTAACGCCAACTATTCAGTGCGGACACCGGACAAACAATTGACGGCGTCTTGTCTCCCTTCACCTGGCGACACGTGGCACGAGGTCCGACGCACGTGGCGGGGCCCATCGAGCGGACAGCTGGAGTTGCATCGACAAGGGTAAAGTTTCGTACGTAGACGTATGGGAGTTAGACACGTGTCGAGAAGGGAGCAAGGACACTGAGGGGAGGCACGAGGGGAGAACAGCTAAGCATGGGAGTTGCGCTGGACAATATGCAGCTCAGTTCCCTAGAAACTATACTACCCTGCGGAAATACCAAGGTTTCGTGTAATCTTTTACATACACCCCTATTAAAAAGTGTATTTGAATAATTTTGTCACTTTTATAAAAGAGTTTGTTATGCAATTATCTAACACTAAACATGCTTCTCCCACCTTTACTTTTTTAAGCCACAACTTATTTAATTCTTCTTAGATATTGATTCTTCAATACAAGTGCCTAACATTATTCTCTCTTTCTCTTATCTCTTTGTAGTTCATTAGGCTCTTGTAAAGCCATAAATTTCCTAATGTTTACCATGCTATTTTTGCAGATGTGGGTCAAACTTGCAAATTTTAAAGAAAAACAGGAGGGACACAATAGTTTTTAAATGATATATATAGGAAAAATCGTAAATATGAAGAAGGGAAAAATATATCTTTTAAGAAGATGGGGTAATAATTTCCATCTCTAACTTTCTCTAACTATGAAGATTATATAGTGCAAATAATGCATGCCATAAATCGGAGGGATCATTTCCTTCTTCTTTCTGACCAAAAAATATTAGATGCTTTAATTAAGTTAAAAGGTCAAAAATCCAATTTATCACTCATAATAAATTCTATAAGAAGATCGGCTATCACCCCTAAGGCGAAATATTAATCATCAAAAAATAAAAAAATTCAATTGACAAAAGATTTAGAACCACTTGCAGTGGTTTAGTCACATAAAATGTCAATTGCAAACGTTATAATTCATAAATTTAATTCTAATTACAATTTGAAGTATTCTTTTTGTTTTTTTTAACCGACATTTTTTCATAAAAATTAAGTTGTACACAAGCATATTGTATGCACATTGATTTTACAAAGAAAATGGACCACCTAGGTAATTGTAGTTGACAAAGACTATAAATATAGCATAACATCTATGATTGTGAAGCAGTTTTTTTATTGAAATAAACTATGTTTATAGTCACAATTTTCTAAATGGTGATAAATTTAACAAATATATTTAGAGATATTAGTCAAAGAAATATAGAGAATGAAATTGTTCTTATTTAAGCACAAATCCAATTATTAACTTACTATTAAACTATATTTGATAATTACAACAAAGATTGTTTTTTCCCGGGTAAACGAGGGAGTAAAAAACTAATAAAGAATTTCTCTCAATTTTGCTCTTTATTTAGGACAAATTTTCAAAACCAACCTATTTGGACTTTTATTCCCAAAAAAAGACCCGTTTCACATTTATTTAGAGAAACCGACCTGGTTTCAGCCTCAGCTCTGAAACCAGGTCGGTTTTTGAAAAAAACTCTCCGAAACTTCACTGGAGTTGAACTCCCGTGAAGTTTTTTGAACTACGAAACTTCACGGGAGTTCAACTCCCGTGAAGTTTCGGAGAGTTTTTTTCAAAAACCGACCTGGTTTCAGCACTGAGGCTGAAACCAGGTCGGTTTTTGCAATTATTTTTGAATGGGGTCGTTTTTTGGGAATAAAAGTCCAAATAGGTTGGTTTAGAAAATTTGTCCTCTTTATTTACTTCTCAAAGTTGCCCGTGCAAGTACCAACATATTTGGGCCTGTTCTGCAAAAAATGAACAAGAGTGGTACTTTTGTACTAAAAGGTACATAAACTACGCCCAGACCTTATCCTTTCCGTCTCCCAAGGGGTGCATTTCACAAAAGAACAGGAGTGACTTTATCAATCTCCTGATATTTCAGAAAGTTGAGAAGAGATGGGAGAAGTTTACATTTTAATTATATTAATAGATCACTCTCTCTATATAAAGACCTTGTCTTCATCCTTCCTCTTGCTAGAAAAAATCTCTATTTTCCCCTTGAGAATCTATACCTCAAGGTAAGAATTTCTCTGGCTTTTAACCCATAATTTGTCGAATTTTCTTTTCTTTTCTATGCACCAAAAGATCTTGGTCACTTCAAGTTTTTCTGTTTATTTGATGGGAAAGTGGAGTTTTTCTTGACAATTTCTCTTGTTCTTTTAATTCAACTACACTCGTCTGTTTACTTAAATGACACAAGGATCCCACTGTTTTCACAAAACTGCAGCAAATTCTTCATAAAATTTTTCATATTTGGGGAAAGCAATCCTTAGTCCTCTACTTCCTCCACAAGGAAAGCTTCATCTCGTCTAAAACAAGCCAAAGATTCAAATTTTCCGTCAAATTTGCAATTTTTCCGGATACCCATTTCAGTTCTCTACCTAACTTGACTAGAGAAAACAAATTTGACTTCGATTTGCTCACTAAATGTCCTCAAAATCCTACTCAAACCTGCTTGAATTGGCCTCAGGGCAGTCCCCATCAATGAACAGAATTACCCGCCGTCTCCCTCGAGTCATGACGGTCTCCGGCATAATCTCTGATGCTGAATCCAACTCCGATTCTGAGACTGAATCTATCGACTCTCCTTGTTCCCCTCGCCCTCGAACCATCGTCGTTGCCAATCACCTCCCCATTCGATCCCATCGAGGCCCCGATGGCTGGACCTTCAAACTAGACCATGATTCCCTCCTACTCCAACTGAAAGAGTCAGTCTCATCCATGGAGTTCATCTTCATTGGCTGTCTTCGTGAAGAAATCCCCGTCTCGGACCAAGAAGAAGTTGCCCAGACCCTTCTTGATTCCTTCAACTCCGTGCCCGTGTTCCTTCCTGGTGATCTGTACACCAGATTCTATCATGGGTTCTGCAAGAACCACCTTTGGCCTTTGTTCCACTCTCTCCTCCCATTGTCCTCTACTAGATTCGATCGAACTTTGTTCCAATCTTATGTCTCGGTCAACAAGATCTTCGCGGATAAGATCCTTGAGGTCATCAATCCCGATCACGATTTCGTTTGGGTTCATGATTATCACCTCATGATCCTTCCCACGTTCCTCAGGAAGAGATTTAATAGGGTGAAGCTCGGGTTTTTCCTTCATTCACCATTCCCATCATCCGAGATTTATAAGACTCTGCCTGTTCGAGAGGAGATCCTGAGGGCGCTCCTCAATTCGGATTTGATTGGGTTTCATACGTTCGATTATGCTCGGCATTTCCTTTCATGCTGTAGTAGAATGCTTGGATTGACTTATGAGAGCAAGAGAGGGTATATTGGATTGGAGTATTATGGTCGAACTGTTACAATCAAGATTTTGCCCGTTGGTATTCATAACGGGCAGCTTCAATCTGTTTTGAGATTACCCGAGACTGAATCGAAGGTTACCGAGCTCATCAAGCAGTTCTCTGATAAGGGGAAAGTTTTAATTTTGGGCGTCGATGACATGGATATTTTCAAAGGAATCAACCTGAAACTTCTCGCAATGGAGCAACTTTTAGTAGAGCATCCAGAGTGGCGTGGAAAAGCAGTATTAGTTCAAATTGCTAATCCAGCAAGAGGAAAGGGAAAGGAAATCAAAGAAGTTCAAGCTGAGAGCTATGCTATGGCGAAAAGAATCAATGAGGCCTTTGGGCAGCCGGGATATGAACCCGTAGTTCTCATAGATAAACCACTTCAATTCTACGAAAGAATGGCATATTATGTAATGGCTGAATGTTGCTTGGTGACAGCGGTAAGAGATGGAATGAATTTGATTCCATATGAGTACATCATTGCCCGGCAAGGGAATGAGGAACTGGATAAAATCTTAGGTTTAGGTTTATCAAAGCCAAAGAAGAGTATGCTCGTTGTTTCAGAATTTATTGGCTGCTCACCTTCTCTCAGTGGAGCAATTCGGGTCAATCCATGGAACATTGAGGCTGTGGCTGATGCAATGGACTATGCGTTGGACATGGCTGAGCCTGAGAAGCAACTGAGACATGAAAAACATTATCGATACGTTAGTACTCATGATGTTGGCTATTGGGCAAAGAGTTTCTTGCAGGATTTGGAGAGGACTTGCCGAGATCACAGTAGTAGGAGGAGTTGGGGAATTGGGTTTGGATTGAGCTTTCGAGTTGTTGCTCTTGATACGAGCTTTAGAAAGCTTTCAATGGAGCATATTGTTTCGGCTTATAGGAGGACGAAGATAAGAGCGATTCTTTTGGATTATGATGGAACTCTCATGCCACAGACTTCCATAGACAAGAGTCCTAGCTCTAAGTCCATTGAAATCCTGAATAGCTTGTGTAGAGATCAGAATAATTTGGTGTTTATTGTTAGTGCAAGAAGCAAGAGGACTCTGAATGAATGGTTTTCTCCTTGTGAGAATCTTGGGATGGCGGGAGAACATGGATGCTTTCTTAGGTAATTGGTTCTTATTTCCTTGTTATGTGCTACATTATACATTTCTCTAGTATAACAAGTTTTATCTTCATATGATGGAATAGTTTCCGAGTTTCCTTTTGCCGGGTGCTTGGTGTTCTAAATTGAAACACTGTACTTATTTTATTCCACAGAGAAATTAATTAGGAACTTCAGTATTTGGTATTTTACTAACATCTTCAAGTACTTTTTTCTTTGAAATGTTGAAGTTGCTCTCCAGGTAAATTTAATTTTTTCTTAGTATTTTCTCTAACCATAACATGATTAAACAACTGAATTGATGTTGTAAGTTTGAGAACTCTAATAGCTGACTAGAAAAGTAAAACAGCCTCATCTATCTACTTTATTGTTTGAGGATGATTTGGGATTTTTACTTCGAGATTTTAACTTCAATTTTAATGCCTCTATCCTTATCTTGTATGACATGAGGTCTAAACCAAGGCATAAGGAATTCTGAAGTGTTGTTTGAATGAATGGGTTCTATGTTCTTTTTAGTCTTTTTTAATTCTGTTTCTAATTTTTATCACCGTCACATTTATTAATCACCCTTTACTGTTCAAAACTCAACTACATGTTAGTTTCAAATTTTAGTTCACTTCAGTTTATTGAACTGTATATAGATGCTCTGCTTTAATTAATTTGATGGAAGTAACTTGGCAACTTCTGGTTTCAGGTGGAAGAGGGATGAGGAGTGGGAGACTTGTGTTCCTGGATCTGATTGCAGCTGGAAACAGATCGCAGAGCCTGTGATGAAGTTATACACTGAAACAACTGACGGTTCCACCATCGAAGAAAAGGAGACTGCCCTTGTTTGGTGCTATGAGGATGCTGATCCCGATTTTGGCTCTTGCCAGGCCAAAGAGCTCCTTGATCACCTCGAGAGTGTACTTGCTAATGAGCCTGTTTCTGTGAAGAGTGGTTCCCATATCGTGGAGGTTAAGCCACAGGTATGAATTTTGATGTGGTTTTCTTATCCTAGAGAAGCATTTGATGAAATTATGAAAAAGGAAAGGGCATAGAGAAATTAGAGAAAATGACTTGTTTTAGTTTCTCAGTCTGAGAATGGTACTTTTTTCCTTTTGTGAACAATCAATGGTAGGAAAAATCTATTAACGTTTCTTTGCCATGCTTTTATTGGAAACAAATGCAACCTTAAGGACTATAGACCTTACAGAAAAATCATATGTAACTCATATGCTTTGTGTTAAAATTGTTGTATTAAGTTTTGAAATTTTAGGTGTCTCCTTATCTTTTGATTCCATCAACTTAAAAATACCGGCAATGTAATCAACTTAAACAAGAGTTACTTGTTGGTATTATGATTGTTATTAGAAACCTGTTCATGGTTGGAATGTGGAAAGTAGACGGGAAACCCTTTTTTTTTTGAGAATTATGGGAAACATGTTAGATAAATGTAACTTAAAAGTGTTCACTCCCATTGAGGGCATTGACATACAATGCTTCTCTATTTGATACAAAACAGTACACACCTATTTGTTTCGATAAGTCATATGAATTTTGAACAGAAATACAAACGGCTTCCTTACTTATCCGAGATTAAAAAATTTCAGATCTGATTTAAAACAACATTTTTAGGCTTCTAAAACTGTTTTAACTTTTAAACCCACATACGATGCGTATAAGAACTTATTTGTTAAAATAGAAACTGCATTATGCACAACTCGAGTTTGAAGAGACTGCTTAACAATTTTTTTTCATTATTCTTGTTTCTATAGGGTGTAAGCAAGGGCCTTGTAGCTGAACGCTTGCTCTCAACCATGAAAGAAAGGGATCAAGTCCCTGACTTTGTGCTCTGCATTGGAGATGATCGATCCGATGAGGACATGTTCGAGGTTATAAGCACGGCCATCACTGGGCCTTCTCTGACTCCAACAACCGAGGTTTTTGCATGCACGGTCGGTAGGAAACCAAGCAAGGCTAAATATTATCTCGATGATACAGCTGAGATTGTTAGATTGATGCAAGGTTTGGCTTCAGTCTCCGAGCAATCACTTGGAAGCTCAGACTAAGAGGCCGTATCGAGTGTTAGGTTCATGTTGTAGTGTAGGCAGAGCTTTTTCATCTTGATTTCCTAGGTTTTTGAGATTGTATATAAGACTTGTTGTGTAATTGTTGTGTATATATGGATACTTTTGAGGCCATTGTTGTCTTGAAAATTATGAACAAGCATTTGGTTGTTTTACTTGCTAACTGGGCCTTTTAGATTTGATGCGAGATACTGGGCTCTTTCAGGTAGAACCTTGATGGTATCTACTACAAATGGGATACCGTCAACGGTTACAAGCATAGCTCAAACGCAATTTATGTGGTTTGAATCCAAGATTTCTTGAAATTGGTTTTTCTGATTTCATCTTTGAAGTTTTTTTTTTATTCATGTACCAAAACTCCATACGAATGTTGAAAGGAGTTTGGTTTGAAAGTTGCTATTTTAAATGAATGCTACCAGCCTTCAAGGCTCAACATTAGTCTTCTGCCTGCATAATCTTGTGTCGTATTTGGGTAAGGTGTGATTTGGATTGTGCTGGGCTTACTTGCGATGAACCGTGTGTGCATATTTGTTAGGATATCTTATGGTGGATTCCTGTGAAATGAATACCTGTATATAACTAATAGCGTCTTATGCTATAAAAGCATCTTTTTTAAGCACTTATCAGTTTAGTGAAGAGGTAATAGCCGACAGTGAGTTGACGAAACAGGAAAGTATTAGGTTTTCTTCAACTTTCTATATGCATTTCAAAATAAATATCAAGAAGATGAAAAGGTTCTCCAAATATAAACAGGTAGGGTGTGAACTTGGAGGGAAGCTAACCAAATAATTACCAAATAATTCATTAATTTTTCGTCTAACTATTCTGTTATATTCAAATTGATAGTTTATTTAACAATAAGTAAATAATATTTAGTATTCGACTCATATACGAATAGAATTTAATGAGGTGTATATTCGAGTCGTTTGTTGATCATCAAACGGTCGTTTAAAGTTTCATCCCTCATAACGGTTTTTCACACATATACCCCTCAAAATTTTTATATTTATAAAATTACCCTCCAAATCTTGGTATTTGCAAAATTACACCCCACCCACCTTCCAAAATTCTCTCACATTGATTTTTTTATCCCCTTCACTTAACAATTTTAGTTTTTAAATGAAAAATTACTGCGAATCTATTGAAAACTTTAACATTGCATTGTTTAAAAACCAACATCATTAACTTGGAAAGTTAGAAAGACCCAATATGCTTGTTTTGAGGAGTAGTTTTACAAATACTAAGGTTTGAGTGGTAATTTTGTAAATATTGAAGATTTTAGGGGTATATATGTAAAAGCCCAAATTTATATCATTGTATACATGATATTATGTTTGATCATATTATGTTTTATCCATTTACATTTTGTAATTGAGGTTCTATGCTAATTTTGACAAACGCATTGTATTGTATTAGTTCGTAAGCAAAATTTCTTTAACCAAATCAAAGTATTTTTTTAATTGCATAGCTTAATATTAATAAACTGAAAATTATTGATCCAATAAATATATATATTCATATTCGATAAATACTCATAAATATTTGAAAAGTATTTGTGTTCGAATTTGTATTTGAAGAAATTAAGAGAATGATACATGCAGTGTAGAGCAGAGCTTTTTTTTATCTTGATTTTTTAAGTTTTAGATTGTATATAAGAGCTGTTGTGTTATTGACATGTATATAAGGCCATGCTCTGGAATATTCGAAAATAGGTCTTCTCATATTTTCCTAGCTCTAGAATATTGGGGGGGAAATGTTTTTTGTCTCAACTCTGTGGTCACAAAATAAACAACCATCTTTAACCATCACACCTCTCGAATAAAGATTTAACCTCGTGAGGAAAATATTGTGACAGAATCTTCAAAGTAATAACTTAATTTTTTGGAGGAACTTTGAGAGATCATAAATTTATCCAAGCATCATTTTATGACCCAGACTCCAACAATCTTTTATCCTTGATACCTAAATTTTCCAGTGAATAAATAATTGGTATTTAATATAGGGAAAATTGTATCAATTTCCTAAAAGTAATATCTTCATGTGTTGCAGCTCTTTCACTTTTCGCCCATGTGGTTCAGCTCCAAGAAGTGTGACATCTTGTGCTGCAACCCTCTTTTAGTAATTATTACCAGCCAACTAAGCATAGAGAGAGAATAAAAAGTACAAAACCCCAAAATGCCCTTATCTCTTTCATGTTAGGTCTATTTAGAACTAACATGAACTCCAAATAGAAATAACATGAACTTTTATTAGAACTAATTTAATTCCTTTTAAGTCTAATTTAAATCATGTTATGTCTAATTTAACTTATTTTAAGTCTAATTTAATTGGACTTAACAAGAAATTAGACTTAAAAAAATTAAATTAGACTTAACATGATTTAAATTAGACTTAAAAAGAATTTAATATGATTAAAATTAGACTTAAAATTTCGTGCTAGGTCTAATAAAAGTTCGTGTTAGGTCTAATTGTCATGTTAGGTCTAATAAAAATTCGTGTTAGGTCTAATAAAAGTTTGTGTTAGGTCTAATTTCATGTTAGGTCTAATAAAAGTTCATGTTAGTTAAGTCTAATTTAAATCATGTTATGTCTAATTTAACTTATTTTAAGTCTAATTTAATTGGACTTAACAAGAAATTAGACTTAAAAAAATTAAATTAGACTTAACATGATTTAAATTAGACTTAAAAAGAATTTAATATGATTAAAATTAGACTTAAAATTTCGTGCTAGGTCTAATAAAAGTTCGTGTTAGGTCTAATTGTCATGTTAGGTCTAATAAAAATTCGTGTTAGGTCTAATAAAAGTTTGTGTTAGGTCTAATTTCATGTTAGGTCTAATAAAAGTTCATGTTAGGTCTAATTGGAGTTCATGTTAGTTCTATTTCGTGTTCGTGTTAGTTCTAACTCTTGTTAGTTCTAATTCATGTTAGTTCTATTTCGTGTTCATGTTAGTTCTAACTCAGTTCGTGTTAGTTCTAATTCATGAATTAGAACTAATACGAACCGTAGGCGTTAAAAATTATCTATAGGTTCCCACACGCAGCTCGAGATAAAGCGAAGATGACAAACGTCATCATCTGAGTTAGATGAGATTATCCGATACCGTAAAGAAGCAAACGAGCGCATGAAGCGAATCAGTGAAGCGTACGAGTCAACGAAACATGCGGATGCGCAATACGATAGGAAGAACACAAGCCTGGAGGCTTCGGCATGTTGGGACAAACCCAAGGCCCAATAGAGCATGATCGCAGCAATAGTAGAGCAAAAATGGAGATAAAAATTAGACACACAGATTTACGTGGTTCGGCACTTGATTGCCTACGTCCACGGGTAAAGATAGAAGAATCCACTATGAGGAGAAAAACTCTGGAGTTATAAAATCTCTCTCTTTACAAGGAGAAACTCTCTCTATTTTTTCTCTCTCACTCTTCTATATAAGAAGTTGTTTCTGGGATGATTTTTTCCTTAAGCATTTGAAGCCTATTTATAGGATTTTGAAAAATACTATGCATAATAAAATATTAATATTTTACTATGCTGTGGGACCCGTCATTTTTGTTTTCTTTTTCCTCTTCAAACTTTGCTGCTGCTTCTTTCGGTGATTTGAAGTGAGGTGGGGCCCGCTCCAATTAATTGTCAACATTTGAGGCTGAGGCTGCATGCTGACACGGCACACGCGAGTCACCTCAGAATTCCTCGGCCTCTTGGCCGAGCCACCTCGAGATGGCTCGCACTTCCAACTCCCCGAGGACGTGTTTTACTTCAATTTTAATGCCTCTATCCTTATCTTGTATGACATGAGGTCAAAACCAAGGCATACGGAATTCTGAAGTGTTGTTCGAATGAATGGGTTCTATGTTCTTTTTTAGTCTTTTTTAATTCTGTTTCTAATTTTTATGACCGTCACATTTAGTAATCACCCTTTACTGTTCAAAACTCAACTATGTGTTAGTTTCAAATTTTAGTTCACTTCAGTTTATTGAACTGTATATAGATGCTCTGCTGTAATTAAATTGACGGAAGTAACTTGGCAACTTCTGGTTTCAGGTGGAAGAGGGATGAGGAGTGGGAGACTTAACATGATAAACATGTAATGATTAATTCAGCAATAAAAAAGATTTCCAACGCAAACAAAACTGAGTTAGAACTAACACGAACACGAAATAGATCTAACATGAACTCTAATTAGACCTAACACGAACTCTAACTAGACCTAACACGAACTTTTATTAGGCCTAACTTAAAATTAGACTTAACACGAACTTAAAATTAGACTTAACACGAACTTTTATTAGAACTAACACGAACTTTTATTAGACCTAACACGAAATTAGACTTAACACGAATTTTTATTAGACATAACATGAAATTAGACTTAACATGAACTTTTATTAGACCTAACACGAAATTTTAAGTCTAATTTTAATCATGTTAAATTCCTTTTAAGTCTAATTTAAATCATGTTACATCTAATTTAAAATTTTAAGTCTAATTTCATGTTAAGTCCAATTAAATTATACTTAAAATAAGTTGAATTTGACATAGCAGGATTTAAATTAGACTAAAAAATTAAATTAGTTCTAATAAGAGTTCGTGTTAATTCTAATTAGAGTTCATGTTAGTTCTAATAAGAGTTCATGTTAATTCCAAATAGACCTAACATGAAAGAGATAAGGGTATTTTGGGGTTTTGTACTTTTTATCCTCTCTCTCTATGCTAAGTTGGTGGGCAATAATTGATAAAAGAGGGCTGCAGCACAAGATTTCACACTTCTTGGGGATGAACCACATGAGAAAAAAAGTAAAGGGGTTGCAACACATGAAGATATTGTTTTTGGGGGCATTGACATAATTTTCCCTTTAATATAACTTCTGTTAGCTACCAAATAAATAATTGATATTTTCTCTAATGAAAGAAAATGCTGCTAAATACTAATACATAAGTTTTTTTTTGAGGGGAATATACTAATATACTTAAGTTGAAAGACGATAAAATATTATTGATTATTATGAGCGAGTTACATACCATTTGCCCCCAAGTCCCCAAGAAATTAGTACGCGGTGATCGATTAATCTTTTTCCACCCACAAGAAAACGAGAAGATAAAGAGACATAAAAGAAAAAGGAAAGGAAAAAAGAGAAAAAAAAAAATCAGGTAACTTCTCGTCTCCTCCACCAAGCGCATTGTCTCTTCTAATTTCTTCTTATTCTTTTCTCACAGTTATCTCTTGGGTACAATCACATTGATTGGTAAATTTCTTCCTTTGTTTTCTCCCTTTTTAATAATAGCATAAATTCCTGTATGTGTGACGGGTTCTATTGAAAACTATGTTACATTGTTTACACCAATTTTTTGTCCATAAGTTTACTTAAAATTTGCCATATTTTTTGCTACATATAATTTAGGTCTCAAAGCAAATTGCTGACATATCCTTCCTATTTTTCTTGTAAAAGCATAAACCACTAATTTATGGTCATTGATGCATATATAGATCTGTAGGTAAGTTGCTTAGTCTTTAAAACAACCATGTGAAGGCTCCTGCGCGCATAGTTTCACATATTATGATCAAGACAAAATAAGAATCACACTGGATCAAATCAAAACATAAGCAAAGCATATTCAAACATTGGCCCAGAATCTTAATAGTCTGACCTCTCATTTGCGAAGGATAGAAGGAGGAGACGGCTACTTGCTTACTAATGCTTGACGAAATAATAACATGATTATTCCCTTACAGTTCACCATTATGCCAACTTTTAGGTTTTGCGCTGACATGTTAAGTTAATATTTACATTCCTAGAGGTGAGCTGTTGTTTGTTTGGTGTCCTCTTCTGCATCTAC
>NC_033796.1:36044017-36066863 GCF_001876935.1 Asparagus officinalis | reverse complement strand
CTATTCCTCGAGGTCTGCGATCCCTGAAATAAAACCATTGATTAAGTGATGTACTAAACTTCAGTAACTAAATCTTACCTCCTTCATTCATAGACTTAAAGAAACTACATAAGAAGTTGTTTTAAATTTTTTACATGGGCAAAATTAGAAGTATAGGCTCCATTTTCGTTAAAATTGTTTGCAAGTATAACCATGGTATTATCTTTCTGTGTTACTTTCTTTTTCCATTGAAGACAATTAAGAATATATTTCCTCTTACATTTCACTATTGTGTACAAGGAAACGAAATTAATATGCAAAAAGTTTCAAAATGGAGAAACTAAATATGTTACCAGAGATTTCTTAAAACGAATTATAGCGATCCGCACATTAAAAAATAAAAAACATTAAACATAGATCTACATGAGAAACTTCGGGAATTGTTCAACAGATGAAATGCATAACTATCTATAACGGTAAAATTCAGAACTATAAAGTAGTACAAAGGCTTTAAAACAACATAGTACTTTGGAACAAAAAACTACTTAAATACTTACAATATGTCATTAAAGAAAATTGTTTGGAAACTCAAGGTGCAATGCGAGCATTGATTTATAACTTATCAGTAAGATGATTTTGTGCAACATCTCATTGAAGTGATTAAGAACATACCTTTGTGTAAAGTCTAAAGAGCCATGTTATGAGGATTACTGCCATAGTAGGTCTCTACATTTGTTCTTTAAGGAAAATATTTAAGGAATATTAAACGATATATTTAGGAAGTTGCATTACCTATTGAGTACCTGGCCCTTGTTCCTCCCTGGGACCTTGCCCTTGATCCTCCTTATGACCTGGCCCTTGATCCTCCTTAGGGCTGTTTAAAAGACTCGAAAGGAAATCCCCCATATCTTCATCGTTGCAAAAGCCTATATCAGATCCAACACCGTCTGTCGCATTATGTGCATGTTGACAGGCAAGATCGAGATTACTTGCTTGTCCTTGACCAGTTAATGTCCCCTCTCCCAATCCACTACAAAGAAAAATATATTATCCCGTCACAAAAAACCATTGGAATTGAACATTTTGCGCCATGTCAAAACATACCTGCCGCCTCGGAGAATTGGCATAGGAGTGTTCTCAGCCTGGCTCATGACAACAGGATTGTGCACTGTGTAATTTGATGCCGGTTGATTCAAAGCAGGATTGTTTGGTGGCTGAAAATGAGCCCATGGTTGAAGTGGGTTTGCTACCAGAAAAGTGCTTGGTGGGTGACCAGTTAAAATATAAGGAGGCTGCTGGTTGAATGGATGTCCTGGCATAACCGGACCATTCTGGGCTCCAGAGCATCCTCCAAGTTCCATGTCTGAAGATATCCGTGCACTCACAGCAGCCAACATTTCTGGGGTCATTTTGGTCGACTGTCGACCTCCTTTCGTCTTCAGGAACTTCCGGAATTTCTGCAGCAGGTTTATGTTAGGAAAAGATTTAATTAGACAAACGGGGTAACAAGTAAGTATGTGCAATACGTTGAATATGGATGCTGCTATGATCATGTACCCTGTAGTAATTTATTTCCATGCACGAAGCACGCATGCTTTTACAAATTTAAGGTGTAGGAAAAGCATTCCTGTTTTTATCGCCCTCCGTTGTTCTTGCCTTAAATGTGTGTTTTCTTACTGTCAGGTTATTGTTTTTTTCTTTGTATGGTGTTTGAACTAACATGAATAAAGGTGCTTAGTGGTATTCCGTTAGGCATATTCAATGTTTTAAACATCAGCCTACATTATCGGCCTGTCATCCAAAATATTGTTCTATTTTGCTTGCCCAATGGGGAGGGTTTCCTCTATCGTTTTTGGGAGAAATTTTCGATGATATATCAAGTATGCTTGAGAGATTCTTCCTAATATGTGACGCAACATTTCAACATCAAAGCAGTCAAAATGGTGCTGTATCTGACTCTGGGTTAAACTGTACTTTGAAGGTCTAGCTTGTTTGGATTTAGAGCTAACTTGAGCCTCATGCCTGATCTATATAAATCTCGAAATAAGAGAATTAAAGCAAAATGAAGTCCCAATACTTCGCTTAATTTCTTCGAGTCAAGTCTCTTCGCTCACAGCTGTTTGTGATCCTCGACTGCATGAGCCAAACCCCTTGTTCTTTCTCGATCCCCTTCCCTCTTTACTCCTAACATATGTTATTTACAATCTTTGCTGATGACTTGCTCTTATTCTCCAGGGGTGATCTAAATTCAGTATCTAAACTGCATCAGTGCATGAGGAAATTCAGTGAAACTTCAGGTTTAGAAGCTAACCCAGATAAAAGCTCTATTTTCTATGGAGGAGTTGATGAAAATGTTAAAGCTTCAATTTACAATCTGATGGGTTTCTCTTCTGGAACATTGCCTATCAAGTATTTAGGAGTGCCTTTAGTTTCAAAAAGATTAGCTTACATGGACTGCAACCCTCTCTTCACCAAGATTACTGGTCAATTCAAGAATTGGTTGAAAAATAGGAATCTCTCTTATGCAGGCAGGATGCAAGTCATCAAGAGTGTGATCCTTGGAATTTAAACTTTCTGGACCTCAAATTATATCCTACCAATCAGTGTTTTGAAGAAAATTGATGAAATCTGCAGGATATTCTTATGGGGTAAAAATGATCAAGCTTTCAAAGTTTCACTTGTATCATAGGAAAGAGTATGCACAAAAAAGAAACAAGGAGGTCTGGGCATTTTTTCAGCATATAGGTGGAATATAGCTTTTGCTCTGAGATTCATCTGGTATATACATATTAATAAGGAATCCCTGTGGATTAAATGGGTTCATGAAACCTATTTAAAACATAGTAACATTTGGCAGACCAAAATTAAAACAGGAGATTCATGGATGTGGAAGCAACTGGTTAAAACAAGAGATAAAGTTATGGCTATGTGTGGAGGTGAAGAAAATCTGAGGAATCTTATCAACTCATGCCATCATAGTGATAAACTAAGGCTTTCAGACCTATACAATGCTCTATCCCCTGTTTCACAGGAAGTGCCGTGGTATAATTTGGTTTGGGGTGGACTCAATGTCCCCAAATACTCTTTTATATGCTGGTTGGTCTTACAAGATAGAATCCTCACTCAAGATAGGTTACTTAGAAGAGGGGTCATTGATTCAAATATCTGTCGCTTTTGCTCTGGAGTTAAGTGCGAGACCAGAAAGCACTTGTTCTTTGAATGTGCTTATTCTTGTGAAATATGGAATAAAGTTATGGAATGGCTGGGGTTTAATTGGAAGTCATGTTACTGGAATCAACTCATTCATTGGTTTACAGTCAAGTTAAGAGGAAGAGGGCTTAAGCAAAAATTAAAGAGGCTGGCGTTAAATGCAACTATCTATTATATCTGGCAAGAAAGAAATGCAAGGATTTTTAGACAACAATCCAGGAATCCTGATCAAATGGTCAAGTTGATTCAAACTGAAATTTGGATTATAATGCTCAACAAACCTGGAGTTAGCAGTGAAATGGATAGCTCATTGTTGTGATTTGTAGTATCATGTCCGTATCAGTTATCTGTTATGGCAAAGTGTGATATTACAGGTTTTCGACAAGAAGCTGGAACAACAAATTTATGGGGTGGAGTTTTTGTAATAGTGTGGACTGGGTGTATATAACCAGTCTTTGGGTTTCTTGTATCTTTGATAAGCACACACATTTCCATATTTGGTGATGAATAAAATTCATTCATTTACCAAAAAAAAAACATATGTTATTTACATGATTTGATTTTCCTTTATGTTAAGAGTTCAGTAAAGGGCATCTGTGGTATGAATATACATGATCCAATACGACAATCCGATGTTGACCAAGTGTCCATGACGCTTCCTGTATAATCACCATTCGAAATGAAGTTTGTCATCTGGCATGACCTGATATCTGACATTTAGAACATTGAGCATATTAGCAAGGAATCGTGTAACTTTGACCTTGCATCACACGAAAGTGTACTTCTGGTGGTTTACCTCATGCGGAAGCACGTCTGTAACTTCACATTAGGTAATCTATGTGGAGCTGGACAAATTCCATTCTCTCTACTTTTCTTCCCTTTTGACCGGAACCTAATTGCATGGGATCATCGTTTTAAATGTCGACTGGCGTGTCTGACATGTCCTTTGATAAGGTTTGTCGTACATTAATATTATTGTAATATCTTTTACAGCTTTTTGACAAAATTAGGCAATATATCAAGATTTTCAAGTCCCGATATATCAAGGGAGACGCAACCTCAAAAGATCAGTCAAAATGTTGCAATATTGATTTGAGCTTTTATTGTGTTTTAAAAGAGTGGGCTTGGATTTATAGTTCAATTAAAGTCTAAACCCATACAGATACCTACCTAGATAGTACCCGAAAAATAATTAGGGTTCAACGGAGACCAAATTCTTTTACAAAACTTTTATGGCTCTCTCGCGATTGTCGCGTCGAGGCAGACTATGTTGTGGCGCCGCCCAAACCATGTATTCATTAGTTACCATTGCTATCAGTAAACCCCTTCTCTTCTTCGACTGGTTGTTGCCCATAAGTTTCTCTTTTCTAAATCTCTTACTGTTTGAATCTTTCTCATTTTCATCATTGATACCAGGTAAGTTGGCTCAAAAGATGTGGAAATGTACACTTGGACATATATCGCTCCACCCTGTGATGCATTAATATGGACATATATGGTAATTATTATATGCATTATTTGATATGTCCCCTAGACATTTACTAAATATCTCTGATATAACCCTGATAGGACTATGGACATTTTGCGGACATTTAATATTTAGGCACTGAATGGTGTAGTAACTCACTACCAAATTTAAAGGATACAGTGTGTTTGGATGGAGATGAATCAATGGAAGTTAAAGTGAAATTTTGTTTTCACCTTGTTTGGGAGTTTTTTTAGGGGTTAGAGGATGGAATGGAAGGTTAAATTTATACCCATTTTTCACCCCTCCAATTTGGGCGGTAGAGGAAGTAATGAAAACGGCCCAAACGGGTATAAAATTTAACAATGTAATAAGACAACTATACCCTTATCAAACTAAAATCTATGGCCAAGGTGCATTCTCATCTAATGGTATTTATGTAACTTTGACTATATTCACTTTACTTCCCTCCTCTTTATTAGAACTCTCAAACAAAGTAAAACAAATTTACTTCCGTTCCCCTAATTAAACCCCCTAACAACAATTTATCTTTTTTACTTTCATTCACTACCTTTCCTTTCCATTATTTAACTCACAAACAAAGCAATAATATCCTCGAGTTTTCCTCGAAATGGTCGTAAAGAAAGAAAACAAAGAAAGAACCTAAAAAATAAATAACATTGGTACATATGGCATATGATGTTGCAAATATTCAGGTTGTCAGAATGCCATCAAAAGTACTTAGGGCCTGTTTGGTGGGTGAAATGGAGGGAGAAATGGACTGTAGAACTGACAAAAACGTCAGCTTTTGGCAGCTTTACATCAAAATAGCTTCTTAAAGAGGCGATTTTGTTGTAGTTCCATCTCAAATTTGTCCAACCAAACGGGCCCTTACAGCCTCGCTAAGGTAAAAAGCCAAGAAATTCCGAGAGCAACATTTGAGGGTCATTAAGGATGCTTTGTAGTATCAACCTTTGCATTTCCAGTGGTGAATCCTAGTCCCCTCAAGTAGTAGCCTTCTCCAGTGAGTTTTGGTCTCAGTCGATCAAGCCATCAAACCGATCCAAATAGGTATGGAGGTCCTCACTTTCAAGATTCACCTTCACCTGCATTCGGATCGAGCCCTTCGCATAGACCGCAAACCCTTGTTTTATTAGTGCCCTTTCCATAAAAAAAAAACTGCCTTCTATTTTTTTCAATCTTATTTCCCGCCAGCTATAAGGGCTTAGAAACCTTCGGTGAACTTTCTTCCAACGTACGTGTCTAAGCACTCTCCTTCTCCGATGAGTTCCGGTCTCAATTTCATCAAATCATCGAACATGTTCGAGTAGTTATGGAAAATCTCACTTTTGAGATCCTTTCCGCAAAAACCGTCTTCTAATTTTGTTAATATTATTTATCACGTACTACGAGAGCTTAGAACTTTCGGCAAACCTTTTCCGATATGTCTGAGCGCTATCCTTCTTTTAATGAGTTCGGGTCTCAGTGCATCAAGTCATTGAGCAGATCCAAGTAGTTATCGAAGGCTCGCTTTCGAGTTTCACCCACTCTCTGATCGGAGCCCTCGCTTGGGACCTCATCATGCACCTTTTTTTCTTCTTTCACGTCCTTAACCTTAAAAGTGTCTTATAATTTTGTCACTATATTATCTTCTATCAACTGCAAGAGCTCAGAACTTTCAACAAAACTTTTCTAAGATGCCCGAGCGCTCCCTTCTCCGATGAGTCATGGTCTGAGTTCACCAAGTCGTCGAATATATCAGAGACCACGCCCTAGCCCCCATCGCGCACCTCTTACTTTTTTCCCACTCCCCTTCCATAAAAAGTGTACGTTATGATTTTGTAAACACTATTTTGCACCCACTACAAGAGCTCAGAACCATCGGTGAACCTTCTCCAATACATCCGAACTCACCTTCTCCGGTGAGGTATTGCCCGAGTCCATCAACTTCGTTGGGCAACATCCGAATAGTTATCGAAGACCTCACAGACGCTGAAAGAGCAAATTCTCCATCGCGAAAATAAAAGTGCCCTCTACGACAAGAGACTCTAGGTTAAACAGCGCACGCCTATCTTATATCTCACCCGCGAGATATTGATCTTTGTTCATTTCTATCATTTCTCCCTTCAACTTGTGAAAATTTAACAACATCCAGAAGAAATGAATTAAGCAAGTCTGGGATACTTCACCTCTTCGTCTTCGATCAGACGCATGAGCCGTCATGACGTGAGCAACCAAAACTAACATAACGCGACCTAATACGAGCGATAGAAACCGATATATATGAAACAGAGAAAAATGTTTCCTATAAATATTGAGAAATTCTCACAAGTAATTAGGCTGTCGAACCTGTAAATGGCTCGCGACGTGCTCTTTGGTTAAGTTCGGAATGTTCATCAGTTCCAATATCTTCTTAGGGACAGCCTCTGCACCAAATTAAGCAACAACAACATTAGCCCCTGCACGCGTAGACAATTTTTTTTCGACGTTTGAAGTACAAGAGTACGTACTGTCTAAGCCCAGTATGTTGACAGCATAACTGAACTTCTGATGGAGGTCGTGCGTCCACTTGAGCCTCAGCTTCTCACCGTCCGCATCTTCGTTTCTTCGACCTTTCTTTTTCGAAGCCAGTTCTTTCCTGTATGCATGCTGCCATATGTTACGAAACGTGGCCAAGCTCGAAGGTTTCACTAAGTAGTCGGTAGCCCCGGCCTTTATCCCTCTGACTACTGTTTCGGTTGCCTCATCGCTTGATATTACTGCAGTTTTTACGGACAATCAAGTTAAACAAGAGACATCGGCGTTGATAGCATAAAGCTCAATGGCAAATTTTCAAAACAGTCATGTTTATAAAAGTATTCCCAAAAAACGACCCGTTTCAACAATATTCGTCAAAACCGACCTAGTTTCAGCCGTCGGTTTTGACGAAAAAAAATATGAAATCTCGGTGAAGTTTAGCAGCCATGTAACTAAGCTGCTAAACTTCACGAGACTTCAAGTCCGTGAAGCTTCATAGTTCAAAACAACTTCAGAGCTGGAACGAACTTCACAGGACTTCAAGTCCCGTGAAGTTCAGCAGCTTAATTAAATGGCTGTTAAACTTCACGGTGTTAGAATTTTGACTCTTCATATTCCATTATGTGACATTGATAGCAATTTAAATTTGAATTTTAAAATCAACTACTTTGGTAGTTTTAAGACATAACTACATTGGGTAGTTATGAATTCCTTGATGGTGGGAGTTCTATAAAGGGAGTCACTTGTCCATACACAAAAGTATGATCAAAAGGAAGAATGATCGATGAATAAAGTCATGTGATAATAATCCATCAATTTCAGTTTTGTGTTGTGGAGTGGTCAAGGAAGAACAATTATCGGTAATTCAGAGTTTATTGCATTCAACAATGGAAGAAGGTATGCACAATCTAATTCAATCTCGTTTTAGTATGTAAACGAGGAAGGTATGCACAATCTAATTCAATCTCGTTTTAGTATGTAAACGAGTGTTAATTTCTGTTAATCATGCTATAAGATTTCTATCAATTAGTATGTAAACGAGTGTTAATTTCTGTTAATCATGCTATAAGATTTCTATCAATTGGTATCAGAGCCTATTCTACCGAATTAATGATGCATTTTGTTGTTCTACCGTTTTTTTTGGTACAATTTGTTTTCTGTACTATTAAAGGTTTTATGAAATTCGGAATCATCCTTTACTAAGTACATTGAGTAGCCTAGTGGTAAAGCTTTTGAGTGAGATGTCCAAGGTCCAAGAATCAAATCTCCCCATATTAATAAATCTTGACAGGGCCTTGGGGGTCTTGGGCTTGATTAAAAAGAAAATTCTGATTTTTTTTTCACTCTCTTAAATTGTAATTCAATTTTTTTTTTTAAAAAGGCTGCTTTATAATGAACTCTGTTCTGTAAATGAATTTTTTTTGGATTGAAAGATTTTATAATGACTGTTTTAATGGGATTAAGTTTCAAACTTGTAGAATGACCACAGCATCTATGAGTCATATATATATGTTACATCTCATTATTAAATATGTCAATTCAATCCAAAGTTGTAATTTTATTTACATAAATCTCTACTATACCCCACAGGGAAGTAATGATCTATGTAAACTTATTGGGTTAAGAAAGCATATTTGTTTATAATGGGAAAATTTCTTATACCCACAAGTATGGAAATTTTCTTTATTTATTATCAAACTTTGTTGTTCTTAATTAAAGACTAAGTAATGAATCTATGCATTTTAGGACCTCTACCCACAGGAAGGTTAATTAAAAGTCATTACTTGAATAAAGTTTAATTTGCGTAGCATTAATTTTGTTTCATTTTAATGCAGTTGTTCCTGTTTCAGTAGTTAATGAAGTCTCGATTCTAAGCGGTGATAATTTTTCTGATTGGAAAGATAAGATCCTTCTAAGATTGGGCTGCTTAGATCTAGACTTGGCTCTCCATAAAAAATGTCCTCCTACTCCCACGGAGACTACGAAACCAAGTAAGAAGGCTGAATTTGAAAAATGGGAGCGTGCAAATCGTCTCAGTATGATGCTTATGAAATCTCATATTAGTCGAAGTATTCGGGGATCAATTCCTGAATTTAGAGCGTGTGGAGTGTAGTTACATTATGAGATTGTGATCGTTGATCGGTGAGCGTTGAAAACCGATATTGTGTGGTGTAAACGTTATTCGGGTTAGCGTAGAAAACCCGGTTGTGATAGTGGATTTCTCCCCGGGAGTGGGGAGCGGAGACGTAGGACGGAAGGTCCGAACTCCGTGATTATATTGTGTGTTTGCATTTTTATGTTGCCCTATCACAATTGTATCTTTAGTTTAGATTATTTACCCTTGTGTTAATTTATATATCCTTGCATATATTTTATCATATACATCTTTGCTAGGATATATCTCTTTCTTCATATTGTATATTCTTGCTCATAACATATTGTATATCTATCTTGCAAGAATAATTTATTAATAAGTTTTAATTAGCAAAAAATCGGATTAGATTAGCATAAGACCCTAATCACCCCCCCTCTAGGGTCTAACAGATGAATGCATATATGTTAAACTCAGTAGGAGTAAATTTGTTATATTAGTCCTATATGTTGATGATATATTACTTGCATGTAATGATAATGACCTATTACATGAGACTAAAAGTTACTTGTCACAAAACTTTGAAATGAAGGATTTAGGTGAAGCCTCTTATGTCATTGGAATAGAGATTCACAGAGTAGATCCCTAAGAAAATTGGGATTATCTCAAAAAGGCTTACATTAACAAAGTTTTGGATAGATTTGGAATGCAGAATTGTGCACCTAAAGATGCACCTATTTCCAAAGGTGACAAGTTTAGTTTGGACCAATGTCCAAACAGTGTTTCAGAACTAAAAGAAATGAAAAATATTCCATATGCTTCTGCAGTTGGAAGTCTCATGTATGCGGCTGTTTGCACAAGACCAGATCTTGCTTTTTCAGTAGGAATGTTGGGAAGATATCAAAATAATCCTGGAATAGCCCATTGGAAAGCCGCCAAGAGGATAATGAGATACCTAAAAGGGACTAAAGATTATAGGCTCACATATAGTTATTCAAATCATTTGAAAATGATTGGATATACGGATTCTGATTGGGCTGGTTGTGAGGATACAAGAAAATCTACTTCAGGATATATTTTTCTACTTGCTGGAGGTGCAATATCCTGAAAAAGTATGAAACAAAGTTTAGTTGCATCTTCGACGATGGAAGCAGAATTTATAGGTTGCTACGAGGCATCATCACAGACATCATGGTTGAGGGATTTTGTTGCGGAGCTTAAAGTGGTTGATTTCATTTCAAAACCATTGCTTATTTATTGTGACAACAACTCTGCGGTTGCATTTTCTAACAACAATAAAAGCGGAAGTCGATCGAAATACATTGACATCAAGTTTCTTAAGGCTAAAGGTCGAGTTCGTGATCACATAGTTAAGTTTGAACACAGAAGAACAGAGTTCATGATAGCTGACCCATTGACTAAAGCTATTCCAGTCATTACATTTAAGGGTCATGTAAGCAACATGGGGTTCGTTAATGTTTAAGTGTTAGTTGTGTTTTATGTCTAGACATATTTGAGGTTGTTAGTGTTTTATATTCATGACAAATAAAGTGTACACATTATGTTTTAGGTCATGTGTTCATTGCTATTTAAGCATATAAAGTGTGACTCAAAAGTTATATGTACATAAATATGAAGCTTCTCAAGAATTAATTATATTACTTATTCAATTGCAACAAATTGTTTGGCCATAAAGTATAGTTGCAATATTGTTATGTCATTAGAACATTAATAGAATATTTGAGTCTAGTGGGAGAATGTTAGAATTTTGACTCTTCATATTCTATTATGTGACATTGATAGCGCAATTTAAATTTAAATTTTAAAATTAACTACTTTGGTAGTTTTAAGACATAACTACATTGGGTAGTTATGAATTCCTTGATGGTGGGAGTTCTATAAAGGGAGTCACTTGTCCACACACAAAATTATGATCAAAAGGAAGAATGATCAATGAATAAAGTCCTGTGATAATAATCCATCAATTTTAGTTTTGTGTTGCATGGAGTGGACAAGGAAGAGCAATTATCGGTAATTCGGTGTTTATTGTATTCAACAATGGAAGAATGTATGCACAATCTAATTCAATCTCGTTTTAGTATGTAAACGAGTGCTAATTTCTGTTAATCATGCTATAAGATTTCTATCACACGGGACTTCAAGTCCCGCGAAGTTTGGGAACTTCTTTCGTCAAAACCGACCCAGTTTCAGCACGATGGCTGAAACTAGGTCAGTTTTGACAAATATTTTTGAAACATAAGTTGCTTTTCGGAAATATTTTTGAAAAAAGGGTCGGTTTTGAAAATTCGTCCAAAGCTTAATTATATGATTACTTACTGACAACTGGGATATCTTTTTTAAGATTAATGATTGCCTTCAGGAGATGTAAACCATCCATTTCTTGCATGTGTACTTCCATCATTACCAGCTCGTACTTCGCCTTCCGCTTTTGTAGACGATCCAACGCTTCTGCTCCACTGTTACAGCATGTGACTGTGCGAGAAATTATGAAAGGATTTTGTCAATAAAACTGATGTTAGCTAGCATCCCAACTATCCTTAACTATAGCTAACCACACGAGCAACCTGAATGAATTTTAAGTGAAAGCAATATTCTTGTAATTGAAAAAAAAAGAAAAAAATTCCACATTGAACCCGAAAACTTGTTAAACTCTGACTGAAATCTCAATATTTTCTAATAGACACCTCATTACTTGGTAAGCAAACATGCTCCTTATAGCCAAGTCAAACAATCCGAGTAAAAAAGAAGATTCAACAGTATTTAAAAAAAAAAAAATTCTCCTGCTCAGCTAGATTTTGAAACAATGACTAATTAATTAATTAATAAAACTGAGAGGAGATTACGAAAAATAAATAAATAATAACTAACCATTATATTTGCAAGACTTGAGCATTAGCTTTAGAGTATCCAAAGAAGCCATACACTCATCAACCAAAAGAATCTTCATCCCTTCTCCATATTCCTTCTCCTTCTTCTTAGGCTTCGAGAAGCTTGAAGCCCGCCCTTTAGAATTTCTGGCAACTTTGGACCTTCTCATTTCCTAACCATCAAGTTTCTGGCGTAAACAAAGGAAAAGGGGCTAGATTAAGGGAGAAATTAGCAAGGAAAAGGGACTGTATCTTATAAAGATTTCCAAACTGTTGTCAGGTTGACAAATTAATTAATTGGTAATTACACTAATAATGAAGTTATTATGGGGTGGCCAATGTTGAACATGCATGAAACTTGAGTGCAACCTGGCTTTGCTACGTATGAAAGCATTAGAGGTCAAAGAGAGGGAATCTCCTCTCTTCGTTTGTTTTTATTTGCATGCGTGGATAAAGAGTTGAATTTTTTTAAAAAAAAAATAAAAAAAGACAAAAGTAAAAGAAAAGAAAAGAGTTGAATCTTTGTTGCCTCGATTTGGGAAAAGTGTAGCGTCAAGTAAACGCCCGAAACTAATTTGATCTGTTTTTATAATCTATAGTTAATCAACTGGAGTTTTAAGTTTGGTTTATAATATTCTTTTCTCTATTTCGATGTAAACATAATCTTGTCATTTGAATTGTGTTGTGGACTGTGGACGCAGAACAAATTCATTAAACTTTGATTCAGTCCGCTCTACTGAATCTTAGACTATTAATTAATTGTATTAAGGAGAGACACTTTCCAAAAACTCCGCGCTTGAAGTACGTCGTCAATGGATGTGGAATGGGCCGGACTCAAATAACTAAATAATTTATTATATTTCGAAAAAGCCCAGCCCATTTATTTATTGGGTTCGGATTCTTATCTGTGCATCAGGTAAATGGGTTTGATGAGGACTACCGGGCGTATAAAACAATAAATAAAGTAATTTTAACTTGATATCTAGCTTCTAAAATAACCAAAATAGGAAAGAAAAAAAAATCATGTCAATTATAGACAAGTTACTGATTACTAATCATAGTCCGAAAGGTCAATAGGGAAGTTCCTTTGTCAAACCAACTACTAATCATATCACTAAGCAAGAGCCATTGATTATTTACCCAAATCAGTAATTTATTTCTATTCGTATCTTATAAAGAGAGAGATCACTGTTCTTCATCGTAACATCAAAATCTAGACATATTAGGGAGAACTCAGAACAATGATGTCATGATAATATGAATGTCATTTCCTATGTTTAAATCCCATATAATGGTCTATATATTAAGCATAATTTCGCTCTAAACTAAGAATCGGACCCGGCACGGTGCATATAGCGTTAAAAACTAGTTAATTAAATATTAAAGATTAACAACTGAATAAAAATACTTAATTGTTACACGCATATAGCATCGTATCAATCATTTTCATTGTGTAATTTGTTTCGCCTAACCACCACCACTGTTTACAGCCACACTATTCCAACAGTTAGCTCGGAATACTCAATGGCTTCATTTTTTCTTCTTCAAGAAACTATTATCATTTTATAAAAATCATTTTTGTTTGTCGATTTATATCTACATCATCTTTAAATGGATTTTTGTTGTCATCAACCACCTGGATCCGCTTTTAAGTCAAGTTTCTTGATTTGCTGTAATGATTAATTGTCAAATGCCAATAAATCTTTACAGCAAAATCAAAAAACTTAACTAAAAAGTGGGTTCGGCCGTTCGGGTGTTTGATTGCAACGAAAACCCCTTTTAAAGATGATTTATATATAGATTGATAATTAAAGATTATTTGTATAGATTAACTCTATCTGAAGGTGGTGTCTAGGAGGAAAACCCTGCTCCTTATGTAGTTATATTCTGCATTGAAAAGATTCAAATATTCATTTTCATCCGCCCTTATAAGATATCAAAATATATGTATACAGTATACGATGATGCTAATTTGCATGGAGTTATATTTGGCGGGATTAAAAACGCCTAAGTAAGAATTTTGCTGAGTAAAGCCAGGTAGAGATGTGATATAATACTACCAATAGACCAATTTGAAATTTAGATATCAGTTTATGTCGGCATTTTGAGTCCATATTTTTTTGTAATTAATTAATTATTTATTAGAGTTTGTTATCAACTCCATCTCTTGATCATATTGTGTCCAGGTAATGCAAGAACATTAGAACTAATATCAAGAGAAAAATGGACAGAAAATTGTTGGCCTTCTTGTTTTGATGATGTTTAACAAACAATTTATTACTAATGTTGTTTGTCTAGTGTTTGTACATTCTTATATATTGTAGACAAACAACGTAGTTGGAGGATGGATGGAATAGAGCTTCAACGATCATATCCAAAGGAGGTTGGCGGAATGTCGGTGAAGCCTTGCTATTCAAAGTTCAAGATCCAAGTTCAAGCTTCATCCGCGAGATTACCAAGTCAAGCTTATTGAAGATCAAGATCATTGCTTGGGTAATTTAGTTTAGGAATTTATATTATGTGTGTTAGTACTTTAAGCTCAATCATATACACACATACACGTTTTGGATTTTGTATATATATAGTTATATATATACATATATGTTTTGGTTTGATAGTTTTCAAGTTTTACTATGAAACAAATGAATAGAATTGGAAAATACTATTTTGTTTCATGTTTATATGCCTATATATGATTTCACTTTTAACAAGCTTATATTTAATGAAATCATATTTCGTGTTTTGAATATATTGCATAGAATATGCAAATTTATGAAAATATTATATTTCTAGATTATAGACTTCATAACAACATGTTATATCTTTTATCAAGTCTATACAATCATTTCATAAGGTTTCAAAATGTTGTTTAAGTCAAAATATCAAAATATCAATTTTCAGGTTTTCATGTTTTGGACTATTTTGCAAAATGATGATATTTCTCATTTGGGAAGTCTTTTTAGAAAACCAGTTTTTGTAGCATGTGTATTATCATGTCTACAATCATTCCCCAAAGTTTTACATTTTTCTGAATTTATTTGATATTTTTAAACAGTGTTTTAAAATCAGCTCTAAAACCGATTTTTCTGGAAATGTCAGTTTTCGGTCGACCGGTACGGTCGACCGGTCAATTGACCATTCGTCAGTATTTTTCCAGAGAGTCATCGGTCGACCGGTCCGGTCGACCGAGAGCTCAAATCGGTCGACCGACAGAATTTCCGGTCGACCGACGTTAGTCCAGAAAGTTTTCTTCGTGTTTTTGCTCTCATCGGTCGACCGACGGGATTTTCGGTCGACCGACAATATGACCGTTGGACTTCTAACGGCTATTTCTGAGCTAGTTTTTCTGGGGGCCTTTTTGTCTTTTTGCTCTGGTTTCTTGGCTGAGTTGTGAGAGGGTATAAATACCCCATTGTCTTCAACTCTCAAGCCAACTAAGAAATGTTTTAAAAGAAAAGAAAAGTTTAAGCAAGGGTTTAAGGTTTTTACTGTTTGTTTTGAGTTTGGGTTTCTGTTTACAAAGGAGGAAGTTTTCACTGCAGATTGAGGGATTCATTCTCAATCCCCTTCATCCTCTTCTTGTGTTCTTAGAGAAGTTTTCTAACTCTTTTCTCTAGCAATTTCATTATTGATTTTCATATTCTTATTATTGCTAGTTTGTTAATTGAGTTAGATTTTATTTTACTCATTGTTACACACACCCACATTGAGCTTATAGTATTTGCATACATAGTATAGTTGGGTGGTGAGAGATTGTAACTTTGAGTTGTGCTTTCATTGTGTTCTCATCTATTGTAGAGAACAAATTTGTTGTATTTACTTTGTGAGTGTTGTAAGGTTTTCGGTGAGCTAGAAACCGAGTGTGTAGTGAGGTTTTCGGTGAGCTAGAAACCGAGTGTGAGGAGTGACGTTGATCGGTGAGCGTTGAAAACCGATACTGTGAGGTGTAAACGTTATTCGGGTGAACGTAGAAAACCCGGTTGATAGTGGATTTCTCCCCGGGAGTGGGGAGCGGAGACGTAGGACGGAAGGTCCGAACTCCGTGATCATATTGCTTGTTTGAGTGTGCTTTGGCGTTCATTCATATTTATGTTCATATCTTATATCGCCATTGTCATTAGCTCATTATCTATATCATCCACTATCTTGTTTAGATTGTTTACCCCTTGTGTTAGTTTACATATCCTATACATATATCATATTGTATATCTCTTTGATAGGATATATCATCTTGTGTTAGCTCATATATCCTTGCATATATCTCATAGTATATCTCATTGCTAGGATATTTACCTTTGTTCATATTGCTTATTCTTGCACATAACTCTTGTATATCTATCTTGCAAGAATATACTTGTTAATTAATTTTAATTGGCATTTAATCGGATTAGATTAGCATAAGACCCTAATCACCCCCCCTCTAGGGTCTAACAATTGGTATCAGAGCTTGGTGCTCTTTGATTTAAGGTCTAATCGCCTTGAGTTAAAGATCCAAGTTATCTTTTTGTGCTAATCTTGTTTTGATTGCATTTGTATCTTGCTTGCATATTTTTACAAATTATGGATATGAATGATGCATCTTGTTTAGGCTATGATTCTAGTATTGCTCCTAAATTCAATGCTTTCCCTTATGCTCAATGGTGTTTTAGATTCAAAATATTTGTTCAATCTAAAAATATCGATTTATGGGAAATCATTGATTGTGCTTATATTGTGCCCACGTTGGAGAAATCCAAGTGGAGCAAACATGATAAAAAGATGTTTATTATGAACAAGCTTATGTTAGAATTTTTATTAAATGCATTTGATTCATTTATGTCTAACAAGCTTGATTCTTTTGATAGCGCTTATACATTATGGAAATTCATAGAAGCGCATCAAGGAGACTTGGAGGCGATCCGACAAGCTTTGGAGGATCCCGCTTCAAATTCAAAAGGGGCATCATGCACACGGCCACTAGGCGATAACCCTAGTGAGGTTTGCGAGTTCGAAACCACTAATGATTTATCTAGTGATGAACTTGCTTGTGCTAGTGAAAAATTATTACATGCCTTTAACAAATTGCAAAATGATTTCATTAATTTACAAAGCAAGCATGAAATTTTGAAATCCGATCATGAGTTGTTAGCATCTAAGTTTGAAACTATTTCTAATGAAAATGTGATCCTTAAAGAAAACAATGAAAAATTAAAATTGGATCATGTTTCTTTAACTTCAAACGTTGCTAGTTTAACTCATGAAAGAGATAATGCCATGTTAGAAGTAAAGAACATACAAAATAATACAGCTTCTTTTATAAATGACTATTTATGTTCTACTTCTAAAAATGCATATGTGCCTAAAAATGAAGATTTGAATCTTATGAAAAATAGTATTTCATCTTTAGATTCAACTTTGAGAATATGCATTAATAATCATAAGAAGCTTATGGATATGTGTGCTAAATCAAGATCATCCACTCATTATGCACACATGTATAGCAAAACTTATAAGTGTTCTATTTGCGGCCGTCAAGGTCATTTAGCTAAGTTTTGTTATGATGTACAAAAACATAAGAATATTAATCATTCTTGTGCATCTCATGTAACTTCTTCATCACATGAACACACACATGCACCCATTATTCATCATAAGCATGCTCATGTGTATAGATGTGATCATTGTGGTCGTCTTGGTCATTTGGCCAAATATTGTTTTGATTTGAAAATTAAATCTCATTTGCCAAATGCTTCTAGTAGACCACATGCTTTTAAATGTAATGTTTGTGATAGGTTTGGACATCTTGCTAAATTTTGCTTTGATATACAAAAAGCTTCTAAATTGCAATATGTTCCAAATAGACCATTGTTTAAGAATGTTTCTCATTTGCAAAATAATTTTAAAAGAAAATCTTTATTTGCAAATGATTCCCGTGCACGAGCTAATGGTCCACAAAAACAAATGGATCTCTTTCATTGCACAAATTGCAATCGGAAGGGTCATTTGAATGAATATTGTTTTGACCATGTTAGTGCACCATATGTGCCTAAGAGGGTTCATAACCCTAAGGCTTTGAGCTTTAATGATAGGGGTCATGTCCCTAAATCTTTTGGTACCAAGAGTTCTTGGGTACCAAAACAAATTTAAATTTTAAACTTGTACACCAAGAGAGAAGTGTGTGGCGAGAGTCGGGGATCGTCCCAAGAGGAGTGGGGTAGGGGACGAGAGGTTGTAATTCCTAACACTTGAGGGAGACACGTCTAGTTCCAACACTTAGTGGGTGTAGAGTGTGATTGCAAGAGTGTTGACTGTAAAGTTTTCGGTTAGCTAGAAAACCGAGTGTGAGGTGTAAACGTTGTTCGGGTGAACGTAGAAAACCCGGAGTTGATAGTGGATTTCTCCCCGGGAGTGGGGAGCGGAGACGTAGGACGGAAGGTCCGAACTCCGTGATCATATCTTGTGTTTGAGTGTGCTTTGGCGTTTATTTATACTTGTGTTTATATTTCTTATCGCCATTGTCATTAGCTCATTATTTATATGATCCACTATCTTGTTTACATTGTTTACCCTTGTGTTTATATATCCTTGCGTATAACTCATAGTATATCTCATTGCTAGGATATATCCCTTGTTCATATTGTTTATCCTAGCTCACATATCTTGTTGTATTTTATACTTGCTAGGATAACGTATTAATTAGTTTTTAATTGGCATTTAATCAGATTAGATTAGCATAAGACCCTAATCACCCCCCCTCTAGGGTCTAACAAAAATTTCACAAGCTGGAGAAATCTATCCAATTCAATATTCTGAGCGTCTTGCAATTACACAAGCGAGAATGAAAGAAATTCCTTCATTAGTAACAAGTACTATTTTGGATCTGAGCCCAAAAATAAAGAATAGTGATATCTACATTATTCTCTTCTATACTATCTTTACACTAATGCTGTGTTTGGGAGATGACTTAGGGAAGAGAATGAAGGTGAAGGAAGGGGAAAAAGTTCCCCTTTATTCCCTTTCCTTTCATTACACCTCAATTTGGGGTGTAAGATTTTGGCTTAAATTTCTCCCTCATTCCCCTCCTCTGCCCTCTTAAATGTAACTCCCAAACAAGGTTAAAATTAGATTTCTCTTTCTGTCCTCCATCCAAACAGGCCATATAAGAAAAAGAATAGTGGACTTTTTTTTACAAGTAATCAATTTCTTTTAAAAAAAAAGCTAAAAAGAATAGGCCTCGCACTTTTCTATTTTGTAGTATAAAAGCAGTGTATGAATAGTAATGTAACGATCACCGCTCGAAAATAAAAGACTAAATATCAGAAAAGGCCTCTTAATTTTGGATGAATATCAGATAGACCCTTATAACTTTCAAAATATCAGAAAACCCCCCAAAATTAGGGATTAAAAAAAAGCCCCTCCAAGTTTTTAGATTTTATCAGAAAATCGCCAAATTAGGCGTCCACAATTTTCACATGGATAGATAAATTACCAATGAATTTTTTTAAGTGGGGCAGACCGGGGGGGTTACGCTTATAGAAGGATTTCAAAAAAAAAAAAACTATTGAGGGGCGGGACGGGGCGGGGCGGGGCGGGGGGGGGGGGGGGGGCGGGGGGGGGGGGGGGGGGGGGGGGGGGGGGGGGGGGAGGGGGGGGGGGGGGGGGGGGGCGGGGGGGGGGGGGGGGGGGGGGGGGGGGGGTGGGGGGGGGGGGGTTGGGTTTGTGTCAATAGCCGTAAAAAAAAAGAAGTTATCATTGAAGATGTTTCATAAAGACTGCGCCGTCCCAAAAGAACGAAGACGCTAACCTTAATATCCCCCTCCCGTTAGATATTTTGCAGACGTAGGACAAAAAATCTCGCAGGTCGGTTCGAGTGGCACGTGGCATCGAACGAATGGTAGCCTAGGTGACCCCACTCTAAGATATTTGTTGAGGTTTTTTCATTACCGACACGTGTCAAGTTCAAACAAGTAGCAGAATTTTATCCGGAACCACTTTAAACCTTGGAATTCAACTAGAATTACGAATGGTACCACCGGCAGTTGCCTTTGCGTCGAAGTGGAAACTTCGATTTTGTCCTCGGGCAGCTATAGTTCTATAAATGTTTTTTTAATAAATGGAAATGTTTGGTAAGCTTGTCCGGTAAAATACTAAAGTTGATTAGCTTAAAATGAAAGAAAAATTTTTAGCTAAAACGAAGAAAGAAGAAATCCGTTAGTATTTTGAAAAAGAATAAATAAAAAGAAACACAATCTTTTTCTCTTTTTTTTCATATGGGTTGTCTCGTATTCAGATTAACATGTCCTATTCTGTTTCTACTTATTTTAAATTTAAATCTATTAAAAAAATGAAATGCATTGAAAGTAGTATATTTTCATCTATAATGTAAAATCATGATTTTTTTTTGAAAATTCAAACATGAAATTTCACAGTTATTATTAGTTTAATATTCTTATCTGCAAAAATTAGAGGTGAATAATAAATTATAAGAAAATACTCTAAAACGGTTTGAACAAATGAAGTATGCTAACAAGTGTTTAGGTTGAGAAAATAATTATGATAGAATCATAATGAAAGAGTTAATAGAAATAGAGATTATAATAAAATAAAGGATAAGTTACAGATAACCCTCTCAACTAGCATAACACTTGAGACATAATAAGTATTATTGAATATATAAATGTGGAAATTATCTGAACATGTCTTTAAAATAAAACATCAAAACTGAAGCATGATTAAAAGGCATGATAATTATTAATTAGACAAACCGACTGTTTTAGAGTTTTACACGTAACCAAAGGAGATGTTTGTCAATTTTTAGCTACAGGGAAATGTTTTTTTCCCAAATTGACGCCCCAAAAGGACAAGCAGATATTTGTCAGATGGATGGCACTTTAGTAAATATTTTCCAATTCAAAGGGCCTTTTTTCAATCCCCTGCTGGTTTTTATATACTTAAACCGACCCCTTCTTCTCCTCATTCCACCGAGACACAGAATTTTTTTTAAGAGAGAGAGAGATGGGGATGAGAGAGAATGGAGGGAAGAGGATAAAGTGCTTCACGGAGGAAGAAGACGATGAAGATTTCATGGATTGGGAACAAGAAGAGAATGAAGCAGAGGATGATGATGATGATGATGACGTGTTTGCTGGCAACAAAAACAGCAGTCCGTTCTGCCACCAATTTAGACCTTCAGCCTCCTTTGTTGTTTCTGATGCTCTGGAGCCTGATTTCCCCATTATTTACGTTAATACCATCTTTGAAGAGGCCACGGGGTATCGAGCCGATGAAGTCCTCGGCAGGAATTGGTACGGATTCTTTCGCCTTTATGTTTCTTTCTGGAGGATTTAACATTGGCCCATGTTGCGAATTCTTTGAATTTTCTGATTTTTTTTTTTTTTTTGCAAATTTGTTCGAATTATTTTTTATTGGTATCAGTAGTTCGGTGCATATTAAACAGACCCATGAATTATGAAATTTACATGTGCATCCTGATGTAGTGTCTTCTCTGTTCAATTTAGCATAGATTCAATTCAATAAAGGATGAAAAAATATAGATTCATATATTCATGATTTTTTTCATAGGTCTGATGCTTGCCTTGAATAGAAATTTGTCTAAATCTTTATGTACAATATATGCCAAAGAGACTAAATGGACAAAACTCCAGTAAACTCTTTAGGTGTATATAATTCATCAGATGTTACCTATTTCTGTAGGCAAATAAGGTGAAGTAAGAACAGACAAAAAAAAAAATCTTCATATCCAGATGAACTAATATTTGAACTATACTTTTGTTATGCAGTCGATTCTTGCAATTTCGAGACCCCCAAGCTCAAAGAAGACATCCATTGGTGGATCCTATGACCGTATCGGAGATCCATCGATGTCTCAATGAAGGAACTGAATTCCAAGGTGAGCTTCTCAACTTCAGGAAGGATGGAACTCCTTTAGTAAACCGTTTAAGGCTCATGCCCATAGGCGACGATGGCATAGTTACCCACATTATAGGCATCCAAATTTTCTCAGAAGCAAACATCGACCTCAATCGGTTATCCTACCCAGTCTTCAAACACTCCTCCTGCAACAAAACAACCCACTTCAACTTCAGATCCCCAACCTCGGAGGCTAACATCGATACCCAACATACTCCAAATCATTGTGCAATACTTCAGCTCTCTGATGAAGTACTAGCCCACAACATCTTATCCCGATTAACCCCTAGAGATGTGGCCTCTATAGGATCGGTTTGCACAAGAATGCGTGAATTAACAAAAAACGAACATCTGCGCAAAATGGTTTGCGAAAACGCCTGGGGACAAGACGTGACCGGAAAATTAGAGCTAAGTACAAGAAAATTAGGGTGGGGCCGTCTAGCGAGGGAACTGACAACCCTAGAAGCCGCCACTTGGAAGAAATTCACAGTTGGAGGTAGAGTCGAGCCCTCTCGCTGCAATTTCAGCGCCTGCGCTGTTGGCAACCGCCTTGTGCTCTTTGGAGGTGAAGGGATCAACATGCAGCCGATGGACGATACATTCGTTCTCAATCTCGAAGCAGACAATCCAGAATGGCATCGGGTTAAAGTTTCCTCATCACCTCCAGGGCGATGGGGGCATACTCTCTCGTGTCTCAACGGCTCATGGCTAGTAGTTTTCGGTGGCTGTGGACAACAAGGACTACTCAATGATGTGTTTGTATTGGATTTGGACGCTCAGCAACCA
>NC_033796.1:36030159-36044000 GCF_001876935.1 Asparagus officinalis | reverse complement strand
CGCCATTACCGAGATCCTGGCACAGCTCGTGCACTATCGAGGGGTCCAAGCTCGTTGTATCAGGAGGATGCACCGATTCTGGAGTTCTTTTAAGCGATACATTTCTGTTGGATCTCACGAAAGAGAGACCAACGTGGAGGGAAATACCCTCAACATGGACACCTCCTTCGAGACTAGGACACACACTCTCAGTCTACGGAAGGACTAAAATCTTAATGTTCGGAGGTTTGGCAAAGAGTGGCTCGTTAAGACTGAGGTCTTGCGACACTTACACGATGGACTTGGTCAATGGAGGCAGATTGGAGCGAGCGGACTGACGCAAGCAGGGCCGCCACCGAGATTAGATCACGTGGCGGTGAGCTTGCCTTGCGGGAGGATAATCATATTCGGGGGTTCGATTGCGGGGTTGCATTCGCCTTCGCAGCTGTTCCTGTTGGATCCGGCGGAGGAGAAGCCGACATGGAGGATACTGAATGTGCCGGGTCAGCCGCCGAAGTTTGCGTGGGGGCATAGTACTTGTGTGGTTGGAGGGACCAGGGTTCTCGTTTTGGGGGGGCAGACCGGGGAGGAGTGGATTTTGAATGAGTTGCATGAGCTTTGTTTGGCTAGCAGCCCTGAGGGTGATGGCTGATGACTTTGTTTTTAATCAGGGAGGGTTTTTTATGTTTTTTATGACAATTTTTGTACGGGTATTTGGTACACTTTGTGGTTTGTATGTTTTTTTTTTCTTAATAAGATTTTGTGTGCATATATTGGTATGAGAGAATTTTGGCGTGCCACTTTTGATGATTTTGTTTGTTAGTTCTTGAATTCTTTACGAAACCTTTATGATGATGGAGTGATGTTGTACCGTTCCTTACCACCACAAGGAATATAAAAATAGCATCGATGTAGTTTAACTCTAATACACATTTTTCCTCAGCAGCGAGCCTACGAACTTCCAACCTATTCATTGCTCTATTTGTTTGTACAAAAGCATGGAAGGATCAAGCCATGACATGATTTTATCCTTACCATATTGATGGAAGGATCAAAAGATCAGTTTTTGTGACGTTGAACTAACTCACCATCTTAAGATGACCCTGATTGTAGACGAAAATATTGTGCCCTTCCAGTGACGTGCATTTACGAATCTCATTTAGTATTAAAGAGTGAACTTTAGGTTACCGCATGAAATTGTTTGACATTCATGAATGACACTAGGAATCCAATATCAAAGATGACAAGCCAGTTGCATTGCTTGAAGAAAATCGTATATAATTTCTATATTAACTTTACAACTCCCATGTAATTCATCAAAAGTGAGAAGCCAAAACTGCCGGCTAATGTCAAGCTTACAAAGTGGAACTTCCTTCTGCGTGTTAACAAAATATTGTAGGGGAAAAACATCTCAGTTATTTAACAACTAATGGATACCAAAAAAAAGGAAAAAAAAAAAAAAGCTCAATCTTGAAAACTATATGAAAGAATGACGTATTCATAAGAGAACAGGTGTAGAAAAGATCAATAATGAATTACTGCTTCTGTGGAAAAATGTTCCATCTCCTGAAGGAGAACCCATCGGTAATATGTCATTTGTTTTGCCTATCATTTCCATGCGACCGAATCAATCTCATCTCTGGCTGATTTGTATAACTTGAGTCTCTGAGCGATGGCCTCCCTCTTCTCCATAAGAGCTGGGTCCTCATCCAACATTGCTGATAGCTGCTTCTTCTGCAACATAGATGCAAAAAGAGGATTCGGGTATAATACACCAAAGAGAACCCATTGTACGAAAGAAGAAGTCACTTTTTTAAGGTTGGAAATGAACGGAAACTGTATGTTTTTCAAAAAAAAAAAAGGTTTTAAGGCATACTATTAGCTTAGATGCTAACCAAGAAAAATCAACCCTTTCTGGTTCTCTTTCTTTGCATACGGCTAGTTATCGAGGTTTGAGATCTAAGAGGTTTTGTTAAGGATTGTTCTAATAAAAGTAAAGACAAATGAATTCATCCACCACACACGCACGCACGCGCACACACAAAACATGCACATGAATAAAAACGTACATGTTAAATCATCTATAATAATATAGAAATATTTCATTGTGATCAACACATTCTAAAACCTCATGAGAATAAAAAATTGCATGGATGGAAACTTTTATCCTATACATCTCATGATCTAAAAATGAATGTCATGCGGGCTGTCTTAAAAACCAGTTTTTCAGTACCTTAAATTGTAGGATTTGTCTTGAATTTTTTTCGAAGTGGTCAAGTTTATCTCCTATATATACGTATATACACACACACACACACACACACACACATACAAAAAGAAAAATACTGAAATTTATGGACCTATCTTTGTTGTAAGTCAAACGCCTGACTGGGAAACAGGATATTGTTTGCTGTCAGGAACAAGTGAAAGTTTATGAAAATGAAAATACACTTAATAAATAGCTAGCTCAACTAATCAGTTAAGGGAAGTATGTACCTCTCTGGATCCTACTTGGGCATAGAAAAGATTAAGCAGTGACCTCTTAGCCTCTCGAACTTGACAATGGGCAACAGCCTTGGGGATAGAATTCCTCAATGTATCACATACCATACCCACATAAGCCGTCACATTTGATCCTGAAATAAATCAAAGGAATGCCATGCAAGAAATCAAATGCATGTCTTTTCAAATTGGTTTACTCTGGTTCATATCCAAGCATTAGATTTCATTTATGTTTCATCTAACATCATAGAGATAAAAGAACTAAAGCTCTGTGAATATATAAACAAAAGGGGGGAACATGTGCCTGTCTCTCAACTTCTCATGTTGCAATTCTAAGAGAACCTGCACAAGCCCCAAAAACTCCGACCCAAAGTAAAGTTTACTTACCAATTCTCCTGAGGTGGTTATCACCATATCTGTCTGCAGCTGGGGCATTTTTATCCGAACCTTTATCAGGTTCAGTAGGAAGCTTCCTGAAGAACTCCACGGTAAGATAAGTGGATTCCATTTCCACCAACCGCAAAACTGTTTTCTTGCTTTCATCACGGAATCTTTCCAGCGCTTCATTTGCTGCAGCAGCTATGTCAGCTTGTAGACTCGGGAAACGCCTCAACTCCTATTTAAATTCAATGAACCATTAGACATTATATGTTAGGTGAAAACTATGTGTTGCTTAGGACCCAAGTTTTAGCTAGATACACTGCCGAAAGTTGCTGAAGAAAGAAACTTAAATCTATTTTTTGACATGAAAACCTGCAAGTACCTGCTTCTCTCACACATTCAACTATGCATTCATTCAATCATTCAAATATTCAACTAATGCATAGAATATCCTTCCAGCAAATGTAGTGGCTAAACTTTCAAAGCTTCCCACATGGTACACATGCATAAACATAGAAAGTTCCCTTAGGAATGTGGGCCTTAGCATGTTTATCTATCTTAAATTGTAAAATGCATCTATCTCCTTCAAACTTCAAATAAGTTATGGATACATGAACTTTGTAGTTCATATTTTGCCGCCACTAGACTAAAATTTTAGAAACAAGTGCGTTCTCAACTTCTCCTTATGCCTCCTTTATCACCTAGCATAAGTTGCTGTTGTCTCTGCAGTACTTGCTTATACGAACATTCAGCTGCGCTGCTCCTTATATTTAAAATAAATTTTCAGGTTAAAACCTATGTAGAAAATTAGGAAAAGATAGTTAAGTTCAGTAATTTATATTGATCTCTACGAGAACATACTAAATGGAAAAGGGATAATAGTAACTGAGGATTGAGCACTGTCCTTTAAAGTTCATTTTGTGATTCCAAGTTGCTGCAGTTCCTATCTATGTATGATGGTTCTCACGATTGTTAGTTTCTTTTATGTCCCTTCGATTATTTCTGAAATTTGTACAATGCATTAAGTTGATGTCACCATTTGACCAGATTTTGTTTTTCTTCTTTGTTGTTAGTAAAGCCAATTTGGCTGCAGTGGATATTAGTTAACTCATAGTCTAGAAGCTTAGCAGAAAAAAGAATCAGAGAATCTATAGCAGAAAAAAGATTCAGAGGCCACTCACTTTCTTGGCCAGAATGTTACAAACTACTGAAAAAATTATATGATGTGCAATGGCTAATGTCATTACTGGATAATGAGATATGACTAAATTTGAAACTATATGAAAGGCAGATCAACATATAAACATGGTAAGAGGTGGTAGCATATCTAGAAATAAGTTTAATACCTCAGTTTCACCAATAGATTTTCTGACAAGTTCCTTCAACACGAAGTGAACCTGAAAATTCAGTCAATAAAAATAAAAATAAATGAAAAGTTTTGTGTATGTATAAGATCTCAAACAAGTTTTGCAGTTATGCCAATGAACCTAGTGAAGAGAGCCCAAATAACGTTATGATGATAAAAGATAATGAATAAGACAAAGGACGATACATTACAGTTGTTTGAGATGGATTTTGAACTTGTTCTTCACTGTGTTTTTATTGGTATTTCGCCTTCTCGACTATATTACGAGATCCACCTTAGAGGAAGTGCTCTCACATGACACCACTTCCTCCAAGGGGTTCAAGAGAATGAAGCCTTACGTAGTTAACTGCTTGGTTTTTTTGGTTGGGGTGGGTGGGGAGGGGTGGTGGGTGGGGGAATCATATGGAGGATCGTCTTTATAAAATCATTGGTTGGGGTGGGTGGGGAGGGGTGGTGGGTGGGGGAATCATATGGAGGATCGTCTTTATAAAATCATATAGAGAAGGAATGAAGAAAACAACACATGCTTTTTATAGATGATTATAAAGTTGGTTACTGTACTCGTAATGTTTGCATTAGTTAAGTATTTTATTTGCTTATGACATTTAATTGTTTCAACTACATGTATCATATTTTCCTTGTCTAGAACCACGTAAAGGCTTTTTTGCCCCTTCCTCTAACGTTCGTGATGCCATAGATTAACAAGGCTAGGCCCAAACATTACGCAAAAAGGATGTTAAATGATGAAGAGTGTAGATTGCAAGTTCTCATCAGGCTAAAGCTCTGGGATTTGATCCCTAGTTTGGCAATTATAATTTTTTTAAATTATTAATTATGTGGTGACACCACTTTCCAGAAATCCTGAATCTGCCACTACTCCACGAAGTCGCACGCAACCATATTCTGTAGATAAAAGATGGGGGTACCTCAGGATATGGGGACTCTCATAAGTGGAGGGTCTCATTTTTAGGTTTCCAGATATGAATATGCATTGGTGCTCATTTTCATACATTTCTCAACCACTAGTTAGGAAGAAGCCCACTAACAAGCGACGGGTAAATAGTAAATTAAGAAGCATTCATAATAACCCCCAACAAATATAGGTCCCACATCCAAGTTAGTGCAGGCGTAGCCTTTTGCTTAATTTTTCTTAACAGATTAAAGGGCTTGCAGGCAGCAATGTCAGCTAGCTTAGGAACCATCGCAAAGTTACATGCATGTAACCTTCTGTATAAACTCATACAACAAGGGGAAAAACTTTCATTTTGAAAATTTCACCTACATCCTCTAATTCTATGACTTTCTGAACAAATATTAGTTACATTACATTACTTTTCTACCCCTACATAAAGATCCTAGTGCTTATAGGAGTATACGTAGCTGTGTGTGCTTGAGTGTGTGACCAATCAAAAATGACTCAAGAAAAAGGAGTCAAGAAATAGTACAGCATCTACTGAGGCTTCAGCTGGACCCTTGAAATAGCCCAGAGAGCTATCTATAAGTCTCCTATATCCTTGTTCAGGGGCAATTAGATGGGGCTGGTAACCATCAGCCTCTGAAATAACTTTTCGAACATTCTGTAATGAGAGATGCCTATCAAATGGCAGCTTTTTCAAGGCTGCAGGAAGTTGATTGTCAAACACCCCATAAATGCGGTCTCCACCAGGTCGCCTACAGATAATGCAAAAACAATTTTTAAAAACGAATGGATGAAAATTCAAGTAGTGATATGGAGGTATTACTTAATTTGCATTTGTTGTAACTTCGAGGTTCAAATTTCATATGTTCATGTCAAGCAAAATGATGTTATTTCAACTATTATAAAACAGTAACATAATAGAATAGTTAAATGTTTGCATTAGAGGACAACAGATTTTATGGAGATAGGAATCATATGATAAATAATTAAAATTTCTTGAAAACTGTGAATTGAAGAAGTGGTAATGCATGGCTGATTTGATGTTCTACAAGTTCGAAATTTTCGATACAATCTTGGTTGTAGGTCAAACACATGCATTACCAAGCAGGAGCAATGATATTAAATAATCCTCAGAATAGCTCTGCAGGATCTTCATTTCTGGAAAGACCAAATTAAACTCTCTGATGGTATATGAAATTTATATTATGCTTTCACCCATTACCTGCTATAGTGGTGCAAACTTACAGGCAAGAGAAGTTATGATCAACATCTAAGCCAATCATCATAAAAAAAATCATAGGTGGAGCGGAGCATATATTATTAAGAAAAGTTTCTATGATCGCTTAGACAGACCTCTTATGACTGGCTTCTAATACTCTCATGGTTGGAGGCATGCCTAACTGAAGATACTAGCCAGAAGAAAGGGACTTCTTTAAGGAAGCTGGAACAAGTTGAATTGCTGGAAAACCTACCTTATTATTTCGTCAGTTTATTTCATGGAACAGAGAATCCTGCAAATTTTTCTTAGCCTAGTAAATCTGGCAGAAATGAAAAGGAAAAAAAAAATTATCGTAGTAAATTGTGTTCGTCTTTGAGGCAGGATGTAAGACAACAAACCAAGCCAAAGGACATTTCCCAAAACAGATCAAGCAATAAGGATTAGCCATTATAAGTTGATTAAGTATTGTGCTCAAGATGGAACTCAAGGACTCAATTATGAGAAAAGAACTAGCCTAACTAGAAAGTACTGGCAAAGGGTAAGCACCAATATGCTCAAATCCAATCGGGGGACAGGAACTGGTTAAGCAATATGCGTGAAATAGAGAAGAATAGGATTTATCAAAGGTTTGTCACCATTATAAGGAAGCACACTGCCCTAAAATAAAGTAAAGCTGATAGCATTAGAACATTAAGCCACATTCAACAAGAAGTTCCTAGGACCCAAGCTGATGATATCTAGAAAAGGAAGAAAGTAAAAAACCCAAAAAAGAGAAAGATACTCTGCGATAAAGGGGAAAAAGAAAAAACACAACCGCTGGTGCGCTTCCATCAGTTGTATGAAAGACTTGTATGATGCATAACATAAAATAGAAATCCGCTGCATGACAGACTTGGATGGATTCATACTTTATTTATAAGATTTTACAGGTATAAGAGACTCATTGATCTTGACACCCAACACCTTCAACATACGGATCATTGCAAAAGTAACCAAAAATAGTCTTAGATGTTCTGAAACTAATGATCCAGAAACTGTACCATCTTATTATCTAGCAGTGATTAACCAGGGCAATATAAACAATTAAACATTATGGTAACTTCCACATTACAAGCTATACCATACCATCTTACAGTCTAGCAGTGACTAACCAGGAGAATACAAACAATAGAACGCTATTATCCACTACCACATTATCACTGGAAAAATACAGTGATGCACTTATAGCATTCATTTAATGACATAAAAAGTCAGGTTTTGCACTTACCCTCCATCCAAATGCTCTCTAAAGACACGATCAAATGCACGACACATATCAAGTATTGTGTATAGTTGTGCCTGAAAGTATAACACAGAAAATAATATTTAAACATCATTATGTCAAAGTTAAATAAAAAGAATTATTCTCAATTTTACCCCCGAGTCACCACCAATGGGTCTTCCAAGGCGATCCAATTCTGCCTCACATTCATCAATTGTTTTGTTTATTAAAGCTATAATACTTGGTATGCGTGCTCGTATTACAGACTCCAAGTGCTGGAAGCAACAATGGCCACAAGAACATATCAATAGCTAATTAGTTAAAATCCAATAGCCAAACGTGAGAGAGAAAACCATTAAAAAATCACTCACCTTTGACAGAAGCTTTGCAAGATATTCAGACCCCATCTTACTTGCCAAATGTCCATAATCAGGGCTACTTTCAAAATACTCTTGTTCTTTACGTCGTGCAACAATCATGTCAATGTTCTTATTGATATCTGCTTGTGAGCGATTGACAATTCCCACCCATGGGTGTTGAAGTCGATATGATCTGCCTTCGAGTACCTATATCAAGCACAAAACAGTGCCATGCTTCCATGTTATGTGAAATGCTCCAAGTTGAGAAATGACCTAAACTAGCAACAACCACCCTTGTACACTAATGCAAAATAAATGTAAAGGAAAAACCTACATCCAGAGCATTGGTACCCTGATCCATTAGATCAAGCTTTGTTAAAACTCCAAATGTTCTCTCACCTATACAAGATCAAGTAAATACAGAAAGAGAAAAATAACAACGTAAGCTGATAAGTCTTGCTATAAAATGAAAACTACTGAAGATATTTTCTAGGACGAGTATACACCTAGTTATGCTAAATATAAAATAAATAAAAACATTCTACCTGAGGGATCAACTTCTTTAGCAAGCTTTATTGCATCTGAAGTAGCAATATCTTGATTAGCAGGAGAAATGGCCAATATAATTGAATTGGGCTACAAATGAAACCATAACATTCATCAAAGTGTTTTGGCATGTTAAAGAATAAAATATGCAACTATATAGTCTAAAATAACAGAAGACATTCAAAATATGCACTGAAAAGGAACAATTTAAAAAATATGAAGAACATTTACTGCATAAAAAAGTATCTTGAACATGCGAATTCAGCTTAGATCAAAGGAGAACATACCTTTGCAACATATGACCGTACCATATGCTCAATGTCCTCGACAATTGACTCCGGTTGGCCCTCTGCAAATGGACAACTTTTACCAGTAAATCAACAGCAACCAGTATCAACAGCACAAATGTGAAAGAGCAGAACATAGAAAATTACCTACAGCAACCTTTGTGAGCCCAGGAAGATCCACCAATGTTAGATTTACGACTGCAATCACACACTGGTGATCAGCTTTATGATCTCAAGGAAGTTAGAAGTTAATACTATGCATATAAAGACAAATGTTCTCCAGATAACTATTTTAAGTAGCGCTGGTGACTCACAACCAGACATCTTGTTGACATTAACATATATTAGTTTGAAAACCCAAATTAAGCTCCTATAAACTTATTGGTTTTGATGATTTGCCGCATGTTGAAGCTGCAACCTGATATTAACATAAAACTAGTTTATGTCCACACGACAACTGACAAGAGGAAGCTTCTTTTAGACATACGTCCTCACAATTAGCACAGTTGTTCCTCACAAACATGATACCTGACTATTTATTATTGTTCATCTGGGCCTTTGAATTAGTTCTTTAAAAGAACTCCAAATCTGTGGGCCCTATTATATTGAATATCATCATAGTTGGGCCAATATAGAACTCCAGCTAATTGTTTGGCACTGTTATCGAAGAACAGAATATTGCTATATTGTTGCTCACAACCAATTAGCTTAATCTTTCCGATAAAGTGATTTTCTGCCATATGTTTCACATGGTCCTGAAATCAACAGACTCTATCATTATAATTTAAAATATATTTATTTTATCCTATCTGTTATGTTTATTCAAGTGAGACAATTTTTGCTAGAAATCTTGCAACATAACCCAGAGACCCATCTGCTAAGTTTGTATTTTGTTTGGTCACAACCCAAATTAGGCAAAGTGGTTTGCTTACACTTCTTAACTATATGGACCAGATCCTCTTGAGTTTCATCTCCGTGATGATTGTCTCTAGATAATGAATATTGTCAATCTTATATACCTCAATCCACCAGTAAAAGTTATGTCTCCAATAAATATTATTCATTTATTATATTCTTTATAATTCAGAATCCTTTATATTATCATGTTAAGAACTAATATTTTCAATGATGTGATTGACCAAAGCAATATCGTTAGCAAGCAACATAGCTTAGGAACTTCAACCTATATGTTTCTTGTGAGTTTATATATGGAAAGCATAATGCTGACTTAGTAGTTCTTATCTATACTATGCTTTGGTACTAGGAAAAAGGTTTGTGCCTCCACCAGGGCTTATCATAGTAGTAACTCATACATGTTTGAATCTGATGTGAAAATTACAGTGTTATCTCGAGCCTAATATAAGCCTTTCCCAAAAAATAAAACCATGTGTTCATCACTTTCGTTCTCTATATATCTATTAAATCAATCTACAAAGTTACATACTAGAATTAATTATTTTCATTTGTTAACTTAACAACTCACAGTGAAGTTTTATTTAATTGGTTATAAATTGTAAACTATGTCACAATAGTATGTGGTTGCAAGACACTTGGTAAACCAGAGTGTTGCATCTTTTTTTGCTCGAATCGATGCCGTATAGAGAAAGATTAGGGACATTTCATAGAACAAGAAGAGAGAAGGCAAATTTATCTCATTTTCCCTTCTTAGGTCTAAACATCTCTTCCTTCCCCTAAACTCCTTATGGTTACCTATAGGTTGAAGTTTACATGACTGCCCCCTTATTTATCTCATCAGTCAATTTTTAGAAAAGGAAAAGCATTTTCATGCCCATCTAGCTAACTAATATTTTCCCTATCCCTCAAGGACCTCAACTGTTGTTCACATTTTACACCAACTTTTGGTGACTTTTTATTGACCAGTTGTTTTTTTTTTTCATTTATCTGAATAGGCCTCTTTCACTTGTTTAGCTAGAAAGAATAAAATGTTTTTCCCATTTCTTTTTTTATGAGAGGTAAGATTTTCTTTCAATAATACTGAAAGAAAAGACTGGTAACAAATAATTGGTAAGATTTCAATAAACTCCTTTATTTATGACCTTTTCTTTGATATTACCCCTATTAAATTCAAAACAAATGAATCCCAGTCTATCAAAAAACTCTTCCATCGCTTATCAGATCTAATTGATGTTAAGTGAATGACAAGAAAGACTGAAGCGCTTCAACAAGAAATATCCGTATATGAAAAAGTAATGAAAACAGATTATTAGTTGTACATAAATACACAGATAAATAGGCTGTTCGAGTATACTTACCATTTGGGGAGTATACACTCAGGTGGATAGGGACGTTGGATATGGCCTTGGACTTTCCCGTCATACGATCAGTTTCATCCTGGATCTCTTTCCTGATTGCAGCTGTACATTTGAAAGGTAAGTATGCATGTATTGATGACACCATCAAGATTATATAACCTCTAACAGAAGTATAAAAGAAAATTGACAATTTTTCTCATGAACAAGAATAAAATTTCTCATAAATTATCATATATATATATATATATATATATATATATATATATATATATATATATATATATATATATAATATATATATATATATGTATATATTCTTCTTTCAGTAGTTGGAATAAGCTTTTAAACCTTGAGCATGAAACTTTGTTCAGAATATCCCGCCAAAATGTAACCCCCCCCACCACCCACCACCCAAAAAAACATGCCATATGAGACTGAAGCAGTATGACGTTTTCATTGCATAAATCCCATAATTGTTTGGTATGTAGATCATCATTTACATCATATACAGAATCAATATGTTCCTGCTATTTCACTACCACACTTCATTCTCATTATCAAGTAATCAAATCCACTACTTAGATCCAAAATATACACTAGATTTTGATTGAAATATGTATTTATCACAAGTTATTCATTGCTATAATACTCTGAACCCCCAGGCAAGGTCATATTCGTCATCCATGATCATGACTTAAACAGCCAAGGATTGTTACTCAATGGTCAGATCCCCACCCCATTACAGTAATATATGGCGAGGCCTCAAGCACAAAAGGCTGCATCTCCACTAGATATTTCAGACAACAGCTACTTGCAACCGAGTTATCTTTAAGTCTCCAATTGAGCTATGTCCAATAGCATATTGTTTTCAATAACAAACTATGAAAATTTTCAAGAACCCAAAAGGCAAACCATGTTCACAACAACATAGTTTAGACCCTGCAATTTTTTTCAGTGTATTACAAAGAAATACAGCAAAATTCCTCTCACCAAAATCAGTGAACTTCTTCCTCGGGGCATGAAGGAACTCTCCATACTCCGCTTTCCCCTCCTCCGTCTTGTGGAGTTGCAACACCAACGGCCTCCTCGTTACAATGCCTAAATCATAACAGATCTCGTAAAAACTTATGCGGATCTCATAAAAGCATCCAGCATTTTATCAAAAAAATTTCTAGATGAAAACTTGAGGGGTTACCAGATCCACGAGGGAGGAAATCCCTGCCAACGATGCTCTCAAGAACCGACGACTTCCCTGAGCTCTGAGCATCAAAGAATTCGCCATCAATAGACAGTTGCAATCAAAATGAGGGATGAGGTACGAGATTTGTAAGCTGACCTGGCCGCCGACGACGGCGACGGACGGAAGCGCTTCCCAGAGGGAACCGCCCTCGCCGCCGTGATCTCCGAGGACGGTGCAGGCCCTCTGGATGTTGTTGACGAGCCCGATCAAGCTCTCCATCGTCGCCATTAATGGATCTCAATCGAGATAACCGAAGGAAAACGGGACGAGGGAGATCTGGGAAGAGACAGGGGAAAGGGGGAAGCTATAAAATAAAATGAAATGAAATGAAATAAAAAACGGTTGTTTGAAAATGTTGTGAGGAGATCGTGGGTGGGTGATGATGTATGTGCATGGCATTACTTCGTTATTATTACGGTAACCGGATGCTGTCGATGGATGCCCTGTGGCAATGCAACCTTTGCCTCCATCGCCCGCCAATTGGGCTCAATGTGACAAAAAGGTCAAAGGAAACGTACTCCCTCCTTTTTTTTTATTGTTTCTTTTTTTTTTTATGTTTGTAAGTGAAGGATGAGTAAGGTGTCATAACAATGACAATAGTCGCAATAGACCTCTTCCAATTGTGTGATAATCCCTCGAGATGTGCGAAGGTGAAAGCTGCATCATTTACTAAGTTATTGCTAAATCCAGGCATTTTTAATGGCACTGAAGCTCTCCCATCCCATATTGCTGCTAACGTGGCAAGATTTGTTTTATTTTGGACAGGCTCCTCTGCTAGCAGGTCAGGTCCCAAGCTCCACAAGGCGGCTATCAGCTTGAGCATGAAAAATATTGCCCAAACACATAATGAAGCAGATGTGGATGACAACTTCTCAGCAGCAACCTGAGTCCCAGAGCTGCAGTCACAACTCATCTTTGTTGGATTTTTTGGTAGTGTTCCAAATGTTAGCTGTATCTGGGGTTCCCAGTCAAGCTTTTGGTGGATATTCTGGTTAGATGTTAAAGTGTCAGTAGTATGAAGTTGATCTTTGTGGTTTTTACATTCGTTTTGTGCTGTTCTGTGGGTCATTGTTTGGGGTATTGGTTCTTCCCAGTTTCTTAACATAGGCCTTTTATGTACATAAACATTATTATCTTTATATAAATATATATATGCAGGGCACCTCACCCTGTTTTCAGTCAAAAAAAAATCCAGGCATTTTTAGGTAATAATCCAACAACTAGGAAAAGAAGCAGCTGTCGTCGCAGACCAGGGCTCTGTTGGAGGCAATTAATATATGAAATTTTGGCTTGCCTTACGTTTTCAAGCATACTGGTGAGTTTCGTCATTAAAGAAAAATATAATGATTGGAAAATGTGTGACAATTAGGCATATATAGCTGTGTAATGTGCTAGGTGAATTTCATCTTTAAAGATAAGGGCAGCTCCACGGTAACACAGCAATAACTTTGCAAGCTAAGGGCCTACGCTCAAAAAAGAAAATCGTCTTTGCAAGTAAAAGCACGTCAA
>NC_033796.1:35985457-36030145 GCF_001876935.1 Asparagus officinalis | reverse complement strand
AAAAAAAAAAAAAAAAAAAAGAAAAGAATAATAATAATAATCACTAAATGAAAACAAACATGAAGAGTCACAGTTTCACAAATCTTAAACCTCTTCAAGGGGTTTTCGGATTTACTAGTAGTAACCAATAATGAGCGTACATCCTACAAAAAATTAAACTGTGAACACAACAATGTGAAACCCGATTTCGAGCACTATGCTGTATGAAATTACGATAACAATAAAAATATTCACAACCTCGGAGCAGAAAGTGAACACGACCCGCATCTTACAAAAAAGTAGTAAGTAATATAGGGATCACCAACCTATACAATAAACAATACACTACGCTGCCTTCATCATACTAAATAGCCAGATTCGCTACAATAAGTCTGAGGTAGAGCCCTCTCTCCTCTGATGCACTCCCCAAGACTACGGATGCTTTGTTCTATCCGAGTAAGATGCGGAAGAAGAGAAGGATGAGAGCCCTGTGGATAATTCTTTAACTTGTTTGATGCGAGTACATCTGGGAATTCATTTCATCATACCACTTCGCATGCGCCTGCACACAGATGAACAAAATCAAACTATAGTAACACAACAAAGATGCACGTATGCATATTCCAACTGAATAGAAAGTAAACAATCTGCTATCATTAAGCTTGTAAACTATCAAAATTTGTCAGTGAAACTTTAAATCTACAGAACAGTGATGCCAGACATTATTAGATTTTATTTACTAAGATATTAGATTTTGAATAGCAGGTCACTTGTCATTGGCTCTCGTGAATTAAAGCTGTTGACGAGTCTTACAGTAGAAAAGATTGTCTCCTATTGAAGTTTCAGTAGTTCCAGCAACCACATTTGAAACTGACAGGATGTTGGTGGAGCTAAATTGTTCGGGCTAAGATGAAGCATTTACCCCGTTGAAATCTAAAGTAAAATATTTAAAGCAAATGAGTGATAAGTTCTTTTCTTTTTTTTCTTTTTTTTTGTTGCTGCAAGATACATTAAGAACTGCATTTTGCTTGCCAGAAATAAAATTGAGCATTTTATCAAATTGACCAGGAGCATTATTGAAGCAACTGATTGATCAGGGAACAACTCAGCTCTGGTGAAGAGGAGAAATATCTTTGGTATTCCCTAATACAACATCATACCAACTTGGAACAAACACTCCCATCCCTAATGGTTCAGTAGGGCAACTCCAAACTTCATTTGAGAAATTAACTCACTATGTATTACCCACAAATTAAAACATTTTATGGTTATTTCCACATTGATCATTGTATACTTGTAACATATAATGCATAGCTACTTATAGAAGAGTTTTACGTTAACACTTCAATTTCAAACTTTTACAAGTAATCCCAATATATGCAAATAAGGGGTGCGTGCACGAGCACGCGTGCCCATTAGGGGTGTCAAACCGTATCCGTATCCGAGGAAATATCCGTAACCGTATCCGTTAGGATACGGATATGGTTACTCAAATCTATTACCAATAGGATATGGTTGCGGATATGGTTTTGTAGTGAAATATCTGTATCCGAAAATATCCGAATACATATTGGTAATACTCTTACGATAGTTTCGATTCTTAAATTATGGATTTGTGGTTAATTTTGATGATCAAGATGTCTAATCTTAGCTTTTCAATCATAATGAACATATTAACGAACTCTTTTTGTATCACATGACTATATTTTTCTGAATACTATCTAGTTTTCTCATATCCTTTTTGTATCCGGATGCATATCCGTTTATATATTCGCATCTATATCCGTAACCGTATCCGATTTTGACGGATATGGATATGAATTTTTCTTACCGACGTATATCCGTATCCGTATCCGTATCCGAGATGGGTAAGCGGATATGGATATGGTAAGTGCCATATCTGAGCCGTATCCGCTCCGTTAACACCCCTAGTGCCCACACGTGTGCCCGCCCAGTTTTATAAATGATCACGATGATTTTTGTCACTTACAAAACTAAAACGGACACATATGCTTAAACCCAACAACATCAATAAGTTGTAAATAAGAAAAGAAAACCCATCAATAGAAACATGGCAGTCGTTCATCACTAATATGTTATAACTAAGAAAAATTGCTATAATGTGCTTAGTATAAATGGTGATATATTAAATGTCAGTTAAATTTTAAGTAAAACAAAGTTTAGATATGTTCTTGCTATTTAGGAGAAGATCAAGGAATAGATTAATTATGGACTCTGGGTTGTCCATTTCTCAAGCTTAGTACAAATGGTGATATATTAAATGTCAGTTAAATTTTAAGTAAAACAAAGTTTAGATAGGTTCTTGCTATTTAGGAGAAAATCGAGGAAAAGATCGAGGAATAGATTAATTATGGACTCCGGGCTGTCCAAAATTCAAGTTCAAGCATCAGTTTGTTACATATGAATCTTTATGGCAAGAAACAACCGAAAGAAAAACTTACTGCAATCCACATAACCTTTAAATAAAAGATATGAAAATTTTCGACAAACTTAGGCTGCAAAAAAACTATAATCCAAGAACAATATATTAGCAATGACAAAAAAAAAACAATGCAGCCTTTACCTCAAACATTTGAGGTCGACTACCAAAAATAGTAAGGGTAATTGATATACCTCATGGAATGAACCTGTGAACCATTTGCAGGAGCCTTGGAACTACCAACCCGCTTGATCCTACTATCTTGCTCCTTGTTTACTTGCATGGCAGCGACCTCCTTCTCTATGGCAGCAACTTCTCTTCTCATTTTCTTTGCCTCCACTTCCATTGCTTTAGTCAGTGTATCAACCTTTTTGGACAGCATCTGAATGACAAAAGGTTAAAATATGATTAGACCACATTAACGATGTGAGCAAGTCAAACAAGCGTCTACCTCAATTGCATCATCTTTATCTTTCAAGCTTTGGTCCTTTTCATGACATGCTTTCCTCAGGGTGACCACTTCCTTTTGCAGCATGTCATATAACACTCCAGATACGGAATCATCTGCCTTGATATTAGGGAACTCACTGGGGTTTTCATCTGTATTATCCTTCCAACTGCTTTGCGTATCATTACCGTTAGTCCTATCAGAAGATTTATTCAATGAAAGGGGCCCTCCATTGGCAAGGCTTTTACTACGGTCAAGAGAACTGCTACCACCATCAAAAGACTTTGATGTACATTTGGCATGCTTCAATACTGTACTAGCGCTACTTGAAAGAGAAGATCTGAACTGAAATGAGGACGTTCTCTTAGGTGGAAAGCCATTAGGAGACAACCTGGAAAAATTTTCAGCTCCACCTAGTGATTGGCGACGTGAGGGACCATTGTTTATGTTTCTTCCATCTAAATTAGGGCGATAGCTGGCCCCAGACATTCTCAAACCCTCTTCTAATACTTTAAGGCGCAAGAGATACTTTTCCTGTGAGTAAAAAAGAATGAGCTCTTACTTGTTCTTTTAGTGATAAATGAAATAATGTGTCCAAAAATAATGAATAAATAACATGCTGCTGAGCTTGGAGAGAAGAGTCGTGGAGGAAACCTTTAATTGAGCTTCAGACCTGGCAGAGCGTTCTGCCACAGCAAGCTTATCTCGCAGTTGTTGCATTTCTCCCTGTTAGAAAAGCTAATCCAAACTTAGATTGAAATAGAACATCAAAAGACATTGACCTCTGTCAAATCCCATGAACAAAACTCAGACATAAATCTTACAGAAAACATAACAGATTTACCTGCATAAACCTTCGTTCTTCAAGCCATTGTTTGACAGGCATTACTTTGTCACTAGCACCCTTCCATTCATTTGCCACAACAACAGCAACCCTATTAGCTGTAACTTTCGCACGGGCAAGTTCACGATCAAGGGTTTTCCTCTCTACCTAATATGGAATGTAATGTATTGGTTGAAAATAACCAAAATCAAGTAAAAAGAAGTGCAAAGCAACCTTGGGGCTTGCGTCCCTCAAAAAAGGGTTAGGGCTTGCAGAAGACTAGAAGAATTGGTGTGGTTCAAGAAATTACAGAAACTCTAGATTTGAAAACAAGCAAGAAAAATTACATTCATTTCTTGAAATTTCCTCTGGTAATCTCTCACTGCGTTTGCAGTAGCCCCACCTGCAAGAACAGACTCTTCTAGCTCTCGCACTGTCTGGCTAAGCTTCTCAACTTCTGCAACCTTTTGGCGGTGCATTTTGTCGAGGATCTTGTTCTCTTCCTATTGTACAAAAAGTATAAAAAGACGGCAATGGAACTTGCATGAACCAGAACCTAATTCCAGAATTAAAAAAATAAATAAAAGTTTCTACATACCTGACATATTTCGATTTGTTTCATTAGTTCCTGGTTCTTATTTTGCAAATCATCCACCATGGAAGCTTTTGCCAGAGCAATCTGAACTGTTCTTTCTGCATCTAGTAATGCTGCTTCTTTTGATTTAGTGAGGCGATCCAATGCCCTGTTATCTTCTTGCAGCTTTGCGATCTGCATAAACAATGCATTGACTCAGAAAATATGGTGATAAAAGAATGAAGAAAAAGGGGTTCTATGATGAGAAGAACATCTATGAAAAAGTAGCTAACTGGTGTAACTATTTAGCTCTCATATTAATAAAACCAGAAGATGTCAGTTCAGGGCTGATGAGTACAATATCAGAAAGGAAACACTGCTAAATTGCAAGCAATAATTCTGCAGGTGAAGGGACTTCAATAACACCCTTGACATAAGAGATTTGATAGGCAACACTCTCTGTACTGTTTATGGGATGCATGAAACTTGAAGTCCTGTTGAAGAGAACTCTACACATCACACATGTAGGCAATTACATCTTCTGCTGGTTGGAAAATTTTTAAAAGCAGTAAAATTCCCAAAGTCCCCCCACCCACCACACACGCGGGCACGCGCACACACACAAGGAGCGGTATGGAGATAATGAGGAATAGTCTGGAAGACACTTATAATCTCCAAACTGAACTGCAGCGTGTTAGCACTTAGCAGCATGTCTTACCCTATCAAGAAATATGGAGAAGTTAGGTGTAGCAAATTGCAACTATTAGAAGAATGTCGATATGATTCATGTTGTTGCTTGTTGATTAATCATCATTATCTAGCCTTTTCCGTCAAAATAGGACCAACAATAAAGCACAACTCAAAGTGAAATAAACGCAAGAGAAGTACACAACATAAGTTTTACAAGCATCTTCCTTCCTTCTAATAATCCTCTCTGTGAGGTAATAAATCCCTCACAAGGTAAGCATATGCAGGAAGACAACTATGCCACATAAGCTTGCTAGCCTTAGCATATGTAATAAACCAATTGCACTCATGCGACCAATCAGTAAGCTTCCAAATACCACTAGAGTAAGAGAACATCTAGTAAAAGGAGGGAAATACTAATTGGATATGATTTGACACCAGGAAGCAATTTCGTACCTAAGGCATACTAAAGCCAGAGCGCCATATGGAATCTCATGGTATATTATAGCTTGCAGGTGAAAGCAAATCCTAGAATACTCTAGTTAGCTTATATCTTTGTCCAGATCTGTTTATAGTCTTCTGGAATTTGGAGATTGCTCTATCCAGGTTTTGTGCAAGGCTTTGCAGGCCAAGATTTCCAAGGCCATGGATGTGGTATATGCTCATTAAGGGTTAATGTGAAGCAGTTAGCAACTGATTTGATAACTGTGTCACTTCGTTTTTGGAGTATCTCTTCTGAGATTTATTCTCCAAAACTGCCCTCTTGGGAGAGTATTTGGAGAAATATTAAAACATTGGACAGTATGTTCTTGCATATGGTTATATGATGTAGCACTCTGATGCCAAATGGATATATATGCAAAATGTGCATAGCTAGAGCAATCACTATTCCATGATAAAAATGATTAGACAACGAAACATGCATGTTGCACTTGAAACTTTCTTACAGAACTAGTAGATATTCAATCTTACAAATGGTGGGTGATCATCCTTGGACATCATATCTTAATTTTGAAATATAACAGAGGACCACAATACCTCATCAAATTTATGTTCTATACATGTCAAGAAAACTGAATTTGACGTATTATAATTTATCAGAGATCTAAAATTTACTCATGTAATCATAACAAATTGTGAATACATTTAAATCTTTTCCAATTAAAAAATAAATTTATGTAGGTTATTGTATCCAAAAGAAAGCACAAGCTCTAAATAATTAGTATTGTTAGATGAGTAGTTAGTATATGATACATCAATTAATCCCAAAATCACAAGAACAAGACTGCACGTACCTCTTGCCGAGCTAGCTTTAGCTCTGCCTCAAGTGGCGCAAGGATAGCTTCAATAGGGGGCATGTCATCATCTTTTTGAGCTGCATGAACCCTCCTGAGGGTAGCTTCTGCAGCGAACTGAGCAGCCATGGCTGCTTTTCTCTCATCATTTATCTTTTTGATTTCAAGGTTCTGCAAAGTCATGTCCTCATAAAGTCCTGTCTCCAGTGGAAAGGAAGAACAATGGAGTACATAAAATAACTCAACTACCTTGTTTTCTAGAAGAGATTCTGTTAACTTGAGCTTCTCATCCACCTTAGTCAGTTCATCTGTTAACTGAAATAAGACGGAGCAATCAATTCATATCAACACTAAAAAGGAGCAATCCAGAAAACTCAAAAGAACACTGAATGCAGATGGCGAAAAAGCAAAGAAAACTATTTACTGAAATAGAGGTCTGTGAAATGCAATTTTGATAAAGCTCAACCACACAAACAAAATAGACATGCAAATAACAAAGACATTGGACCTGTTACTTACTCTTTCAAATGAAAACAGCTGTAGATGTGAACCACCTTTCAAGATAACACATCTACAAAAAAATGTACTGCAAAGTAAAAGAAGGAAAAACATCTCACGAATCATACGCAGTAATGACGACATTATCTGAGGAGACTCGAACAAATGCATAATTACTACACAGACGACAAGTAATCAGATGACATTCACCATTCATCATTTCATACCAGAGATAAAATGCAGGCACATGACATTTAACCAAGAAATTGGATGGCATTTCACAACGAATTTGCATTACCCAACATAGACTACTTAACCAAATTACCAGTTCATAATCAGTGGTGGATCCAGAAAAAATTTCTTAAGAGGGACGGACGACAAGTATCTATTACCTAAATGAAAATGAGCTAGTAATTTCAAATGGACTGCTAATCTATAATGCTAAATGTGAATTGTTTGAAAATTCACGTAGGAATGCAAGTTTTTTATATCTACGGGGGGAACATTCTAATTAGCAAAGGATTTAGAAGGTAATTTCTAGATCGTTAGGGCTACAATTGCCTGCCTGCTTCGCTATATGCATCCGCCTCCCTTCATAATAGGAAAAGAATTCTAACTAAATGCAAATATCAGAAACATTCCTCTGAATAAATCATGTGTCAGTAGATATAAACCTTATTATAACTCTCACTTTCATATCAGACTGATTATATTTGTTCCAAAGTACTAGGAATTTTTTATGGATTAACATAAACTTTAGAGAAAAAGGTCAAATTTATCCTACTACATTCATAGATAACTACCAAAGTGCACTTTTTTTCAAAAAAAAAGACATAAAATCTGAGACCTCTTCAACCGCCTTCTCTCTAGCTCGCTCCGACAACCTCAGCGCCCTAATCTCCCCATGCGCCTCTCCCAGTTCCCGATCCTTATCTGAACAAAAAAAAAATCAGGGAAAAAAATAAAAATGCTACATAACAAAATTGACCTAAGGTAATCGAACCACATTCGGACCTCTAACTTCGTTCTCGAGGCGGCTGAGCTCGACCCTCACCGGATCCGATCCGTGCAACAAATTGATGAACTCCTCCGTCTCCGAGCTAGGTTTCACCGACGGCCTCCTCTTCAACATCGCCGACGACTTCCCCTCCCCTTTGAAGGACACTGACGCCGTCAGCGACGGCATCGCATTGCCGACTCCTCCGCCGTTAGGATCCGCCATCTCCGATCTGAATCGTACTGTCTCACATCAAGGAGCTAGGGTTTTGCTTCGTCTTTCTGAAAGAACTTTATTTCTTGAAATAGTAATAATTAGAGCAAGAAAGAAATGGTACTTGTTTTTCTTCTTCTCTTGCTCGCTTTAAACCTCTGAGAGAGAGGGTATATTTTTACAGTGCTGAAGAGTAAGAAGCTGGATTTGCATTAATTTCTGTGGATAATTTGACGAGCGCAATGATTTGCATTAATTTCTGTGGATAATTTGACGAGCGCAATGATTTGCATTAATTTCTGTGGATAATTTGACGAGCGCAATGATTTGCATTAATTTCTGTGGATAATTTGACGAGAGCGCAATGATTTGCATTAATTTCTAAAGAGTAAGAAGCTGATTTTTACAAAAGGAAGGAGAGAGATATCATGTGCACCTTGATTTGTATTAATTTCTGTGCATAATTCATTCATCTCTATCTCTCTACTTTCTTATAGAATGCTCATCGGCACTCTATAGAAAAACTGATTTTCAAAATAGCCTTATTTGCACATTTAATCTCACAAATCGACCCACTTTCATAAATATTATAGAAATCGATCTATTTTCGGTCACCGTGGCCGCGAGGTAAGAAGCTGGATCGATTTAAAAAAAACAGTGCACTAATCAACCGGGGTGACGGGGTTGCCAACCCAACAAATTAGAAGGCATTTAGCGCGTAAAGACTTCAATTACTTGAGCTAATTAGCACGTAAAGTCGTGGTTACATGGTCTCTAATTAGCTAGGGTTGTTAACCTGGGCTAATTAGAGAACTATGTTTTCTAAATCAACCCGGTTTCTAGCCACACAGCTGATATGGTCGAAACTGGATCGATTTCTATAATATTTTTGAAAGTGGGTTGATTTTTAGGATTAAAAATGTAAATGGGGCAATTTTAAAAATTTCTCCCTAAAAGAAAGGTTAAATTACACTAAACACCCAAGAACTTTTAGTATTTTGCTATAAACTCCAATAACTTACAAAATCGCAGTTAACCCCCAATAACTTTTTGAAATTGCAGAAAATAACGCAATAAGTTTTAGTGTCTTGAAGATAACCCCAATTAATATGAACCGAAAAACCTACATAAAAAAAGCATTTTGAAAGGTATTGGTGGTTTAGTGTAATTTACTCAAAAGATATTAGGGGTTTAGACTGTTTAGTGTATTAGGGGTTTTAGTGCGATTTTGAAAGTTGTTGGGGTTTAGTGTAATCTGCCCTAAGGAAATGATGAAAGGCGGTCTCTTTATATCGATCATTTTCCTGCTGCTCTGCCGTTAGAAGGAATTTTTGCTGAAACCCCCGCCTCTTCTTTCTATTGCGTGGATTACTGAACTTTCAGACAAAATTTCTTTGATCAAGTTGCTTGCTTGTTGTTATGAGTTGCAATTTTCACATTTGGACAAAAAACCATTAATCTTATATTTAGATGAAAACTCATGTAATACTAAGAAACTAGATTTAGTAATAATATTACACTTACTTACATGCTTAAAACTACTCCATTAGATACCGTTTGGCAAAGGGTTAAGTGAGGGGTTAAGGAGACTTAACTCAACCCCTCACTTAACCCCTTCTTAACCCGTCAAACACAAAAAAACCTAGTTAAAGTGAGTTAACCCTCCATAATTTTCCAAACATAAAAAATATAGAAAGGTTAAGTTAATCCCTCTAGAGAGATTAAAATGAGTTAACTCCTCAAAATGAGGGGTTTACTAATACTCCTATTTAGAATGATTAAGAGTTAACACTTCTAATTATAAAGAAAATAGTCAAAATCATTGTTATTCTCAAACACTAAAACTGATCACAAGAGCTAAAATAAAACTTATTTAACGGATTAATTATTTAGTCCTTCAGATTATCGAATGGGCTAAGTACATGAATCATAAAAATTGAGGACATCGGAATAGGGAAAGGAATGGGAATGTGGTGATGAGGAACTTAAGGACTTTTGGTTATCCAATCTTGTTAAAAACTATACCTTGCCAATCGGTTGCTCTCACAAATGGAACTCTTAGAACTAGTTACTGCAACTATCAGCTGCTCTTGGACCAGAGAAAGAAAACACTATCAATTGCTCATTTCAATCAAAAATTATAGGAAAATGGGTTACATTTGGGCTAGCAGGTTTTGTAAACTAGCACTTAACAGGGCAGTACGAACCTCTTTGCAACATTTGTATTGCTCATCTTGCTTAAAAATTTTGAGATTTTCAACAAACAACAAAATAAACTGTACAGATCCTTTAAAATCTAAGTAAAAGAAGCACACAGATCTTACAAATTCTAAACTCATGGTATCAAAGTTCACAGGTTTCTACATTACAGCCCAGAGGTGAATGGGATACCGGTAGACGATAACCAGTGATTTCCATCAATAAACCTTTTAACTGTATATGCCTTCGCTTCTTCAGTCTTCAGCACTTTATACCCTGCCCATCTAACTCGATCACTTGTACCCGCACTCGGTCCGTAGTTATCGTACTCCCTGTACACGACAGTACCATGGTTACCGTCCATATCAAGCCAACCAGAGGACTCTATAGCTTTATGAATATACGTCTTCATTATCACGGTCCTCGAGTACTTCTTCCATGGCCTCCCAAGATAACATTTTGCATCTCCTGATTGAAAATTATTTGCGGTAATAATATTACAGTTGTGAATTACGATTCCTGTTTTCTTTGTTTTATCTTCTCTTCCCTGAGCAGTTATCACATTTTGTTGTCCTGGAATTGGTTTTTGTAGTATGATGCTGGAGTTTTGGATTACTGCAGCTGCGTCGCCGAAGATGAAATCGATTGTTCCGTATATTTTGCATTCTCTGAAGAATTGTCGCCCTTGGTTTATGTATAGAGTATCTTGATAGCCTTTGAATGAACATTGGTAGAAGGCACATTTGTCTCCGTTGCTCATTAATGCGACCGCTTGGTGTTTCTGTGGTCCTGATGTATTTTCAAATGAAATGAATTTGCCGATGAAGTTATCTGCAGCTATAGCTGGCAAAAAAAAAATGAAATTAGTCTCCATACTTAAAGGGTATGCAAATAAGTTGATAAGCAAATTATTGTCATGTATATCTTAATTTTGTCAAATACAATGCCATAGAAACTGTAAGATTTGCAAACAGAGGGCGGAAAAGTAACTGCAGGGGAAAGCATTGACCTTATGTATGTCAAACTGGAAATTATACCAAACGTGTAAACTTGAAAGAAAAAAGAAAATCAAAGAATGACCAAATAAATATGCTGAAAAAGTGCTAAGAAAAATTACTGAATAAATGAACAATAAAATTCAAGAAGACAAATGAGAACAAACCAACTGCAGCAGAGTTCCGAATGTTGTATCCATCATCATTATTGAGTTTGCTACGAACAATTGTCTTGCTCGCTCCGTCACCAACAAGAATGACATAAGGCCTTGATATGGTAATATTTTCTCGGTAAATCCCGCTCTTTACATAAATTACATAACTCCCCTTCGCTGAACCAGGAATAGATTCCACAGCTTCACTAATTGTGGTGTAATTGCCATTGCCATCTTTAGAGACGACGACATTTGGAGCGAAGCGCTGGCCTGAAAGTTCTAGGAAAGAATTCATGCGTGAATGTTGATACTTAGATATTGCATAAAGATGCAGACCATATATACTAGTGCACGTAGAGAAAAGAATTTTGTTTGTACAAGCTAGCATTTACTTGCTAATTTAAGTTCAAAGAACTGGTTTGTGTTTTGGGTCACGGCAGCTGAGACCCATTAGGAGTATTCTTATGTAATTAGCCGACCTGATCGTAGTTTGAGACACCCATAGTTAAGAGATTAAGGTCATCAAAGTCTCACACGTCTCATACTTAATTTGTCCATGGAGAATTAAGGGTAAATCTCTCACATAAACGGATAAACCTACCTTTTGGCCTATTTTGTGAAACGCACCTGAACTTTAAAAATGTTTCATCCCCTGAACTTTTGGGCGTATCACAAAATCCAATTGTTTGCAACTTTTTTTGCAGAATACACCCCAAATTGCGTAACAGGGGGTTTTCTGAAACTTCCCCTCTTTTTTCGAAACTATTGTTAGGAGTTTGGATTTTCTAAAAGAGATGTTAAAAGGTTGAAGGACGTTCTGAAAATAGTTAATGTTGAAAATTTGGGGATACGTTTGGAGAAAATGGGGGTTTGGCAGTTGGGGTGGTATGTTGAAAAAATGCAACCATTTTTTTTTTTTTGTGTGTGACTCGGTTTCAAAGTTAGAGAGGTTAAGTGACGTGTTTAAAGATCAGGGGGGTTACCTCAAAATGAGCCATAAGATAGGGGGTTAAGCGAAATTTACCCACGAATTAAGGTGTATTATTTTTGCTAATAAATATTTTTAAAGGTCAATTATGGTTCTAATCCATTACCGTGCGATTGACCTTATTTTTAGAGGAAATGAACACAGAGTTCGTATAAATATTAATAGGGCTGTGACTGAAGAAATTTACAATGAAAAGGACCCGAATCGTCGATAGGCAAGTTCTTCAGTTGTCCAATGTCAGCATGTTTTCTGCCTAACGAATTTTTTTTCTTTGAAGACGAACCAAGAAAACTTATGAGGATATCTCCTTATGTTAGTTAATGCAACACCTCAATGGTCATTTTAGAGATTGAATTAAGAAGATTAATATGCTGATGATAATGATAGTAATGATGACAACGATGATGTTTAAGTTCGTGATGCATGTGTTTGATGATGTTAACTTTGTGGTTGTATGTTTGAACAAGCGGTCGAATCATGGTGCTCAACATAATCTTGATCTCTTACTTGGTGCTAATCAGGACAAGTCAGCTTAGCTTGGGCTAATGCATTTTGCCTATTTTTCGCATGAATATCATCTATTTTAAATTGACAGACCTCCTCCTCTTCCTTTTTTGCTAGACATCACAATATGGTGAGGTAGTGTTGAAAATCAATTTATCATTTCCCATTAGAAAAACCATTGAGTACCCCTTTTTTTATTTTAGTTTATTTTATTTTATTTATTTTGAAGAATGGCCATCTGTTTAGATAGAATCGATTATCAAACAGAAGATTGCTGATTCACAAGTTCAAGGAACAAATATTCTATTTTTGATCGACAACAGAGTAGATAACAAATGTTTTACTAAGAATTAATGTCCATAAATTTGGTAAAATAATTTTGACGAAGTATCGTCTACACCCAGTATTGCACCTCTTTTTATGATTCGAACAGTCAAGCATGTATCGATGAATTTGCTTGGATAGTAAAGACAAGGCTAATAATGAGCTACATGTGGATCTTCAGATAATTATTACATTAGTTTACCTAATTAATCAATACAGGTATATAAATCTCATACAGGCAACGCTCGAAGCTGAGTTCAGGCAAACCTGCAGTTCATGCGAGCTTTGGAAGTTCAGGCGGACCGAAAGATCATGCGAGCTTTGGAGGTACAGGCGAGCTCCAAGTGCAGGCGAAGCAGTTCAGACGAGCTTGACTATGTTCAGGCGAACATAAGTCATACAGGCGAGTTTCGCAGTTAGGCAAACTCGTAGAAAACAGATTCCTAATTTGTTTTGACCTAGGGTTTCCCTATAAATAGGGAACCCTGGCCGCCACTTAAACGCGACTTTTTCCAGAGCGATTCCTATAGCGATTTTGGCGGCGATTTTTGCAGCGGCTTGAGCGGTGATTTTTCAGAGAGAAATCTCGCGCCTTGAGAAATAAAAAGAGAGTTCTTTTTTAGTGATCTCAAGGAGTTTGAGATCATCTCTTGCAAGTTTGTAATCTTCTTTAATATTCAAAGGAAATTTTTTGTGTGGTTCTCGAGAACGTAGGCAAGTTGTCGAACCTCGTTAAAATTTTGGTGTTCTCTCTTCTATTTTTTCTTTGCAAAGTTTTTTTCATTTGTTGTGATTTTTTCTTGCCTTCTTTCAACACAAGATTCGGAGGGCACGTTCCGCGAGAGGGTTTATTTGACAGGTTGTCGATAGGACGAATCCCCAATAACTGGTTTCAGAGCTTCGTTCGAATTAGATTTGTGTAAGAGCTATGGCAGAAGAAGGTAATTCAAAGATTGAGAAGTTTGACGGATTAGACTTCGCCTACTGGAAGTCACAGATGGAGGACTATCTGTACCAGAAGGATCTTTACCGTCCGTTGATGGGTAAAACAAAAAGAAAGAAGAAGGATGAGACCAACGAGAACTGGGAAATAGTGGATCGAAAGACTTTAGGACAGATCCGATTGTCGCTCGTAAAATCAGTCACACACAATATATTAAAGAAGAAGATGATGGTAGGGCTTATGGAAGTGATCGCAAAGATGTACGAGCAACCGTCAGCTACAAACAAGGTGCATCTCGTCAAAACACTCTTCAATCTTAAGATGGCAGAATGATGTTCCTTCACGATGCATCTCAACGAGTTCAACACGATTGTTGATCAACTCATATCAGTCTACACCACGTTTGATGACGAAGTGCAGGCCCTATTAATATTATCGCAGTTGTCAGATAGTTAGGTAGATTACGTGACCGCAATTAGCAACTCTGCAGGGAAGGAGAAGTTGAAACTGAACGAGGTTGTTAGTATAATTCTATCCGAGGAGATTGTAGGCTATTTAAAAATCACAATAGATAGTTGGTCCCTACCAAACTTCAATGATGGAAGTTACAATTTGACGACTTTTACATCAGCATCTCGACAAAGAAAGTTACAATTTGACGACTTTTACATCAGCATCTCGATAAAAAAAGTTACAATCAGACGACTTTCATGTCAACAAATGAAAGCTATAATTAGAGGATTTTTACGTAGATCGAGAAATGTTACAATTCAATGATCTTCACGACGACTAATGAAAGCTCTGATTTAATAGCCTTCACGATCAACTGTGAGAGTTACAATCTGACGACTCTCACACCCCAAATAGCTAAAGTGAAGATTACTAAACAATGGTCTTTGCAACACTCTATAGAAGAGATTACAGGTCAACAATTTCTTCTAAACGCGTAACTTACCTCTGAAGTTCAACCTTCGAAACACAGGCGGCCCCTGCGTTTTCAGCGTTTCAGCTTCAAAACGTAATGCGACCATTGCATTTCAGCATTAAGCGAATGCCTAACTCTGTGTCCCAAACCTGAGACGCAGAGTTCGATTCCAGAATGTCAGCTGGAGGCGTTTGACTCATTCAAACATGAGCTAAACGGTTTCAGAACTGTTTTTCCTACGATCTGAGGGAATCTCGTCCACGTTGGAGCGGATTAAGGGGTTAGTTACACACCTTATCTTCCTATAAAATCTCAACAAACCAATCAGAGAGGGGTTTGGATTTTTTTGGATCAGATCATCCAAGAGATTGGCGATTTTGGTAAAAGAGGACCTGGAGTCGGATTTTTCTAAAAAATTTGATTTTTGATCAAATCTCCAGGAGATCGGCTAGAGAGCTTCTTGGCAACAGAGAATTTTAACACTTGGCTATTAACCGAATTTTCGGCTCAAACAACTCTTTTCATAGAGTTCCAACTCATCCTGAGTTCATAAACTCGTTAATAGTTCTTTTTCAAACTTGTCACGCAAGTTAATTGTTCCAGCAAAGGAAGACGTCCAGATCATCAATTGAGAGCAAACTCGAAGCGAACATTCGAGGGAGGCATTCCATCGCTTCCGTGAAAAACCCAGAATTAAATAAAGGGAAGAATTTACATCAATTCTCTCCTCTTTTATAATCGGGAATTTAAATTGTAATCGAGATTGAGAGAGTTATAAACATTCTTTTTTTTCTAAACAGTTAGAAAGAATAAATCAAATTTAATTCTTTCATTTTTTTTATTACAAATTTTCCAACAAACAGAGGTTAGAAGAAAATCGCACGAATCAGAAAGTTCAGGTTCGGCCCTAAGTCTAGAGCAGAGAGCCCGAAACCGTAATAAGGGTAATTAGAATAGGAATCGATCAAAGTTGAAGAAGAAGAAGTCAAACTCGAATGTGAGGTCTATCAAAGGGAAATGTTGGAACTGCGGCCAGGAGGCCCATATGTCTTTAGTCTGTAAAGCATCAAAGAAGGATACAAATGAGCAGGAGGCTCATATCATGGAAGATGCATTGATCCTTGCTATTGACAGTGATTCGATTCATAGGTTATTGATTCGAGAGCCTCATTCCACACTACTGCTAATAGGAAGCTTCTTCAGAACTATGTAGCAATGGATTTTAGGAAAGTGTACCTGGGGGATAACGAGTCCTGTAGTATTGTGGGAAGAGGTGACGTGCAAATACAGATAAAGGGATCTAAGTGGAATATGAAGAACGTCAGACATGTACCGAAGCTGAAGAGGAATCTTGTTCAGGTTGGCCAGCTTGGAGCAGAAGGCTATGTTACGATATTTATCGGGAATTCATGGAAAATCTCCAACGGTACTATAGCAGTTGCCCGTGGTAATAAAACCTGAACACTCCACCTAACTTCACATGCGAGTGACACCTCGCAATTGCAGCTGGTAAGGAAAGTGCAGATCTGTAGCACAATAGGTTGGGACACATGAGTGAGGAGAGTATGAAGATTTTACACTCAGACGGAAAGCTAACCGAGGACATTTTGGGATTCGTTTAAAGAGGACTACTCTAGGGACACCGCAACAGAACAGTGTTACAGAGAGAATGAATAGAACATTGACAGAGCGTGCGAGGAGCATACGTCTACATGCAGGTCTACCCAAGACATTTTGGGCAGACGCGGTGGATACATCAGGGTACTTAATTAATTATGAGCCTTCAGTCCCATTAGACTTTAGGATTCCAGAAGAGGTTTGGAATGTCAAGAAGGTTAATCTCTCACACTTGAGAGTCTTTGGTTGCGTGGCATATGTTCATATTAGTGACCATATCAGAGACAAGCTAGAAGCTAAGTCACAGAAGTATACATTCATTGAATACGGCATTGATGAGTTCGGATATCGTCTGAGGGATGAGAAGAACAGGAAAATCATCAAAAGCCGAGATGTCATATTCAATGAAGAGGTGATATATAAGGACAGAGACAATGCCAAGGATAGTCAAAGCAGTGGGAGCAATACTAAGGATGCAGGTGGATCTGAGTACATGGATTTAGAGGAACTTCCAGATGGGGGAGACAATGTCAGTTCTGACCGAAAAACAAAGGAGAATTCATGTGTAGAGACGACTTCCCAGGGCGCGGATCTTAGGAGGTCATCCAGGGTACCCAAACCAAATCCAGATATCTTTCGTCACTTGATTGCTTACTTTTGATAGATAGCGGAGAACCGGAATGATATGAGGAGGCCATGCAAGTTAGTGAGTCTCAACAGTGGGAGCATGCGATGCAAGAAGAGATGGATTCTCTTCACTTGAACGAGACATGGGAGTTAGCCCAGCTACCTGTACAGAAGAAAATCTTACATAACAAGTGGATTTACCGAGTCAAGTAGGAGAGTGACGAAAGCAAGAGGTACAATGTCAGATTAGTTGTGAAAGGATTCCAACAGAGAGAATGAGTGGATTATACATAGATATTTTTTCCTGTAGTGAAGCTCACAACTATCATGGTGGTGTTCAGCTTAGTAGCTGCTGAAAATCTCTATCTTGAGCAGTTGGATGTAAAGACTGCCTTTCTTCATGGTGACTTGGATGAAAAAATCTACATGAAGTAACATGTTTGCTTCATTGAGGAAGGAAAGGAAGAGATGTTGTGTAGGCTTAAGAAGAGCTTATACAGTTTGAAATAGACTTCAAGACAGTGGTACAAGAAGTTTAATAACTTCATGCAGAGCAATGGTTATGGAAGGTGTAACTCAGATCATTGCTGCTACTTCAAGAGGTTTGAGTCCAGCTATATCATGTTATTGTTATATGTAGATGACATGTTAGTTGCAGGATCGTGTTTACAGGAGATAAATAAGTTGAAGAAGCATTTGGCAAAGGAGTTTGCTATGAAAAATTTGGTACATGCAAGCAGATTCTTCGTATGCGAATCAGTCGGAATGTGGTTGAAGGGACGTTAAAGTTGAGTCAGGTTGAATACATTGAGAAGGTACTTCAGAGATTCAACATACAGAATGCTAAGGCCGTTAGTACGCCCCTTGGAAGTCAATTCAGGTTATATGAGGAGCAATCGCCCAAGACAGATGCATAGGAGGAGCACATGAGAAAAGTGTCATATTCATCAGCCATTGATAGTCTGATGTATGCAATAGTCTGCACGAGACCGGATATCACCCATGCAATGGGAGTTGTGAGCAGGTTTGCAAGTAACCTAAGGAAGCAGCATTGGGAGGCCGTGAAGTGGATCCTGAGATACTTGAGAGAGAATACAGATCTACCATTGTGTTTTGGGAAAAAAGAATTGGTACTGTAGTGATACGTGGATGCAGATTTCGCCGGAGATCATGATACAAGGCGAAGCACCACGGGGTATGTTTATACCTTAGGGTCGACAGCAGTGAGCTGGGTCTTACGTTTGCAGAAGATAGTGACTTTGTCCACGACTGAGACAGAGTATGTCGTAGTAATTGAAGCTAGTAAGGAGATGATTTGGTTTACCGGATGTCTGGAAGAGTTGGGTCTAAAGCGGGGGAACATAGTTCTTTATTATGATAGTCATAGTACTATACACCTTGCCAAGAACCCAGTATATCATGCCAGAACGAAGAATATCGACGTACATTACCATTTCATACGCTCGTTGATAGAGGATGAGAAGTTACTATTAGAGAATATTTTGGGGAGCCAAAATCCTGCAAATATATTGACAAAAGTAGTGACCATTCAGAAATTAGAGTTGTACACAATTTCAGTTGGCCTTCATGCGTAGGAGATGAGGGCGGAGACACACTATGAGAAAGATATTAAATTGAAGAAAGAGATTCTCCGGTTGAAGTAGGTGTTTGCTAAGTTGAAGAGAGCTTGTTGATGGAAGTTTGGTCTCCAAGTGGGAGATTGTTGGTTTCGGGTATAGACCCAAACCTTAGAACAAACATGCAAAGTAAAGATTTCTCTAAGTTAAGAAATCAGGCGAACTTGATAGTTCAGGCAAACTTGATAGTTCAGGCGAACTTGGAAGTTCAAGCGAAGCTCGAAACTGAGTTCAGACGAACCTGCAGTTCAGGCGAGCTTTGGAAGTTCAGGCGAACTTGGAAGATCGGGCGAGCTTTGGAGGTTCAGGCGAGCTCCAAGTACAAGCGAGATCCAAGTGCAGGCGAAGCAGTTCATGCGAGCTTGACTATGTTCAGGCGAACATAAGTCATACAAGCGAGCTTCGCAGACAGGCGAACTCGCAGAAAACAGATTCCTAATCTGTTTTGACCTAGGGTTTCCCTATAAATAGGGAACCCTGGCCGCCACTTAAACGCGACTTTTTTCGGAGCGATTCCTGTAGCGATGTTGGCGGCGATTTTTGCAACGCCTTGAGCAGCGATTTTTCAGAGAAAATCTCGCGCCTTGAGAAATAAAAACAAAGTTCTTTTTGAGTAATCTTGAGGAGTTTGAGATCATCTCTTGCAAGCTTTGTAATCTTCTTTAATATTCAAAGGAATTTTTTTGTATGGCTCCCGAGAATGTAGGCAAGTTGCCGAACCTCGTTAAAATTTTGGTGTTTTTTATTTTTCCTTTGCAAAGTTTTCTTTTATTTGCTGTGATTTCTTCTTGTCTTCTTTCAACACAAGATCCGGAGGGCACACTCCGTGAGAGGGTTCATTTGACAGGTTGTCAATAGGACGAATCCCCAACAGATGCAGCTACTTATCTCCTCTTATTTTTTATTAACACTTACATTTCATGAATCTCAGACAATAATGTTTTCTCGTTAGGCTGTGGTTAGGTTGTGATGCCTCGGGGAATCATGCATGTGACAATAAATTTTTTTAGTCATGAGGTTATTTGCAAATAAGTTGTAGCCCCATTTATACCATCTAAACTAATTTATAGCAACTTCATCATCTGAATTTCAGACTACGTTGTTTTTCATTAATGGAGATATCGTGTGGAAATCATGTGCCGATAAATTAATTAACTTTATACTGTCAAATTAGAGAGCAATTTAGTTTTTTTCCAGTCAAATTGAGGATTAAAAAAATTAATTTCATGTGTTGTCGTATAATTAAAAAAAAAACTCTTGTGACGATTGATACTCATTTTATTTTCTATCTTCAGTCGTATTAGCAGATAACTGCATAGTAAGGCACATTACTTTCGAAAACGCATCAGGCAAGGAGAAAGGCCAAGCTGTAGCTCTGAGAAGCGAAGGAGACAAATCATCCTTCTTTCTCTGCGAATTCCTCGGCTATCAAGATACCCTCTATATCAAGATACCCTCTATGTGAACGGAGGCCGACAATTCTTCAGAGAATGCGACGTATACTGAACTGTTGATTTTATCTTTGGTGACGCAGCTATATATGCTGCTTCAAAAGTGCAACATCTATTTCCGATATTTTGGCTTCATGACTGCTCAAGGAAGAATTTATAACACACAGAATACAGCAATATCAGTCGATAGGTGCTATATCAAAGCTTCTATTGAGTTTCCGAAAGAATCAAGAAAGTAACGATGGAAGGATTTTGCGAGGGTTATTGTGATGAAGACGCGTATTGATGATGTTATCGATCCTGCGGGGTTGAAGATTGGGATGGTAGGAGTAGAACTGCTGAGTATATTGAGTTCGATAATTTTTGGTCCTGGATCGAACGTTGATGGCAGAGTTCGATGGCCAGGGTTTAAAGCGTTGCAGGCGGATGAAGGTGGAGAGGTGAAGCCATTTTCGGTTGGGGTGTTTATTGATGGGAATGAGTGGTTGCCTTCAACTGGCGTTCCATTTGATGCCGATGTATGATAACCTTTAATTTATGTTCTCTCTGTATATGTAACTACAGGGTTCATAAATAAAAGGAGCATGAATAAATATCTTAATAAGACTGCATTTAGCTATTTACTGGTTCATTTTTTGGTATTTTGTTTGCAGACAGTTGTCCATGTATATAATATGGCTTATATGACGTACAAATAAATGTTTAAGAATTAGGACATATTCATATCAGTATATTCAGATACGTATCCATATGCTGTTTATAAATCCATACAATCAGCGGAATAAATACCAGACGGAGGGAAGAAAATGAGAAGATTATTAGCCTAGGAGACACTGATGCAAACTTCACATAACTTGCTTGCATAAGTCAGAAGGAGAGGACCATGGAAATTTAAGCAGACATGAAGGATTATAAATATAACAATTTCTAAATAAACTCCAATCAATGATATAAAATTAAGCATACTTAGCACACAAAATTCGCAAAACTTTCCCAAGGGTACCGATCATTGAGATGCCCACAAAACACATGCTGTTTTTAGAATGACACCAAATCGACACACAGAAATACAACAGAAAAATAGTACTTTACACACTTCACAAAAAATGCTGAAAGAACACATAAGGTGATCCAAACCACATCAAAACCCTGTATTGAGGCTATTTCTTTTTCTTTCAAAGGTAAGAGAACTCGTATTGATCAGAACTTCTTTTACAATAGAACCCAACCATGCTGAGGTTTACAAAACACTTGCAGACTATGTAATACTCACCGATATGAACGAAGCTAAGAAGACTCAACAAAATCAAAACCCCAGCAATCAAACACCGAACAAGAGTACAATCTCTCTTACTGACTCAACAAAAAAGAAATCTATACACTTAACAAAAAGGCCCTTCATCGCCTCCACTAAAAATAACTCTTGAGCAAACCATCTAGAACCAGCATTGAGACTTTGCCTTCTAAGTTCGCAAAGATGGGAGGACAGGCCACCAGTTTCATGTAAAAATTTTGTGGTTATCATGTAAATGAACCCTTTTCTTCTGTCCCTTTCTACTTTCGTTTGATTGTTACTATAGTACTTAATTGACTGGGATTTGTACATCCAAACCAAGACATATGGTTAGCTGTCATAAGTACTCACTCCTTCAAAGGATATTTGAAAGGTGGCGCACAAATTCAGTATGCAGTGAATGACCAGCCTGTAAATAAAACGATCATGCTAATGGTACTTTTCTGTGAATTTGTTGTTACTTGTTTTGAGGCAAATTCCAGAATATAAAGGGGGGGAAAGAGACAGTGAAGTGCGCCTTTCCTGTTTTGGACTTGCCGTTATATAGATTACTGTTATTTAAATTGTTAATAAGTACTATTAGGTTTGTTGTGCTATGAGAAAGGAAATATTGATGAAAAGATAAAATGAAGCAGATACGGGTGGTGAAACCATGAAAACTTTGAATATGTAAACCATCATAAATCATTGTTAAAGACAAAAACATGGCATGATGGCGAAAGATGCTAACCTTGTAAGCAATTATATGCGCAAGTGGAAGCCCCTGGTTACCATTTTGCGCAAAAAGAGAAAAATCCCCTACAAGGTCCAAGAGCTTATGACGACAAGGTTCATCATCAAAATGCAGAGGCGGGTTTAGCCAACTGGTAGTGGCACTGGAAAGACAGGAAAGAAAACATAACAAGATGACAATGAATCATCGTATTTTGCAGGTAACATATTATCTTTTTCCAACAAGATAAAACCCAATGACATATGAAATAAATAATATTGTTAGCGCTCAAGCGACATTTATGAGACAACAACCAATAACTGAAGCAACAGTAAACGTAACAAAGGCTATTGCACCTGCAAACCATTGCATTTTCCAGTGATCCTCCTTGAATGAGACCAGCTTTGCGCATCATTTCGACCTGTAAACAAGTCAACTCCATAATGAGGTTTGTAAATATATGTAAGATACAAACAATCCAATTACAAAAAAGACCACTCTCACATGCTTCAATACATTCTAGAGGCTTCGTCACATAAATAGCAACTCAATCTTTAAAAAAAAAGAGAAAGCTCTTGACGCCTCTACATCCAAAACTGTATTTTAATGGAAGAGAAGCAAAGAAGCAATTTTTGGTAAAATCGTTATAATCCTCTCCTACTTGTTCATGCTTTCCACATCCCATTCGTAAAAATTGATGTCGTCATCAGTTAATTATAGTTATATTACTTTCTTTTCAGTTGTGATTTAATATTGTATGTGATTTAATCAAAGAACTTCTTTACTTAAACTATTTAACAATTAAACAATCTACAATAAGGAAAAGTGAAAGGTATGAATTACTATTTAACAATTAAGCAATCTACAATAAAGAAAAGTGAAAGGTGTGAATTGTTGGAATTAATATTAGAAAAACTTTACCAAATATGCAAGTGTGTAAACAATTAGCTGACTGACATCTAATTTAGCATGTACATAGTATGAGCTTACATCTTTCTCATTGGAATCGAGTTGTTTTGAACATCATTTACCGTCTATCCTAATATTTCTAGTTCCTTCTTTTCTCATATCAGATTTTGCAAATCTATGCTTTCTCCAGAATCACAGAACTATTCAAGATTTCTTCGTTGATATAAGAGAATGTTATTGATCAGCACAAACTACTAGAGTAATTTAGATTCTGTTGGTGGAAGCTGAGATATGGAGCGGGAAAAGATATTTTTGTTTGTTTCTGTTGGCAGGGCGGGGTGAGGGTGTTAAACAAGTAATTTAGATTCTCACCTCTTATGTATATCCTCTCCCATGTCAAAAAATATCTAGAAGGAAACCAAACAGCAAATGCTTGACTAACTACCCAGTGTAAACTATATGATTATCTCCATTATGAACTTGCAAGATGTGTGTGTGTGACTATCTACCCAGTGTAAACTATATGATTATCTCCATTATGAAATTTGCAAGATGTACGTGTGCGTGTATGCGTGTGTGCGTGTTAGGTTAAGGTAGATAGGGACATGGTGGAGGTGGCAGCATATTTTATGTCCAAGTGATGACTCAAAGGCAGCCTAAATGTATCCAGCTTTGAAGTGGCAGTTTACAACTCTATCCTGAATAGCGATGAGCCCATTCTTCCACTCGAGGAGTCACAATTTATCCAAGCCTATTAGTAGCACCAACTGCCTTTATCTTGAACTGATCCATGTGTTATACGTTACAGATTAAAACCTTTATCTTATAACAACATTTGAGATTAACAGAATTAAAGTAGTAAAGCCAAAAATACATTATAACTAGAACAAATTGTATATAAACCTCTTCATAAATGCAGAAGGTTCTCGAAGGAGCTATTTCCTTGGAGTAAATTGCATCATCCATGAAACATGAATACCACTGACATCCAATAGCTGGTGCCTGAGAAGAAGAGTGATTATGAATATATAGCATCTCAGAGATGAAAAATTACATCCAACACTCAGCAAATGAAGCACTTCATATGCCAATAATTGAGAATGTTTTATAATGATCTTCTACGTTATCTGGGTACTTCTAACTGAACCTGTACCCATACCCAACACGTGCCTGTAGCCGTATCCATACCCAAACTCCTCGCACACTCCTTGCATATATGAATATATTTAGTCAGGCATGTACTCACTTGTGCAATATATGTTATAAGTTAAAACACTTCTCATACACTTCTTGAATGCATATCCTCAGCTTCACATCCACTTACTAAAACACGTTGGACTTAGGTCGGACTTGGAACTGTTATCTTAAAAAATTGTTTGGGTGTCTAGATTGAAAGGTGGTTTTCCAATTTATAGTCCGTATAATAAAAGAAACATAAAAATATTATAGGAATTCTAATTCTCATAACACGTGAATGAAAAACAATAGGACAAATTTTCAAAACCGACCTCTTTTCAAATTTATTGGGCAAAATCGACCGTTTGATTTTTTAATGAGCAAAACCGACCATTTTCAAGGGAAAATGGTCGGTTTTGCTGAAAAGATATTTTTCGGAGTGTTCGGGACTAGTAGTCCCGAACACTTAAAATGTGAACATCAGGTGTTCGGGACTACTAGTCCCGAACATTTGCATGCCAATGATTTGGGCGTATGAAAAATCCTGTGTTTTTATTAAGCAGCCATTTCCCTGATGAAGAGAAGTAAAAAATTCAGTTTCATTAATTACCAAAGCCTCCATCCTCAAATTTCTATTTTTGACCCTAAAACTAAAATTTTAATTTAGACTAAAGGAACCTTGGAGAATGAGACTGCAAGAGGCGGGGTAGTGATCCCATCATGCTCAATCAAAACAACTCCAGACTCCGACGAGAGGTCGCCAAGGTAAGGCCTTTTCCTCACTGAGAAATGGCAAAACCAAACAACTCCAGACTCCGACGAGAGGTCGCCAAGGTAAGGCCTTTTCCTCACTGAGAAATGGCAAAACCCTAATCAGCGGAAACAAGAGGAAAATCGCTGAAATCGAAGGGAAAAGAGAAGGTGAGATGAGTACCTCTGAACCCATTTAGCTCTCTGATTGTGAGATCGCCGAAGAAAGATGAAGAGGTCGAGCTGAATCTATGATCCATTGGCGGAAATCGAGAAAAGAGATGGGGAGAAATGAGGAAATTAGGGATTTTGGCCGAGGTTTATTTGGCATGCAAATGTCCGGGACTAGTAGTCCCGAACACTTGATGTTCACATTTAAGTGTTCGGGACTACTAGTCCCGAACACTCTGAAAAAATTTCTTTTCAACAAAACCGACCATTTTCCCTTAAAAAGGGTCGGTTTTGCTCATTAAAAATTCAAACGGTCGATTTTGCCTAATAAATTCGAAAAGAGGTCGGTTTTAAAAATTTGTCCAAAACAATATTGTTCTCATGTAAATTATTAATATCAATATACAAAATTATTAATATCAATATGTGCATATAGATATTTATATAGTCATGTCCCTGTATCCTACCTTTTACAAATTTGTTGTATCCCGTACCAGTACCCATTTCCATGGAAATTAGATGATATCAAATTTTGCTTTCACAATAAAACATGGAGAATTCTATTAAAAATACAACTTGAATGCTTAAAAGTCCTTAAAACTGAAACAAGCATATAAAGTTTAAAAGTAAGTTAAGTAACAGTTTATCATTTTGACGGAAAATTTCCAAAAAGCACTACGTAAATATAACGTACATCTTATCTGTTTCAGTTAGCATGCTTTATCAAGAAATCACTTGGTGTACAAGGCTTTACATCATGCCCAAAAGGCGAAGTTTTACTAGCTCGATATACTTTTACGCATCGTGTGATCAATGAACAAGCAGTAGAATAAATGTAAAAGTAATATATAAATCCATTATTCGATGAGAACTGTACCTGGGGAAAATTTATTCCGTATGTGATCTGAGATTTTGAAGAAGGAAATGCCATTAGAAAAGAATCCTTCCTGCATACAAATTTTGGCTTGTGAAGAAAAGGTGCCATTTTTTCCTTGTGACTTCCATTAGAATCCTTTGCAACACATACACCAACTTGCTCTACTGCCTCTACCCATCCTTTTGCAGATCCATCTAGCAAAGGAACCTACAATAGTCAATTGTAAATGCTATACGCAATGTTCGATAAAGTTTCTACAGCCTTTTCTGTAGAGAAATATAAATTGCATTTGCAGAAATTTCAGGAAAAACAAACAACATGATGAGCACACGTTAGAAAATGTAACCAGTTAAAACTCTTTTAAGACAAGGATGAGACGAATGTCACAAATCCTGTGCATAAAAAAGCAGCATGAACATGTGAGAAGAGAATTACAAAACGTGAACGATACTATACGACAGTTACACAACAAACACCAACGTATTTCCTGTAATTTTTCTTTAAGTGTTATGGGTATAACTATTAACCTTTGATTTTGAGCATTACTACTTACATTATGGCACACGCTTAACTTTTAGAAAAATGAACATGTTTCTTCATGTTATTCATCTCCTGACAGTATCTTAATAAGTTTCTAACACAATGTCCTTGAAATCTTTTTCCATAATCCAAACACCAAAGTCCAACAGTGCATGCGACAAAGCCCACATCGTAAGTGGGGCTTCACCTCATCAACCACAGCGTATCCCCAAAAGCTCCCCGAGCAAATTCATGACAAAGTTCGTCTTCAACATCTTAATAAGCAACCCGTAAATATTAAACACATCTAAAGTCAATAACATGAACATCCCCATTAACCCGACTTCTACTGCTTGTGCATGATCCCCACTTTGCATCTGCCACAGAGTACTGAACTAAAGACATCGAACTAACCTCAAAATCTGATCTTTCCTGCTCTCCAAGTAAATCAATGGAGGAATCTAAGACTAGGAAAGGAGAAGGGGGGGAATTACTTCTTTAAAACATTTCATCGAGCACCTTAAATCTTTAAACAGTAGTACCACTCCTCCTTTCCCTTATTTCTCCGTTTTGAATCAACGCCAGGGCTCAGGGTGTCCTTAATTAAAACCAAAACAAATTACCTCATCTCCTCCTTCGATCTCGATCCCGCAATTATCAACCCCGAGGCCCTCCAACGCCGACAACAAATGCTCCACCGTCCTCACTCGCTTCCCCTCCTTCATCACCAGCGTCGTGCACAACGCCGACCCAACCGCGTGATCGATCGTCGCAGGAACCCTCCGCCGTCCATTTCCATTCCCCTCGCTCACAACGAAGTACCGCCCTTCGCCGGCCATCGCCGGAAATAATCTGGCGGTGACCGGAACCCCAGAGTGGAGCCCGATCCCTGATAGCGATACCTCTGATGCGAGGGTTTGCTGCGGCTTTCCTAACTGGGGGAGGGTAGCGAATGAGAAAAAGTTAGGGGGGGTTTATCGCGAAAAACGCGGACGAAATGTACGGGGGAGAGTTTGGTTGAGTTGAGTACCGGCGTCCATGAGAAAGCGTGGGAGAGAGTTTGGAGAGCGCGGGGGCGAGGCATTGAGAGGATACAGCGGCGATTCGCTGCGTAAAATCAAAGCTTTGATGCCAGATCGATGCATGCTGTCCCAAGTCCACCATTAAAATAGAGGAGAAATTTTCAAAACAGTCCTCCTTAGACTTTTAATCTAAAAAAAACACATTTTTAACTTATTTTTAGAAACCGACTTGGTTTCAGGTAAATCAGGTCGGTTTTAAAAAAAAAATCCTAAATTTCAACTCCCGTAAAGTTTTATAGTGCAAATTTTTTTTGAACTCACTAAACTTCACGGGAATTCAACTCTCGTAAAGTTTCGGAATTTTTTTTTTCAAAAACCGACCTGGTTTTAGCACTGAGGCTGAAACCAGGTCGGTTTATGAAAATAAGTAGGAAATGAATTTTTTTTTGTGATTATGATTGTAAACGGGATTGTTTTGAAAATTCCTCCTTAAAATAGCATTTGTCCGTTGGGCGCTCCTGCGACTTTAATTGCGTTTTACGCTATTATTATAATTGCTTGTTTGTTTTGAATTGTAACCAGCTCTTATCTTGTGCGCCCAAGGCGACATCCTCCGCACCAATAGGAGTTTTTTTCCCCCTACGAAACATCTCATCGCAATCTCGTTTGTTTTATCCTGTTTCTATCTGGAAAGTATTCCGTCACGTCGTCGGCCCCCCCTCGGGACTTTTCATTTTTTTTCCCCAAACCCTGAATTACAATGTAAATCTATTCCTTTGTACGAATAGAAGAATCCAAGATTTACTATTCATACTATAGTAATTGTTACAGTGACATTTACTGTGGCATTATTACTACAGTAATCAGGAAACGGGATAGTGTAGCATTTTTTTTGAAAATTTGTTGTAGCGCTGGCATTTTTTTAAAATCGCTGTAGCAGAGCGGGATACTGTAGCAATTCAAAGAACATTGCAGCTGAGCGGATACTATAGCAATTCAAAAAAATCAAAAAATATTGTAACATAAAATCGGGGTTACTGTAGTGGGGAAAAAATATATGTCGTGCTTTGCACGGTGTTCACACTAGTGATGATAATAGGAAGCGATAGTTACAGGCCACCCTGAGAGTTTGAAGAGTTGTACTTTCTAACTTTCTATTACATTTCGTACCTAGGGAGGGGGCCAGAAATTTTATCTCGATTAGGTACTAAAGTTTTTAACATGTACAAATTTTGAACTTGTACTATTATTCCATAGGAAAAGTCTAATTTAATTGAAATATACCTACGAACCAAATTTGTATGCTAGAAATATAACTTAACACGGTTTTTTTAGGTGTGTTAGAGCTTAATCGAGATGGTCGCCACTACACCCCCTTTACTAAAGGTTAAAGGTAAGAGTTTTAGATTGGGGCACATAACAAAATAAGAGATTGTATAATAGTACACTTGTAAATATAAGTTAACTAGATTTTATGCACTTGCAATGCACGTGGTTAAATATTGTGATTAGGTATTTTTAGTTTATTTTCTTACTAAAATTTATTCATCGGTTTGCTCTTTGATAATAATTTTTGCTCACTTTGATTAAGTATTTTTGGTTTATTTTCTACTAAAATTTGTTCCTCGATTACACTTTGATTATTTATTTATTTGATGTTTGTTTGAATAGGCTGCATCCAGTTTGAATTTTTATGTTGATAGTTAAATTGTCAGGAGATAAATATAATCTAAAGCCAATTTAAATTTTTATTTCATTTTGATTGGCATGAAACCAAGCTTGACCTGAGGAAGTATAGTGTTATGAAAGTGAAAACACTTGAAAAAATAACATTATAAAAGAAAGATGAATAATAAAGCCAACAAGCCAAGATGATTGATTTAAAGTGGACTAAAATAACAGAAATTTGTTAAGGAAAAAATCATAAACTAAAGATTAATGCTAACTCTAGTACACTTTTATATGATAAAAACATTCACGTATGTATATGAAAGCACTAAAATAGTTTATGAAAATCCCTTCTAAAGATTCCTAATTTTACTAAAAAATAAAATTATTCTATAACAATTCACAAAACATTATCTTTTATTACTTCTATTTTGTTTTTTATTGAATCGAGATCAATTCTTCTTCATCTTTACCTTTTTCCTAGCCAATTATAGAGTAGTAGTGTCTTCATCATTACATCGGTTTTGATATGAGACTGGAGCATGTTATCTTTCCTTGGGCTCATTCATCTTTTGTCTCCTCGTCTAAATTCATAAAAAAAAAGTTGAATATATTTCTTATATTCAACACAAACTTCTGATAATACGAACTTTGATTTTTTTCCCTATTTCAATAAGAATAAATATTAATTTCATATATATGATTTTTTATGCTTTTAATTTATTACTTAAATAAGGTTAAGAGCTACCTCTTTTGTCTCTGCAATGAATTCTTATGTTGTGCATCCAATAAGAATTTCTGTTGTGTCATAATGTTACATATGCTTTGTCTGTGTTATTTTCCATAAGGATCTGAACTAAATACATTAAAATTTTCATTGTCAATTTGCTTTAGATTATAATATTAATATTTAATTTTGATATCTTTATTTTATGAAGAAGGGATATCACTTATTTTATGAAGAAGGGATATCACTTAACATTGGTACTAAATTATCGGCGATTCTACAATATTTATCATCTGGACACTTATTATTAACATATTTATCCACTTTCTTATTGCAGCTTTTGCAAACGTAGAATCACTGCTCAACTCTATTATAAATGGTAGTTATCGTTGACTTAAAGGTGTGATAGTGTGTATGTATATTGATAAATTATTCTTAGATTTAATTGTATAAATTTTAGAGTAGATTTTCTAAGATCATACATCTTTCAAATGTTATAATAATTGTATATATTAGTAATTTGAATTTATGTTGTATTTATAAAGAGGCTTAATGGAGATGTTTTTGTCTTAGCAGCTTACTCTAAAAGAACACAGCATATTAGCTTTAAAATATAATATTTTTTACGTTGTTATATGGATGTTTGCTTGGTTTATTTGCTATTCTCTTATTTCTTCAGTAAGTTATATTTTTTGATTGATATATGTTATTGACGCAGTTTACGATGATATGCATATCTCCTTTATAAATTTGAGACAGATATAAGGTGAATTTTATATTTAGTGGCATTTAATAAGAATTTTACTAATGAAATATACTACCTTCATACTTAGAGATCTTGAATTAAAATAGTGCTATTACATCATTATCTTTGATAGTGTCTTTAAGAACTGATCCTTCGTAAGTAGTCATATCCCTAAATAAAGTCACACGCAGGGTCGTGATACTATATAATAAAAAGAAAAGACTGATTTTATATTTTTTGCTTACGCAAAGTATAATAATTTTTCTTTTATCTTCTATGAAGAATATTTCTTTTATGAGCACAAAGTTGTTAAATATATTCTTCAGGGGGTATTCAGTCGGTGTTTCTTTGATAAATATAACTTATGTTAGTGTTAATTGAAGTGATTCATGGACGTTCCGAATTCCATTTAAAATGAAAACCGGTTGATTCTTTTGAAGGATATCTCTAAATTTTCTAATAGTTATTCATACATAAATCTTTATAATTTTTTACCTAATAAATATTATTACCATTAGAGATCAATATTTATAAATTACAATCAATTAATGCTAAGCTATTATATTATAGTTTTTTATTAGTTTTTTGTGATTTAGTCTTCTATCAATTAATGATACTTATGTATTTTTGGTGTTCTAACATATTAGTAAAATTATATGCAGTTACTTTAATTTATATAATAACATTAATTTTTAATCTATCATATATTTAAAAAATAATAATTATTTAACTAGATATTTTTAATCTGTTATTATTACTATTATTACCAGTATCAACTTGACTATTTTTAAATTCTAAAAAGGGATAGTAAACCTTAAATTGTAAGTTATATTTATATATCTTAATAAAAAAATATCACACAATTACTCTTTTCTTTGCCAAGTTCTAAATTTTCAGCTTTTTATTTTGTGTAATTTTAAACTTTTGAGAGTATTTTGTCTAATTTTCAAAACTTTTTGTTTTTTAATACTTCATATAATAAACTGATAGTACGGAGATATTTCATATATTTTATTAATCTTATTTAAATTGTTGAGCTATAGATAGTTCATAGGGTTTTAGGATAGGATATAAGTATGATTAGTATAGATTATAATTTAAATTAAATATTAAAAATAGTACAGTGTAATTTTGACTATGGAAAGCTTTTCCTGAACTCGTGCTTTTAAAGGGAGTATGCTTTTTTATTTTCCTTAATTTTTCTTTTTTATAATTTTGAGAATGACTTTTGTCTCTTTATTTTGTTTGGTGGATTTTGTAAATATCTCATCCACATTATGTACATTCGTAGGTCTACACTGTCCCCGGGTTCGACCTTTGAGGTAGACATTATTGGTCTTATTTTTTTTTGCATATACGCCCTTCATTTTGTAAACATTTATAAATTTGGTATTTAATAATTTTAGTTAGATTTACATTTCAAATTAAATTGTATTATTATCTTCATACTATGTATATCCTATAAGAATTCATCAATTTATCAATTTACTCTTACTTAATGAAATAATATTTGAATTCCAAATGTATTTTTATCTACCGAAAGATTTTTCCGAACTCGTGTTTTTAAAGGGAGTATGATTTTTTATTTTTCTTAATTTTTCTTTTTTATAATTTTGAGAATGACTTTTGTCTCTTTAATTTGTTTGATAGATTTTGTAAATATCTCATCCACATTATGTACATTTGTAGGTCTACGTTGTTCCTGAGTTTAACCTTTGGGGTAGACATTATTTTTCTCATTAATTTATTTGGTTTTTGCATATACGCCCTTCATTTTGTAGACATTTATAAATTTGATATTTAATAATTTTATTTAGATTTACATTTCAATTTAAATTGTATCATTATCTTCATACTATATAATTTTATTTAGATTTACATTTCAATTTAAATTGTATCATTATCTTCATACTATGTATATCCAATAAGAATTCATCAATTTATCAACTTATCATACTATGTATATCCAATAAGAATTCATCAATTTATCAACTTACTCTTACTTAATAAAATAATATTTAAATTCTAAGGGTATTTTTGTCTACTGAAAGATTTTCCCGAACTCGTGCTTTTAAAGTGAGTATGATATGATATGATATGATATGCTTTTAAAGGGAGTATGATATGATATGCTTTTAAAGGGAGTATGATATGATTTAGAGTACATATGTCTTATACAAGTGCAATTTACTCAAAACACAGGTTAGCCACTTGCCTAACCCGAGACGAATGTGAATCCGTCCTTGTTCATACCGCTAATATACACTAGTAAAAATCTTAGTATTCTAGACGGATTATTCTAGACGGAAAAATTTCCGTCTAGGATGATGAATGTATCGACGGAAAACATCCGTCGACGATGTTCCGTCTAGGATACTTCATCCTAGACGGAAATTTCCGTCTAGGAAGTATCCTAGACGGAAATTTTTTAACTATATTTTAAAAAAACGTGGGTCCCATCTTTCTAGACGGAAATTTCCGTCTAGAATGTATCCTAGACGGAAATTTCCGTCTAGGAAGATGGGTCCCACCCAAAAAAAAAAATCTGTTCCGCCTAATTTTTTGAAAACTCGTCCCAAATTCGAAATTTTCACATCGCCTACCTGTCTTATGTCACAGCTGGCTCATATAACCCTAGCTCCGATCCAAAATCTGGATCTTTGAACTCCATCGCCTCCGCCGCCATCCACCGCTCCTCCGTCGCCATCAAGCCCAAAACTTTCGCTCTGAATCCGCACTCGACGCTCTCCAATCCTTCATCGACGATGACGACAATCCCAATAAAACCCTCGCCCTCTTCGCCCACCACCGTCTTCCCTCCGCCCTCATACTCCCCTTCTCCTCTGTAGAACCCCTTAGGTTTCTTAATCTCTCTCTGAACCCATCAAAAAGTTTCCCCCTCTCCTTAATCTATTCGGCTATTCTCCAAAATCTCAAACCCTAGAATCCCCAATCACAGTAACACCGTACCCCTCCAATGGCCGATGAGTCCCAGTTCTCTTCTTCTCGACCCGACAACAAGCGGAAGTTCGACGACCCCTCTCCCTCTCGATGGGATCCAATGGCCGACGAGTCCCAGTCCTCCACCTCCTCCTCCGCCTTCATACACCAGCGTCCCTCCCCCTCTCGATGGGATCCAGCTGGCCAAGCTCAAAACTCAGGAGATCGCCGCAAAACTCTTCAGCAAATCTGAGGACAAGCGACCCAAGGTCGACAACGACGCCGCTGCCGACGGTTTGTGATTATTTTCTCGTCTAGTAGGTTTCCAGTGTTGGTTATGATTTCTGATTGTGTTAGATTAGGCGAAAACTTGATTTTTAAGGGCATAGTGTGTGATTTTGCCGATTAGGGGTTGGATCTACTATTGCTGATGACTTGGTTAAAAGGGGCTATTTACAGGGTATCTTCACGGGTTATTTAACTCCTCTCAGACCATCATTCTGCCAAGAGCTTGAAATCTGAATCTTCAAAAATAAAGTGATACTCGGGGGAATTTTTCTTAAGTACACATTTTCCCGCAAAATGATTAGATAACAAAAGGTTTTGGTGGGATTGATTGTACTCTTTTGTGGCCAAGAAGAGGATGCTTTCATGATTCCTTTTGTTAAAAGTCTGTTGTTGTTTGTTCATGTCCAGAATCCAATTTCCTGAACGGAAGAGGCTCGGCAATAGTTATTTTTTATTGGGGGCAGGCTCGCAATAAGTTATTTCTCACTTTTGTGTGGATTTCGTGTCTTTCCTCTAATACTTTACCATACAGTTGAAACTAAGTAAATTTGCACATTGTTTGTTAGGGAGGAAGATTGTCTGTATCTGATGTTTGAAAATGCTGCTATGCTAACAAAATAACATATTATTTACTTGAAATCACATTCTAAGTTACTGTCAACTTTCTTTATATGCAACTGATATTTGCATAGATGTTGAAACTCGTCATAGATGTTTGCATACTCTTGTTGACAAGGTTTTCTTTTGTTTCATGTTTTTATTGTTTGCAGCTCTCTGTTTGTGTGTTGTTCTAATCTCCTTCACAATACTAAAGCTTTGAGCCTTAATCTTGTGTTTAGTGTGCTAGTGTGCATGTTTTCAGATACGTTGAGAATTTACATTCTAGTTCTACCTAAGGGATGCAATTATATCATTTGTTTTTTTGTCATAATATTGTCTTGTAACCACAATTTTCATGTACCCATCACTGTTAGCCGTTACAAAATGTTGTTTCCTAGTAGATATTGAAATGTCATTTTCATTTTTCTGCAGATCAAAGGTACCTTGCTTAAAGCTTTGTGTCAGGCTGAGAGATCTAATGTTTTTTTCGTTCCAAGAAGGTGAAAAGCGAAGATACATGCGATCATTCTGACGAAGGCGAGGAAGACGTTGAAGAGGAAGAGGCAAGGAAGATTAGGCTTGGGCTTAATAAGAAGAGTGGTGATGATGATGAGTTGATTGCGAAGGGAAAATCCTATGTGAATTCGTGTAAATAATTGATCTAAAAGTTTGTAAACAAATTTTTCTAGTATTTTGATGAATGTATTATTTGAATATAATTTGATTTGATATTGGAATATAATTAGATTGTGTTGGATATGAATATAATTTTTTGTTGTTCAATATTGTGTACTGAAAAAAAAAAAAAAAAAAAAAAAAACTGTAGCATAATATACTAGACGGAAATTCCGTCTAGGATGCTCAAATTCCGTCTAGAATACCTTTTTAAGAATAAAAAAAAATAAAAAAATTAATATCCGTCTAGAATGAGTATTCTAGACGGAAATTTCCGTCTAGAATACTCATTCTAGACGGATATTTTTTCCGTCTAGAATGCATTATTCTAGACGGAAATTCCGTCTAGAATACTCATTCTAGACGGTTTTGAATTCCGTCTAGAATATTCCGTCTAGGATGTATTCTAGACGGAATTTCCGTCTAGAATACTACATCCTAGACGGAAATAAACTAGACCGGTATTCTAGACGGAATTCCGTCTAGGATACACATCCTAGACGGAATTCTGTGTATCCTAGACGGATTTTTCCGTCTAGGATGCCTAGTTTTTTAGCAGTGATATACTAGGAATTTTCTTTCCGTGTTAGCAGTATTTTGATTGCGGGTGTTGCGCCAACATTAAAAATGAATCTAAACATAAAAAAAAAGGTCAAGAAAGTTGAATGACTTAATAAAGAATTTATTTTATAGATATTAGTCCCTTTAAATCACAATTATTTTGATATGGTTCCCTTAAATCATATAGTTATGTTTATAGTAGTCTCTGCTAGGTTTATTGTTCAAAACCCTAAACCATGGTTAGGTTAACATTCATCATTGACGGGACATTACCTTATTATCCTTCCCTCTCGCCTCCTCCATCTCTGCCACCACTGACATTGTACATCCAGTTGTATTCTTACTGATTCCTCTATCTCCTTTACCATCATCTCCTCCACTGATATTCTCACGTCCTCCACCATCACCACCGCCACATTAGAGCGCCTCAAGCATAAGGAGGGAGAGGGCATAGAGGGGGGTGGTGATGGTTAAGGGTAGAGAGGATGGAGAGGAGGCCAGGAGGGGAGGGATAAGAGAGGACACATAACTATTCATTTAAGAAAAAAAGAAAAAAAAAAATTCTCTCATGCGTTTTAACACCAACTAACTAGAATGTCTAATATCAACACATAAATGTAATCTAGTAGACTCATATCAAAATTAAAACATTTGAAAAACTAATATGAAAATACTCATAATTTGAGGTACTAGTACCTAGCAAACCCTTCAATAAATGTCCTGTTTTTCAACAAATATGCAACAAAACATGCTGAGATTGTCTTCTTGCTCAATGCCATGATTGTATTTAAATGTATTTTTTGGGTAAATTACAATAGACATTCTTCATTTGTACTTTGTTTCTCAATAAATCTCAACGTCTTAACAAAAAACCTATGCTCTATCCAACTTACCAAATTTGGGAACCAGAGTGATTTGGTAAGTGGAGCGTTTTTTCTGTTTCCGTTTCTTTTTAAAAAAAAATCAATTAAACCTGTTTAGGAACCGGAGTGTTTATTTGAGCTGACCGTATACAAAAAATGTAACGCTTATCTCAAAACACCTATTAGGTGTTTTGAGATTTCCGTGGCTCTTTATCCCCAAAACCATCTGATCCTCTTTCTCTCCCTCAACCCTAACACCATCGCTGCCCATCCTCGTTGTCGCCCCGGCCCGTCGCCCGCCGCCGACCCGTTGCCCAGCCACCGACCCCCAATTTCTCTCCCTCAACCCTAACACCATCGCGAGATGTGAGGGAGCTCCTCCTCTCTAAAGGCCACGCTTGCCGTTGACTCCCCTCCCGCTGCCAACGCCGGCGGCGGAGGAACGGGGAGAGTGCTGCTGGAGGTGAAGGATCTGAGGGCCGTGGTCGCGGAGTCGAGGCAGGAGATCTTGCGTGGTGTTAATCTCACTATTAACAAGGGCGAGGTATTGAGTTTTGGATAGTTTGATTTGACTAGGTTTTTGATTTTTTTCTTCCTGTTGAAGTAGTGTTTTTTGATGGGGTATGATGAAATTGGATTAGGTTCATGCGATTGTGGGGAAGAATGAATCAGGGAAGAGGTCGTTCTCAAAGGTGGTTGTTTTTTGTTTTTGTTTTTCTTTTTGATTGATATGTGGTCTCTGTTGATATTTTTGAGTGTTTTAATTTCTTCAAGTGTGTGGATTTGATCGATTTTTGAGTGGATTTGAAAACACGTTTGAAAAATAAACACCATGGTATGGTGTTTTTTAAAAAAACACAAAAAAAGAAACACTTTGGTTACCAAACGCTCCTTTAGTTTTTGTGTCGGGTCCGTGGTAGATCTTAAATTGTTCAATACCCATGAGCTCTTTTCTGTTGCTGAACTTTTTTTTTCATAAAAATCATTTCAACTTTGAAACAGTGTAGGTAAACAGTATAGAAAAGGTTATCTGAAAAATTAATATTCAAATATATTTTTGAATTAATTGCTAGTATGACGGGCCCTTTGACCCAATTAAGAAAGAAATAGGCACAAATAATTTGGGTTCAGCCAACCAAAGCCACAGTACCTAGTACTTGCAATTAAAGGGCCCATTGACAAAGCCCCCTTCTCAACTCCGCGTCCTTCGAAAATTTCCCAAAACCCCTAAAAAACCTTCTCCTTTCCCCCCCTCGAATCCAAAAACCCAAAGCGCCAAAAATTTCTCCAAATCCCCGCCTAATTCAAGCTAGGGTTTCGTTATTCTCTCTCTCTCTCTTCACTCATCTCTTTCTCTCTCTAGGATTTTCCAAAGCCGAAGAGGGAGAAAGAGATGGCCTGGGATGATGAGATCGTGGGCCCCGACGTGGCGTCGGCGGGGCTCCACGTCAGCGAGTGCATTGGAAAGGACGTCGCCGGCCAGCTCGACCTCGAAGAGGCGCTCGAAGCTTCGAGATACACCAGCCATCCTTATTCTTCGCATCCCAAGGAGGTGTATTCTTTGATTTCTTTTGTAAATAAAACCCTAAAAACCTGATTTTGTGCACTTTGGAATTCTATTTGTCTTGATTGAAGATATTTTTTTTGCTTAGATGGGTTGGAATTTCTTTTTTACGCACAGTAGTTGATGATAATTCACATAATTCACATTAATACTTTATAACTAGATTCTGCAAAGATATATTTGTTTTGCAAAATAAAACCTAAAAAGCGGTTCTTGTGCAATTTGGCTGCTTGGTTTTCACCTGGTTCCAATATATTTTGATCCAAGTTAAATTTTTTCCCGCCCTTCATCATGAATGCTCAGGTTAGGGTTTGGTCTTTCCTGATGGATTGGTAGTTTATAATAATTCAAATAAGTACTTCAACTTGATTATGTACGACAAACATTGCAGTGCCGTGATTGCTTTTGTAGCATCATTTATAATGTTACATTTTCAGTTGAATAATTTGATAACTATGTACTTTGCGTGATTTCTTTTGATAGCTTTGCACTTTCTTCTTTAACTAAAAAGAGAAAGGGAGCTAGAAAGTTCATTTGTAGGCAATGTAACAGATTCCTGAAATATTCAAACATTGTTAGTGAATATGAATTAAACGCTTTTATATCATTCTGGAATCACGTTGAATATGAGAGATTGTGAAAACCTAACTTGCTCTTGAATATATCTCTAAGGTGCCCAAAAATTCTCTGAAGTTCAGATCATAGTAGAATTAGGGACTTCTTTATAGAACCATGATTCTCTATTTAGATGCGTGAAGAAGACGCCTATAACAAGGAGATAGCAATATTATCAGGTAACTACTAAATAGAAGTATTCAAGTTAGCTAGCGTCAAGGATTGGTCAGGAAACGTATACCTTAGATTGTTTCCTCATGGCTTACATGGATTAGCGCCTTAGGGGTTGGCAACATGAATAATTTTCCCTGTTTGTGCGTTGGCTTGTTTACTAATTAATTGTGAATGAAGGTCAGATCACTTGCAACACTTATTAGGTTGTTTACAGGAGGATAATATCCACTACATTGGAGGTGGAGGGCTATCCTCTTCTATGTTTGATGTTTGCATGTATTAGAGGATCACATATCTGATGACTCTTTCATCATCATAATCTTATTATTGTTGTGCATATTGGAGAGCATAATTTCATACCAAGAAAGCTCCACCATTGCTTTATGAAATCCTATTGACTCACAGCGTTCTGTCGGCCCTCTTGAACTTCCGCAACTGATTGTAAGGAAACATGCACAAGTTAAAGCCTTCCATAAAACCTAGTTGAGCATAATTTAAGTTCGTGCAGTCTATAAGAGCAACTCTAAACGACTCTTGTACATTAAGAAAGAGTTTGGGAGAAATATCAAAGAATCCAGTTATTTTATTCATTTCTCAGACACAAACATGATTGTCCTTTAACATTTGAAGTTACCAATTTCCCACATCATTATCCATGTACTCTGTATATTTCCCTTGTTATTTTAGATAAATCAGGGAGCCAGGCAAAGGACATTGTGATACCTAGGTCCTAACACATTTTTAGTTGATCAGTTCTTACATCATGGATCTAGTTGTATTTCCCTTGTTCACATTGCAGGGGCTCAAAGCTTAGTCTTTGTATACTGTTCCAAAAAAAAAAGCTTGATTTGGGGCGGTTCTTCTTTGTTAGCTTTCAAGTCACGGGCGATGATGGTTATTAACATTTAGTCATTCAGAGTCATGGACAATGATGGTTAACATTTAGTCATTCTCATATTCATATTACTTGTGCTTAAAGATTTTGTTGATTGCTACTAAGATTATAATGCAACTCCTGAATAAGGGTTGACCAGAAAAATTTGCCATTTCCTTTAATGAAACCTTTACAGCTTTACCCCAGTTTTCTTACGTATGACAACTTGGAAATAGATGCACTCTTATTGTATTTAAAATCTTCTTTTCCCATCTTGCAGATTTAGATGCACCCTTATTGTATTTAAAATCATCTTTTCCCTTTCTCATGAACAATATCTCTGCTGCAGTGGCCTCCTTTGGCTGAAGTTGTAGAGACTCGGGAATTACCTCCTGTGCTCATTGAAAGGTACAATGCATCTGGTGGTGAAGGAACAGCATTATGTGGATTTTTTCCTGAAATATGCCGGGCTTGGGCATCAGTTGACAATTCTTTGTTTCTCTGGCGCTTTGATAAATGGTGAGACTAAGATCTATGAAGGAAACTAGTTCAAATTTCTGATGCAATTTCTTCAGTTTCTTTTTTTAAAATAAACCTCCATATGTGGAAACATAGGGATAATAATCATTCTTCTCTTTTAGATTAGTTTAATTTTCATAAATTTGCTGCTTAATTCTAATTTTGTGCTGAGATAGCATATTATTCCATTGTTCATAACAGACTATCTGAGACATGAAGTATTAAATTCATCTATATTACCCATTGTTCCTCTCCACATCTGGATAATATTTTTCTATGTCATGGTACCTTTTGATTCCCTCAGTTAATATATTGATTTTTTTTGGACAAACTGATCGAATGTCCTGATCCCTAAAGACTCTTTTCTTAAATAACGGTCTTTCTGTGGCATGCAATCATGATCCGATGTGAAGATGGCAATCAGATTTCTTGGGGAATAATTGCTTTAAATAAGTCTACAGGAAGCAAATTTAACATAGGTACACTTGTCCTTGTGCGGTTTCTTGTATCTCTAACTTGGATCTTCCTCACATATTACTCTCGTTTTGCATGAGAGAACATAGAAGACCACATGTCAGGTTGCATCAGTAGGAAGTGAACATCGCAAAAAGTGGGTCAAAATTCATTTGTTATATGTCGTTTGCGATGTCTCTCATTTCTTTTAATATTATTACTTAGAAAAAGTTGGTTGCACAAAACAAGATTTCGGTCTTTCAGAACTCTTATCATTACACTCAGACAATGTTTGCGTAGTGTCACTGATTTACATGTTAAGTAACTAATGATTTGAGTGATCATACATTTTTAGGGACGGACAATGCCCTGAATATAGTGGAGAGGAACAAGCAATCTGTGCTGTTGGGCTTGCTAGATCAAAGCCTGGCATATTTGTTGAAGCGATCCAATACCTCCTAGTGCTAGCGAGTCCTGTTGAGGTAGGTTATGGTTGTTAACACTGGAATTCTGTTGGAAATTTGTAAAAGCACATTTATTTATATTTGGTTAAGATTCAGATTGTTGATAAACTTTGGCTTTGGTATTTAGTCAATATAAACTGGTGGCATCACATGAATAACTTTCTATGTTAATACATTATTCCACAAGAAAATTTATCAGAGAATATATAGTATCCTACAATTTGCAGTTATTTATTTGTTTTCATTCACCTCCTTGCCTGCTGACTTCTAACCTTCTATTCATTATTGATGTTATCCACATACACATGTACCCTTTTAGTGCTAAATGACAAAAAAGTAACAAGTATTGTGCAAAACTTTTTTAAAACTGGTTATCTAGTCACTAACCTCTCAATTTATTATAATGCTGTGTACATTAATAGCGTTGGCTAAAATTTAGTAGATCACGTGCAACTACCAAATCTTTATTATAAATTCCTGAATCTAAACACTGAAGCAGTTTCATGTTAAGAAGAATGCTATGATGTAATGGATATGGTATTTTGTTCAGAAGTGCTTTCTGACAAGTATATTAAGCTATGTAGAGGTGTATTTTTGGTAGTTTCCATCTACATTATCTGGTGTTACTAATATCTGAAGAACTTGTTTGTTTATAAACTACTAGCATCTGTTTATTTTAGGTGTTCAAGATATCTTTATTGAAGTCAGCTTAGATTGAGTGATTCTAAGTAGAGACTTTGTGTTCTTGGTGCAGTACAGAAGGTGCCATAGATATATTCTCCTTATTGCTGGAAAGATGCATTATCTTCTTGCATTATCATTATCATCAGAAAATTTTCCCATACATACGCATCTTATATTGTTTTCGTTATAGAAGTTTTCAGCACGGAAGTTAATGCTTAACAGGATTCTGCAGAAAATCAGATTAAGTTGCAGTGTGATAAGACATTAAAAGGTGTCTTTTTTCAACGAAAATATTAAGCGAAAGTATAAGGTCAATTTGATTGCAAAAGTTCTGTTTCTCTATGAAAGGAAACTTGCTTATTCTTGGTATTGCTTGTTGGCCCTCTAGCTGTTTTTACTCTTTTTCATATCTCTAATTAAAAGTCATCTTCATAGTGAGGTGATAAAGTATTTATATACAAATTTTCCCATTAAGTAATTTATCCATTTATATCTTGAATTAGAAGTGGAGAAACATTAGCTGGAGAACGTAGGATGATGACCATCATATATTAAAAAAGGGATTTTCTGAATTACAACCATTGTTGGAAAAACATTCTAGTCTAAGCAATTAAGACGAAGGAACGTTGTAGAGAATCGAAAATTCCCTATTGCTTTTATTGAAGAAGAACAAAAAGATTACTAGGTGAAACTTGAACTGTTGTACAAGTTGCCTAAATGTAGCTCATTAACAGCTTGCAGCTCAAAAAATCATATCAGAGATTTTCACAATGTTTTTATTTGACTCCTCTTTCTATTAGTAACTGAGCGTCCAACTTGATGTATCAAGATGAACGTTCCATTAAAGACGATGCCATAGGTTTACCATATTTTTAGCTGATACCTCTTTCTATTCGTAACCACTTGTTATCTCTATTTATCCCAATTCTTGCTTAGAGTTTCTACTTGGGAGGTTTGGCTTGTCATTCACCTGCATAGAAAGAGTGATCCCCCCATTGGTAGTTTGCTTGTGTCATGCATTTAAAGTCATTGCTTACAGGCACACAGTTCAGTGAAATTTGCATGAGAGAAAAAAAACTTGACGATAAGAAATTTGTTTAAGAATATCCAAGACATCCCGATAGACATCTTAAAAAATTACCAAGACTTAACTAATGTAGAAATTCATGAGCCATGTTTTACACCTCTTTTAGTCTTTTAGTATGTAGGTTTCATGTTTGTATATATATGTCTCTTGACTTATTGATTCAACCTATTTATTATAACATTGTTAAAAACATAAGTGAACTTATGTTTTTTCAGTTGATTCACAAATGTTTTATATTCGTAAGTCTGCAGATGAATCTTGATTATAAGTGAGCATAATTATTTATGGAGAACTATTCTTTCAAACAGAAAGATATTGGTTATCTTGTTTCCGCCTCTAGTTGTGATTTATTAGCCTTTTAGTTGTGCTGTTTTTTGCAGCTATCCATAGCAGTATTTCCTGTATATCTACAAAGTTCTGATGCTTGTTTTATATCATTTACATATATCAGTATAGATCTGTCTATAACATTTGTTAATATATTAACAGCTCTATGTAATTTCTTAGAGATGATACTTTATATGGAACTTGTTTATTTATCGATTTCTTATGCGTTTAGCTATCTCTTGTTGGCGTGTGCTGCACTGGAAGCGGGGATGGAACCGATCCATATGCTGAGATTTCATTACAACCCTTACCTGACTATACAATACCATCTGATGGAGTCACTATGACATGCATTGCATGTACAGAGAAAGGTCATATTTTCTTGGCTGGTCGTGATGGGCACATTTATGAGATGCAGTACACAACTGGTTCAGGTTGGCGTAAGCGTTGTCGTAAAATTTGCCTCACAACAGGCTTGGGCAGCCTTGTTTCAAGGTTTGCACGTTGCTTAATAGTTTGACTGTTAGAATTCAACTTGTCCTCTGCATGTGTACTTGCACTGCATATTATGTTTAATTAGGCTATTTATTGCAGGTGGGTCTTGCCAAATGCCCTCAAATTTGGAACTATTGATCCAGTAGTTGATATGGTGGTCGATAATGAAAGGCATATTATATATGCACGGACAGAAGGTATGAAACTACAAGTGTTTGATTTGGGAGTAGATGGTGATGGTCCACTCAAGAAAATTGCTGAAGAGAGGAATTTGATTGATCCACGGGAACCACAGTACGGTGCTAGGCGCACAATGGGACCAAGGACAGGTGGTCGAACTGTAAAACCATCAATCATTTGTATCTCCCCTATAACGATTGTAGAGTCAAAATGGCTGCATATGGTTGCGGTTTTGTCTGATGGCAGAAGATTATACCTTTCCACTTCCTCAACAGGAGGAAACAATGGTTCTGTGGGCGGGTTAACCGGACTAAGCAATGGTCATCAAAGGCCATGCTGCTTGAAAGTTGTTGCAACTAGGCCTTCACCCCCTTTAGGAGTTGGTGGCGGGCTTACCTTTGGTGCTGTATCTGCAGCTGCTAGGGTGCAGCCTGAA
>NC_033796.1:35984400-35985447 GCF_001876935.1 Asparagus officinalis | reverse complement strand
GTCCTTTCAGATTCATCAGCGCCATCTGTGTCCTCTCTTCTGATAGTTAACAGGGATTCCAGCACCATGCAATCATCTCTCTCAAGTAACTTCGGAGTTTCTTCAAGAAGTTCTCGTGCATTAAGGGAACTGGTGTCATCTTTGCCTGTCGAGGGTCGAATGCTATCAGTAGCAGATGTTTTACCACCACCAGATACTGTACTTGCTGTTCAGTCCCTATACTCTGATGCAGAAGCTTTCGCAGGATTAGGTGAATCATGTGAAAAGGCATCTGGAAAACTTTGGGCTAGAGGTGACCTGCCAACACAACATATCCTCCCTAGGAGAAGACTTATGGTTTTCAGTACCATGGGGTTGATGGAGGTTGTTTTCAACAGACCAGTAGATATTTTGAGAAGGCTGTTTGAATCTAATGCACCACGACCACAAATAGAAGATTTTTTCAATCGTTTTGGAGCTGGAGAGGCTGCAGCAATGTGTCTAATGCTGGCTGCAAGATTAGTCTATGATGAGCAAAGCCTAATAAGCAACTTTATCGCTGAGAAGGCAGCAGAAGTATTCGAGGATCCTGGACTTGTTGGAATGCCACAACTTAATGGTAGTACTGCTATGTCGAATGCTAGGACGCCAACTGGTGGATTCAGCATGGGGCAGGTTGTTCAAGAAGCGGAACCAGTATTTTCTGGTGCTCATGAAGGACTTTGTTTGTGCTCATCTAGGCTGCTTTTTCCTGTATGGGAGCTTCCAGTCATGGTTGTGCGTCGGGAAATGAGTGCTGATACTCCATTTGGAGTTGTTGTATGCAGGCTCTCTGCTAGGGCAATGCAGATACTAGAGAACAAGGTTCGCTCATTGGAACAGTTCTTAAGATCCAGAAGAAACAAGAGAAGGGGACTTTATGGTTATGTTGCTGGTCGTGGAGATCTTACCGGCTCCATTCTTTATGGAGGTGTTTCAGATATAAGGACATCTAGCCAAAGTGCAGGGAGAACTTTGTTTAACAGTCAAGGAGACAATGCTGCAGCAAACAAGAGGCAGCGGCTTCTC
>NC_033796.1:35982229-35984390 GCF_001876935.1 Asparagus officinalis | reverse complement strand
TTCTCTACACTCCAGCTGAGCTTGCTGCCATGGAGGTAAATAACTATAAGTGAGTCCCATATACACCGATAAAGTTCCATTTACTAAAGCTTTTGCATTCATCATTCAGGTGAGGGCAATGGAATGTCTTAGGCGGTTGCTTCGGAGATCGAGTGAAGCACTTTTCTTACTTCAGCTTATTTCGCATCATCATGTTACTCGCCTAATTCAGGGTTTAGACAGCAACCTGCGACAAAGATTAGTTCAGTTGACATTCAATCAGTTAGTCTGTTCTGAGGAAGGTGACCAGCTAGCAATGCAACTTATTTCTAGGCTTATGGAGGTAATATTCCTTCATCAGTTGTAGATAATTATAGATTTTGATTTTTAATGGGATTGTCCGATTTGCTGCCTATTTTGGTTCCTATTTCATAACTAAGAAAATCTGATACTTCTTTCCTTTTGCCAACTAGGTCATAGTACTCATAATGTCATTCTACAAGAAAGGGAACTTCTTTTTTCTATATGAAAATTTTCTTTTGAGAAAGGCTAATTAAAAGAGGTTTGAGAAAATAACTAAAAATTGATTTCATAGTCGTGTTGCTTTTGTTTTTGGCTGGTAATACACCATTTATGTTTATTTTATATCTTTAAAGAACAGTCCTGACAGTTTTTTTCATACGTTTCTAGTACTACATTGGTCCTGATGGCCGTGGCACAGTAGATGAAATTAGTGTGAAACTAAGGGAAGGTTGTCCGAGTTATTATAACGAGTCTGATTACAAGTATTTTCTAGCCGTGGAGTGTCTTGAGAGAGCGTCAGTTACCGTCAATGGGGATGAAAGGGAAAAGCTTGCTAGAGATGCTTTCAATCACCTAACAAATATTCCAGAGTCTGCAGATTTGAGAGCAGTATGCAAACGATTTGAAGACTTAAGGTAACTTGTGTATGTGGAGTTAAGTGTTGTTTCAGGCTCCTCCTTTATGATCATTGTTTTGCTCTCCTTTCTTTTGCTTCCTAGCTAAGGCTCACTTGCATAATCTTTTTTAAGCATTAAAAGAGGGGAAATGACTAAGAGAATGTTTGGCAAATGGTTAAAGTGGCTTATAAGCGACTTCAAGATGTTTGGCAAGCGGCTTATTTTGGCTTATAATCCACCAAAAAATAAGCTATGGTATTGCTATGGTATTCTATCTTATTTTTGGTGGATTATAAGCTATAATGTTTGGCCAAGTAAAAGACATATATAGCCCTCATCAATTTTCAAAATTCCATGTCATGTTCTTTTTGGTGGTATAAGCCATGCGCTTTTTGGTCATTTTGATTACAATGATGGATTATAATCCACCCATTTGTCAAACTCTTTACTATTAGAAAAGTGTTATAATCCACTAAATTTACCGAACACTACGGATTTTAATCTACATGGATTATAATCCATTTGTGGACTATAATCCAAAGTTAACCAAACATGCTCTAACATTAGTATTGTGCTGCAGATTTTACGAGGCTGTGGTTAGGTTACCTCTGCAAAAAGCCCAGGCGCTTGATCCTGAAGGTGATGCATTCAATGGTAAAATTGATCCAGGACTTCGTGATAGGGCACTTGCTCAACGAGAACAATGTTATGATATAATTATGAATGCCATTCGATCTCTAAAGGGTGATAGTGGACAGAAAGGATCCACCCTTGATGCAGCTTCTCGTAGCAGATATATACAGCAAATTGTTCAGCTTGGTGTTCAATGGCCAGACATGGCATTCCATGAACATTTATACAGGACATTGATCGAACTAGGTCTTGAAAATGAATTACTTGAGTATGGTGGTTCTGATTTGGTGTCATTTCTTCAGAGTGGTGGCCGAAAGCCTTCGCGAGAGGTATTTGTTTCTGTATTCAATTAGTTCTGTTTTCCCTTGTTTGTAATACTGTAGCCACAGATTAAATTTGCTCGATATCCTTCACTTGTATTCTAGGTTTATGAGAGTAATATACATATACAATGTCTGTCTTTTATTTCATAATTTTGGTCTTTCTCACCTTCAGGTGGCGTGTACCACTACATAATTACCTTTTCTCTACCGAATTTATTATATTCGCAGCTGTCATTTTCTTTTGTAAAAAATGATGTAATCAGTTAATCATGTGTTCATTATTTTTTTTATTTTTTAAAGGTTAAA
>NC_033796.1:35933406-35982219 GCF_001876935.1 Asparagus officinalis | reverse complement strand
CATAAACCCTGAACTTTATAATTAGAGAACCCCTAAGCCACTAACTGAAACACCCTTTATGGGGAAAAAACCCATCCCTCCCTGTAACACCATAACTCTCATAAAATTCCCTGTTTTTCGCTATCCTCTCTCCCTGTACAATCCCTAGAGCGGAATTTTCTCTAATGTTCAGGTTGGTTTTCTGAAACCCCCAAAGTTTAGGAGGGTTTTATCTAACTTTTAAAGTTCATGAACTTTTGTGCAAATCATCCCAAAGTCGGGACAATTTTGTGAAATCTACCCTTTTTAAAATGTGTATTTATTGCAAGACCTAAAATCATATCACCCATGTCATTCTTTTCTTCATATTAATAGCGTCCATGTATCATCTTATCTTTGTTGATATGCCAATTGAGATCTATAAATAGTTTACTCCTACAATTCCTTGCACCAGTTCATTCAAGTTTTTCAAAAATGTCCTTCTAATGTTCTGAGGCAATTTTACTTGTGTTGCATAAGCACTAACGATACTAACTAACTCTATGGCTAGCAAATCTTCATTAATATTATTCTATTTCCAACTATTTTTGCATCTGTGACATTATCTTTTAATGTTTTATCTGTAAGCATTTCCACTTTTGCTATTCCCTGCCTTTTATGTAATAGCAAACTTTAGACCTAATATTTTCAATCTCTCTTGCATCTTCACCTACCCATTAAGTTTCCTGCGAGCAAGTTATATGAATTTTTTTAATCATGATATCCACCAACTCCATTAACTTCCCTTTAAGTTCATTTATATTCCAAGTATCTAATTTAATCCTACTCTCCTGTATAACCCTTTTATGTTTCTGTATAACCTTTTTATCCCTTTTTCTCTTATAACTCTTTAGCCTTTTTGATTCCTACTTGGCACCATATTTGAGAATCTATATGGTAACGGAGATTCTCTATACACCATTGCTTGTCATTGCATTGGGTGACATCAATATAATGCATTGAGTTTAGTGGATACCGTAGTAAACTGCACTTGCCTAATTACCATTACACCAAAGTCACATCATGAAATGCTTTGTGATTGGTACACGCCAACTAATTTTGTTTAGGATTCAGATCATGGAGATCCATCTAGTTTTTATGCATGCCGGCTGTTGATTACCTGACACAACCGTACACCTTTATTTTGGCATAGGACAAACAAAAGGATACACATTACAGACGCTAAAGCGCAACAGTAGCAGAGTATTTATATCAGTATCGTTGGGCTGACCTGTTCTAAAAAATAATTTTGAAGACTCACACAAACCTTTTTTACCAGGATATCCAAGATGTGCTTGCCACAAAACCTTTATACAGAAAACTAAACACCTTTTAAATGCCTAATGGAAGAAACATGCATCTTTGATTGCAGACCTAAGATTTAGTGATGGTCCAGGATATAACTGAAGGAAAATTTCCTCAGTGTCACTTTATTTTTATTGTGCTACTGCATCAGTGAACTAATCAGAGTTAGCTGACTCAAGTATTTTGGTGTTTTATCTTATCACAGTTTTTTTTTTGTTCAGGCAGCAGTAGCACCAGTGGCCTCACCGTTTGGAGCTATGGAGGGTCCTATTCCTTCCAGTCAAACCAAATACCTAGACCTTCTTGCAAAATTTTATGTCCTGAAACGGCAGCACTTCCTTGCTGCTAATATACTTTATAGGTTGGCAGAAAGGCAATGCAATGATATTAGGGAGGCTCCTACTTTGGAGCAGAGGTAAAAATACTGATACTTCTGTCCTTCCAGAAGTTCTTGTGGTTTCACACTATCAATTTCCACTTTCCTATGGTAACAATTACACTTTATCTGTATTCAGGCTCCAATATCTCAGCAATGCTGTGCTGCAGGCTAAAAGTGCAAATAGCAGTGAAAGTCCAGTCAGTTCAGCAAGAAATACTGTCGATGATCAGTTATTAGATGTGCTGGAAGCAAAGCTTGCTGTTCTGCGTTTCCAGATGAGAATTAAAGAGGAGCTGGAACTGATAGCTTCAAAGTTAGAAGATGCACAGGGCATTGCTGGATCGCAGGGTAATGCCCAATCTGATTTTGAGATCGCAATGGCTGCTAAAGACAAGGCTAAAGAGTTAGCACTTGATTTGAAGAGCATTACTCAGTTGTACAATGAATATGCTGTTCCATTTAAGCTTTGGGAGGTGTGTCTCTTCAATTTGAGCTTTTTAGTTTAGTTATGAATTGCACATTTTCATTTCCTTGATGCATTTAAATAAGGACAACTTTTAGTTCAAAACTCTCAATCAGTAGTATAATTTTGGTTTTTACCTACATTGGTCAAATAGATCAACAATGTGTTTGCCTTTCTGCCCTGAGAATGTTGTTTATACCAAAGTTATAGTAACATCTGCTCAATTGTTATTTGAGTTACTTTTTTTCTTGGTGTTTCTGGTTCTTTTTTTGAACTGAAGCTTAGAATCTGAAGAAATTATTGGATGTTAGGCACTTCGTGTTTTATGCATATAAATACTTCAGCACTTCATACTTTTACTAAATTTGCAATGTTGCTTTAAGTATTTATTGGTAATTTAAAAGGTCCTGACACTTTTTGGCTCAGATATGCTTGGAGATGTTAAACTTTGCAAGCTATTCTGGTGATGCTGATAGCAAAATAGTTAGAGAAACTTGGGCTAGGCTTCTGGATCAAGCACTTTCAAGAGGGGGTGTTGCAGAAGCTTGTGCTGTTCTAAAGAGGGTAGGGTCAAATCTTTACCCAGGAGATGGTGCTTGCTTGCCGCTAGATACATTATGTCTTCACCTGGAAAAGGCTGCCCTGGTAATTGTCCTCTCACCCCTGGAAATTGTACCAAATTTTTATGTGGATTCTTAGTACTGATTTCTATTCCTTTTGTATGCACTTTTCTTAGATTTGCTGATAACCTTTTTCTTTTTTCTTGCAGGAACGGTTGACTTCAGGAGTTGAACTAATTGGTGATGAGGAAGTTCCAAGAGCCCTTCTTGTTGCCTGCAAGGGTGCACATGAGCCCGTAATAAGCATCTATGACCAGCTAGTATCTAATGGAGCCTTTTTACCTTCCCCAAACCTGAGACTGCGTCTCCTTCAATCAGTACTCGTTGTTCTACGTGAGTGGGCTTTGTCAATCCTTGCAAATAATATGGGTACAACTGTAGCTGGAGCCTCCTACATTTTTGGTGGCAGTTTCTCCTTGGAGCAGACAACAGCTGTAAAGCGAGGCATTCGTGACAAAATTGCTAGTGCAGCTAACAGGTAAGCTCATTCTTGCTTTAGTTTGTGATCTATTAATTTTGTGTAGTGATCCAACTTTCTTTATGATTTTCAAAATACTGCAGTCCTGAACTTTCTTTTTTTCCTTTTTTGGTGCTATTTTTTCTTTGTTTGTTCACAAAGGGTGTTAGAAGGTGCTAGCTCCCACAGTATGAAGTATTTACTGCCTCTGCAGCCTTTGGCTTACGCTTTATGGCTAATTGCTAGTCTGCGGTCATTGACATAAGACTTTGGGTTAAGTGGTTACTAACGGACTGGTATTATTAGTCTGTCAAGAAATACACCAATTATCAACAACCCTTAAATGTGGATGGAGATTTAAAAAAGCTCTCAAAACCTTAAATTAAGATTGGTGCATCTGTCTGAGCTTTTATAGGCAGTTGTCAGGTTAGTCTTGCTGACAGCAGTTACGCAACTTGACGAAGCACACTATGTAATTGAACAAAATGAATTAGCGTTCGGCTATGTGCGATAAAGAATAGAACTAGAGAGTTTCTGGCATTGAGAAACAGGTTTTAAAACTGAAAGGGAAGACGGGGAAAATATGAAAAGGTTTAGAGGAAAGGGAGAAGAGGGAAGTAATAAGACATTGAGGAGATTTTATACCTTCGTTATGTAGATTTTCTTTATTGAGCTTTATCTACTCCCATGTTGAACCCACAAAGTTGATTTGCATCTTTAAATTCATCATAAACACAACACAAATGACAACCATCCAATCTGCTAGTTAACCATCGTAGTTTATCTTCGTCGTTAGTTCCTAATGATAGTTTTCTCCCTTTATTTTCTTGTTTCCCCTCTTTAAATTCCTTTCAATCAATCTTTATTCTTTCATCTCTCTCTAAGCCACTCCAAATCTGACGGTACATTGTTGCACATGTTTTTGGGCGTATTTAGGAAACCCCTTTATGCTGAGGAAAGCAATTTTAAGGAATATGTCACATTTCATGAAGTGAAAGCAATGTTACATTAAACGTTGGGCGCTTCTAGGCGTCGGACTTGGCGCCCAGCGCTTAGTCGCCTAGGCGGGCGCCTAAGCGGTTTCTGGGCGTTTTTTTTTTCTTTCTTCATTTAAGTGGTGGTCGATGAGGTTTTGCTGAAGGTCGGAGGAGGTAGTGGAGATGTTCATATTTGGGGTGGTCGATGAGGTTTTGCTGAAGGTCGGAGGAGGTAGTGGAGATGTTCATATTTGGAGGTTAATAGATTTTGGAGGACGTGTAGGCTACGACACATAAAATCACAATCAAGACCTATAAGGTGCAATCTACGTAAGCAGACAATGCTCCCCTAAACGCTCATAAAATCTAGGTGGGCAGTCTAAATACCGTCTAGACGCTAGGCGCTAGTTAGGCGGCCTAGGTACCGCCTAGGTCTAGACGTACGTCTAAGCGGACTAGGCGGAGGTTTTTTAAAACAGTGAGTGAAAGCTAGTCACGTACAATTTAAGATAATGCGATTTTGTCAGAAGGAAAATGACGCAATGTTTTATTTCGTATTCTAACTAACTTTTTACTTTGAGAAATAATTTTCCTGGTGTGCATATCACTTCTCTCTTTTTTCCTTTAATATTCTATCAATGATTGTTGTCTGTAAGATAGTTTTTCTTGTTGATATATTGCGTTGACAGATATATGACTGAGGTGAGACGGTTGCCACTTCCACAAAGTCAGACTGAGCCTGTATACCGAGGCTTCAGAGAACTTGAAGAAAAAATGATGACTCCATCTTCATTTCATCGTTTCTGATATCTTTACAGCATTCAAGGACTTGTATACCAATTTCATTTCTTGTATTTATTTTTTTCCTGGACGAGAAAGAAATGTCAGAAAATAATCAGGGTTTTGGTATCATCCATGTGTAAGAGCCCAATAGCTGAGTGATGTGTTGTATTCTAGTATAGCATATTACCCTTTTTTATTTTTAGGGGTTCGCGATTTTCTTCCAAGAGTTGTTCACTGCATTCGGATCACAATGTCGTTCTCTGGTTGTGCTGAGTAATGAATCTTTTGTGGAAGATGGCGGAGCTACTCTGCTTGTATCTGATAACGTTTGCTTTGTTTTGATTCAATGGATGTGGTTTTCATAGGGACGGTGCTCTTTTCCCACTGGTACCAAGGATCCGGAGTGTCTCAATGAGATTGGGAGGTAATCCCAGGCGGATTCTGTAAATAGATTGGGAGTAGATCATGTTATTTTGAGCAGGTTTAAATGTTGGGAGTTTGGCGGCAAATGGATCAGAATTTTGGAAAGTGGTTCTTGTCGCCACAAGTGGAAGTAGTAAAGTGAATAGAGAGTGAAAGGCTTGGTTTTTTTACCCTTTCTTGATTTTCTCGAGAAAGGAAGAAATTGGAGGGAAATCGAAAACGGTACCTTATCCGTTAACAAACTCAGAATAAATTTTGTAAGCTAATTAGGTTAGATCTATATATGTACTGAATTAGACAAAACGTATTTAAACTATGAAATTGTTAGGAAATAGACAAAATATCCACGCATACAAAATTACCAATTTTAACCAACACGCATCACAAAATTTTCCCTAAGCTTTTAATTTAATTTGTTAGTTTTTTTTTATTTTTCTCAAGTAAAAATCTCTCTTAATTTTTTTTCCTTTTAAAATTTCTGTTTTCATTCATTTCCTGAAATCTAAACATACTCGAATATGAATCTTAGTAAGGTAATAAGCGCTCTGCAGTCTTCTATTTGGACGGTTGAGATTTGAACTGACATCCCAGTGTGCAGGAGAAAAATAGGTGGACTGATGAGATTAAGCCCTCTCCGAGTAGATGGGCAGAACGACTTCGTAGGAAATATTGTTTGCATCCTGAAACAAGATATACAAGAAAACCTTGGCGCTAAAAAGCTTACGTCGTCTCGTGCCCGTTTGCTTCACTCCCAGTTGTTTGACCATCTTGATCTATTGAGGTAACAGCAGCAACATGATAGTCTGAGTGATTATATAACTTGAAAAAAGTGAAAAAACATATTTTATATTATTCCCATGAACTGTACACAATTATATAAATAAATGAACTCCTGCAATATACCAAAAACAGGAGATCCCTTTTATTACATTATAACCAGATCTATAGGCCTTGGCAACACACGCGTGCATAGAAACGTGCACAAGCAAAAGCAACAAAGCAACGATAAAGGAATAGAAGAACAGAAGACCAGAAGAATTTAAAGCAGCCAGCCGCCCCAATCCATTTAGTTCCTCCTACGAGGGGAGAGCTCAGCCTCCACATGAAGAGCCTCATCTCTTAGCTCTTTTAGTGCTGTGGACCTCTCATTGTTGCCATCTATGTTTTCATTGACCATAGTTGTGAGGTGCTTCAGGCATGACAGATACTCGCTTTTGACATCCGGAGAATTTAACAAGCATCGTATCCGAGGCTGCATGGTAAACAACATCAACTTGATGCATATGATAATACATTTTTTCCTATCCAGTGCCATTAATAGGGCTAAAAGTAGGAAACATGTAGCATAATTTTTTAGACCATAGGAAAATTGATTATTCGTACCTCTTTAAACATTGCAATACATTCCCGAAGAGAAAGTTCAGCATCAAAAATAAAATTCTTTTCCTGCAAGATATGGGAGACGAAGACAGCTAGCTACATGATAACCATCAAGGATGTTGTGGAAATCATACATCTGGGGGGGGGGGGGGGGGGGGGGGGGGACTAAGGTTGGCCAGTACACAACGAACAATCTACACAAAATCACACATACATACACACAAATAGAAGAAAAGAGGAAGGCTATATCTAAAATAATTGTGTTGTACATTTCTCTAGGATGACTGGTAACTAATATGCGTCATGACTGAGTGATAAACCATGTACCAGCGATTAATGAGGATCAAAATGCAGATAAATCCTTGTACAGATTTATCTATAACGTTACAGATATATGCTCTTCCATTCAACTTTACGCGTATGTTCATTGATACGGATACCACACATGGAGTAATTATTTTCAATGGATTAGCAGTGAAGTACAGTAACCTATACCACCATAAGAAGCTTGATCCAGCTAAATTAACGTGTAATTAGCCACTGACACATAGATCACTAGAGGTTATATTGCAGATGCATCTATCTGTTCATCAAATTTTCTTATAAATTCACTCAAAACCATTAATTTTATGCTCCTCTCCTTTGAGTACTTCCCTATACTTTCCACATATGCCAAACATATCTTGTTCGTTTTGGCAGAAGTATTCCTTCTATATTCCAAATTCAGGGAAAACATATATCTACTATTGGATACTGCGTAAGTTTAGAAAGTGTCTGTACTTAAGTTGTAATTGCATATGAAAAAGAAATGAACATTTACTTCCATATCAAATTAGCAGAGGATGCTGGGCAGATCTCTGATGGTCCTCAAATCATCACAGCTTGACCATGGAAATTTGTTCACAAAATCTTTAGTGTAAACAACCCAGTTAAATAAGAGAATCTTGCATATGACATGTTTCCTATTGGAATGCAGCCACCTATAAAGTTCATTTCTAAATTCTCCGAGATAGACTACAATTTGTAGATCAGTTGTCAACTTGATGTTAACTCTCCAACATTCACTGTGGAACAGGAACGGCATCTATAGGTAAAGGAGCTAGCCATAATAACAAATACACTACAAGGATAGTAACTTAATATCAGCAGTCCTAAAATATTCTTCATACCTAATTTAACACTCAAATCACAACACTTGGAAGAGACCTGTGTGAATTATGTGTTACATCTAGAAGAAACTGAAAACTTTCACACAGCAAAAAGTTAGAACTCCAACAGAATCAAGTTCTTTAAAAGTGCACATTCTGGTGAAGATCGTGTAAGAAGAAAGCATAATTGAAAACTGACCCCTTTCTCTAATAGTTCACATTTTGCGATATCCAGAAGGCCAGCCAAGTCCATTGATTGCAACTGCATGCAAAATATTCCATAATCAAGTTCAGATGATTGGATATGATATAATCAACTTAGATTCAAATCCTTTGGGAGATTGTCACTTGAATGTAATATGTTTTCAGAATCTGTAAGTCTAATTCTAATGCAATGAAAATTTAAGATATCTTTCCTCGGTTTTGTATAAGTTATACACAATGATATTCTACTAGTACACACTTTCTACATTCTTCGATAGATGAACCTAATTTTCTTATGCACATCACAACAAAAAGAAGTTTGCTCAGAAATACAAATTATAAGACATTAAAGATATGAATATTTTATATGAATATTTCATTCGCAGGCCAAACTTCCCATAATATGATATAATATATACACGTAGATAACATTTTTTATCACATAAAAATAAGAAGGAACTCCATAAAGTTTAAGAAGGAGATCTGCTGCAAAAGATAGGGTTTACTACAGGGTCCAAGGCCTGAGTATAGATTTGTTAAGACTTAACATCTTGCTGCCAACCCAAAATCACCTGCAATATTGGTCTCAGATTATTAGCAGAGGGAACTATTGAAAAAAGAGGGTTGGCCATAAATCTTTAGAAATGCCAATTTTCTAGCAGGTAAAACCTGCCCAATTGGTAATGCAGATTAAGTTCATTAAACCAAAGACAAACCTTCCAAAATTTTCCAAAACTGAACAAAAGGTCTTTGAAGAAGAAAGATGAAGGATTTGCTATAGCATACAGGGAATAAGCACAAAACATGAATAGACATATTCTTAGACATGGAAGGCAGTTTTTATTTCTTAAGAATAGAAAGTTACGAAATCATCTGAGCTTACAATCCTAGCAAACACAAAGGCCAATAGCACCTAAGACTTACTGTGAAGTTCCAGAGAAGCATCAGCTGAGTAGATATATGATGCATAGGAAAATATATCATTATATAATCACACAAATCTGCAGTTTGGTATAATGACCAACTTGTAAGTTCTAAGACGTAATCGTTTAACCCTCACAATGTAAAGTAGCACGAGTAGATCAACAAGTAAGCATGTTTATAATGAACAGGAAATCTAGATTTAAAAATATACTACAAGAAGAGTAAAGGAAAGAGAGGACAGATTTTCCTGTGACAAGAAAGCAAATACAGCTTGCCTACCAAATTGAATGGTGCTATCAAGAAGTTGTATGAATTTAGCAATCTTATATTATACAGAGAAGTCACGCATAAGAGTAGCAAAATATGATGTAGCAGGACCTAGCATTAGGCTACTATGGCTTATGATGACTTCAGAATACCAAAAGTTGCTAGAGATACATACAAGGGGAGTAATTTTCAAAAGGCAGAAAATGACAAGCATCCAAGAATGATGTTCAAGTATCAGAATGGTCAGTACTATGAACAAGTACAGAAGTACTTAAATAATAATAAAAAAAACCAAAATCACATCACATTGCCTAAGAAGGTGAAAAGCCTGCAATTTTATTAGGATAACTGACCAGTATCACTAATGCCCTGTGCTGATCCTTCGCACTTCCATTGGAATTATCACTGCTTTGGAGGCTGTTATAATTTTTGCTTGCACAATTCAGAACCGTCTTTGCTATCCTGTCAACAATTAGAAACATACAGTTATTATGGGTGAAGAACGGAACAATCACACTGGGTATACCTTCTCTAATTAGAAACAGACACATTTAATTCTACTCACATGAGATAGTGACTAACACATATCTTCATTTCAATAACCAATCTAGGATAATATGCGTCCATTTCTTCCTGTCCGAGTTTGTCTCCTAGGCATGAAAGCAATTACCTATTACAAATCCCAACATCTTTCTCTCTATATATTTGTTTCCTTAAATTAGAAATGGTAAGAGGTTCCACAATTAATTTGAATACATTCTGTGTAGCCAACAAGATCTTGCTGACAGTATAATCCTAGTCTAGGAATTGTGTCATAGCGTTAGTAAGCACCAAAAAGTCAACTGATTCTTTCTGGGGGAGCTTTATATGGAAAAAAGCATATGATAGACTACACTACGCTTTGCACATCATAAGCTGCAAACGCTGTGTTGACCACACAGCTGGATTCAATGGATACTAGCTGCATCTCAAAATTCCAGCGTACCATCACACTGGAAGTGGTATATTGATATATCTTAGAATGTTTAGTTGCTTAATGATGGAGATATTGGTATGCAGTTTACAGATAAACTGGCCTAAAATAAACACCTTAACGGTGCTTGTAATTGGAATTTAAACATGACAAATTGCATCTACAATATGATACATTCATAGATCCTATTATTTGGATATCCTGTTAGTGTATAAATACCTTTGTTTTTAATTTTATAGACAGATGCCTCAAAATATGCTTCTCTAAAAACAGATGACTCAATTGGACAGGAAAAAGTTTCTGAGAAATCGCGCAGATGTTTAAATTTTAAATAGAACTATGTACACTACATCACTATGAAAAGCAAAAAGCTAATTTTACCTAATAGAGTTATCAACAAAAGTTTTGGCTTTGTCAAGTTCACCTCTTGCTTCAGATATATTAACCTTTCGTAAGTGGTTAGATTTGTGCATAGCTACTCTACCCAAGTGAAGCATATTAGCAGCCACCTGCAAAAGAGAGCATGTTTCAGCATTCAGGAGCTCTATGATTAAAAAGAAAGAGTATATATGGAAATTCAAAAGGTGACCTAAAGTTTATAGAAGTAATATGGTAAAATTCATTTCTATTTGCCAAGAAGACTTTTTTTATTTGTTTTGTCTCATTTCGGATTAAGAGTTGCAACCGTAAAGAGGACCTTGGGTACTGACATAAGCAGTTAAGCACACATAAAAGGATAGAACAGAATCCTCAATAAACTAAAGGAAAGGCCACCATACATACAAAATGAGATATTTGATACCAAAAAATAAAATGCAATACGTCAAGTGTCGACACCATTAAGAATCAAGGACAAGCTAGAGAAGGAAATGACAGTATAGCACTGTGTATAAGCGAACTTTTAATAACCATAGTATTGTACAGTATAGAGCTAGAGTTAGCAGATTTAATGACAAGACAAATAAAGTACAAACTGCAAATAGGATTCCAAATGATAAAGCATGTGTGCCAAGCCTCTGCACAAAATTGACATATGCTTCTTTTCTTGAAATGATCCCTCCTCTTAGAAAGATTAACCCCATTAATGCAACCAGTAATTCTGCTACTATTATATTAAGATGAACAGTCTGTTATTGTTTTCTTTGATTATATATTATAGTTAAGCAGGTTTATAGTGTTTAACTTCAACATCACTAAGCCTTTTCCCGTCAAAATGAACTGGTCTTTGTGGATCACAAGGCTCCATGAAAAACATACTAATTTTCTTTTTGATCAGCATAAATCTACTTAATGTCAACCCTCTGTACTGTTGCCAAATTCCAATGTTGCCTTAGTGGTAAATCAAGGGTTTATCTTAGGAGAGGTCACAGATTCAAGAAAAAGCTGTAGGCTCTGTTATGAAAAAAATGTTGTTATTTTCCTAGCATTTACTCCATAAATTTAACCAACAACAATCATACTAAGAGAACAGACCTGAATATGATCGTGGGGAAGAATCTTTTTTCTGGCCTCAAGACATCTGCAAAAAGCATATTAGCTGCTTTCTTAGCAACAGAATCACAAGTTTTGCAGTAAAATAATGAAACATAGGCAAATAGAACAACACCGTTCCAAAAGATCCCGTGCTTCACTTAAGCTTCCAAGGGACTGCAAAGTCAAGGCTAAACCTTCTGCTGCTACTATAGTATCCAATGACTCCCATCCCTAGTAAACAACTTTTTCCTTTTATTGTTTACTCGTTAGAAGAGTAAAAACATGGCATTCAAGAGATGAACATGATAATCTAAGAGACAGAATTATAATAATAGATAAGGCAGAGTTTTTTTGGGAAATACAATTTAACTAAATGAAAAGGCATACAAATAAAAGTTACATATAAATGAAAACAAATGGGCCTAGATATAAGAGATTTTTACTAAGGCAATAAGAAGAGGCTAGATAGTCAAACAGATTCATTAACATAGATAATGCATAGACCAAATGTTCTATAACTACGCGCTATGCGTTGTTATTGTAAATGTCATGTTATATATCCTGGATATTTCTCTGACACTAACAGTGATAAAGCAAAGTATCATCCTCATAATTAATAAACTATTTAACTTTGGATGGCTTCTAGTAAATATAGCTCAGTGTGCAAGCATTAAGACATTACATTTAGCTAAGAGGATGCAAGGATCTTCGAATTGCCAAACTTCAGGTGCTTGCTCTTCCCAAGCTGAAATCTGCATCCGAACTATATAAAATGAAAGGCCTTTTTCTCTCAATGAATAAGTGGTATTCGTATTTCCACAGCGGGTACCGCATTTAAAAACAAAAACAATTTTTTTATTTGAACTGCACAATACTACTATCCTTATAGGTATATGCTGAACAAATATTTATTGTCACAGAATTGTTATATTGTAAGGTGGAATACTTGTGGACTGTTCTTGTAAATGAAGAACAAGACAACTACTGAACCTTGAAGAATTTTATTTTACCAAACTCTTAATTATATCTAACAAAGTATTACGTTCACAAACCATTATTGTAAAACTGACAATCCTAATCTTTCTTATTAAGCACACTCTCAGTAGAATAGAAAATGTCACAAGTCAGAATCAGCACTTCCAAGGGCAGAATAGCAGAATCAGCAAAGTGGTAGTCAAAAAATGTTACTAGCTATGCTCCTGACGAATGCGGACAATTTCAAAGCATTACATAAACCTTTGAAAGTTCCAGGATATGTAAGATCTTTCTTTGTAGCTTTTCCGCCTCAACTGCTCGGTTAGAACTCAGGAACATCTGTAATAAAAGTAAAGTTCAGTGATATTAAATCAACTCACTGAAACAGATAGCAATGATTTTAACAATAATTAGTTTGCAATGAATTTAGATTGAACGGAAAACAGATAATCATATAACATATCAAGACTTTACTAACTTTTGGAAGAGAAAGTGAGAAACTACAGTAAATTGCCATGTGAAATAGTAACCAACAGTGATAAATGTTTTATATTTAAGAAAAATTGAATCATCTGCAGAAAATGAGGTACAACATATCAACTTTTCAATTCATAAGAACTAGAGTAGAAAGAACATATAAATTTAAACCAAAAATTCAAAAGACTAAACAAGAGAAGAATTTATAAAGTTAAACCAAAATAAATAAAAATTTGAAACCTTTCACGCACTCAAGAAATAAAATGCAAAACCACCTTCTAATTTTTTTTAAAAACTAATGAGCATATGATACGAGTCGCCGTGCGAGCACCTTTGATCGAGAAATTATCAAAGGTGAGTTTGAGAAGAAAACAGCAAAACACACAAGAAAATTCAATTGGCGAAGGAAAATACCTTCTCTAGATTATGAAGAATAGAATATTTCAAAATCTCTCTCTCACAATCTCTCTAAAATAAAGAACAATCTCTCTATTCTCTCTAAACCCTAATCTCTTGATTAGGATCTCTCTTCTATTAATCTGATGTTTAGAAACCCTAAACAATCCCTATTTATAGGTTAAACAACGTGAGTGACAAAGTGGTAAATACCCAAGTCAAACCCAACTAAATTTCGTCTCAAAACAGAATCCAAATTGGCCCGGGAAACCCCGTCGGTCGACTAACATACATTAATCGGTCGACCGGTCGAGGCTCATCGGTCGACTGACCATAGTGCGTCGATCGACCGTCCAAAACACATGTTTCTGAACCCTGTAAGTGCAGGTTTTCGGTCGACTGGGGATGGTTGTTCGGTCGACCGACATAGCTTCATTGGTCGACCGGTGCTAGCTCGTCGGTCAACCGGCCAGAGCTGCTTCGCCAACTTCCTGATTTTCACCGTTTTCCTACTTTTGACCGTTTTCGCCGCTACCGACGACTCCGCTCATGCTTCTATTCTCAAGCTACCATGAGAATCATCTATCCTCAAACTCTCATGATGATCGCTAAGTTCCTGAAGCTGAGAAGAAGATACACCCGTATCATGGCTCCCCCCTTTAGGAACTTGAAGTCCCGTTCAAGTTAGAACTTCAGCTGATAGAACTCGCGAGCCCCTCCTTCCCTATTGAACCATCTGATCTTGCTAGGAACCTGACCTTGACGTCCGATCAAAAACGATTCCTTCGTCTCGCGTCTCGTCGTAATCACATTCCGCTCCAAAATACAATCATCTTTCAGTAGCTCCTCATAAGACCTAACAAACAGCGAGACAAACTTCTTGCTTGCATTCACTAGCATCTTCGTCCGGTTCAACGTCACCAAGTTTCTCTCCTTCGGAAGAGACGCCGAACGAAATATAAACTTCTCACCGTCTTTAGTGAATGTGTACTTCTGAGCCCGTCTTTCGTAGATTGCGTATCTATCCCACAAATACGGATTGCCCAGTATAACCTGACAAGCATCCAATGGAACTACGTCGCACGTGATCTCGTCAATATACGACTCGTGGAGCGTAAATCTAAAAGTGCATTGATTAACTAGACTCAGCCACGTCTCCTTCTGAATCCACCCCAATGGATAGGGTTTTGGATGCTTGACCGTCTTCACACCTAGCTTCTGAACCAAGGCCTCAGATATCAAATTCTTATCGCTGTCTGGATCAACTATGACATCTACCAAACTGGTCTTCACTTGCAACTTAATAATAAAGAGTTGCTCTCTAGGATCTTCGTCCTCCTTCACGGCCTGCTTTCCTGTCATAAGGTTGAGACTGCTATTGGGCTCTATCATTCCTAGGACTTTTTTCGGACATTGTGCTATCACGTATGCTTTTTCTCCTCCTTTTTCAACTCATTCGGCTTCATATGAGGATACTTCTCCCAGCACTGATCAACATGTCCTGTCTTTTCACAATGATTACAAATCAGTCCTGTTTTTCTTGGTTCACCCTTCTTCTTTTCCTTCTTAGGTTAGGAACCACTAGACTCGCCTCTAGTTTGCTTGGCTTCTCCCTTCGTCTCATTGCTCTTCTTCTGTTTGCCTTCAATGGCAATAGCCTTCACGCTCGACTCTGCAATCGACTCAACTGTGAACAACTTTATCTCCTTTCGGATATATTCGTTCAGACCCGTCATATACTTCATAAAAATAGAGTACTCTGTTGCGATGTTAAGGACCATCGTCTGCTGCTGGAACTCTGTGGTGTATTCTTGAACGGTTGATTGAATCTTTAACGCAAGTCGTACCACTTGTAACAACGCTCTTCAAGGAATCCCACTGAGTAGAACTGCTTCCTCAGTAGCTCCTTGAACTTGTTCCACGATACCGTTTTCTTCTCCTACTTATAGTAGGATTTTCACCACGTCAATGTGTGTCCGGATAGATTTAATGTCGCAAAAACAATATTCTCTTTTAACGAATAGTCATAAAGAGTAAAATAGGTCTCCATACGCTCGATCCAATCATCAAGCCTCTCAACGTCGACACTCCCATCATAAACAGGAATCTCAACTTTGAAATCAATCTTCAGATTTTGGTAAGAACCCTTACCCCCTTGATGCGAAATAGTCTTGACGATCTTGACCTCCTCGTCGGAATTTGAATTCTCACTACCTTCATCAGATTCTATAGGTTTCTTTTTGGACCCCGCCGAAGATTCACCTTTCTTTTTGCCTCTGTGGATGAGATCGACGAGCTTCATGAGAGTCGAACTGATTGTCTCGATTTGTTTTTCCATCGCATTAAGCCTCGATGAATTGTCGCTTTCTGTCATCTTCTTCTTCTTTGATTTCTGGACTTCTTCCAAAGACACAAGGATCTCGTCTAGCTTTTTGTATTGCGATCGAGTAAGGATCATACACAGGATACCCCTTCACAGCATCTGATTGCTCTGATACCAACTTGATACGAGTTGCCGTACGAGCACCTTTAATCACGGAATTATCAAAGGTGGGTTTGAGAAGGAAACAACAAAACACACAAGACAATTCAATTGGCGAAGGAAAATATCTTCTCTAGATTATGAAGAATAGAAGATTACAAAATCTCTTTCTCACAATCTCTCTAAAATAAAAAACAATCTCTTTATTCTCTCTAAATCCTAATCTCTTGACTAGGATCTCTCTTCTATTAATCTGATGTTTAGAAACCCTAAATAATCTCTATTTATAGGTTCAACAACGTGGGTGGTAAAGTGGTAAATACCCAAGTCAAACCCAACTAGAATTCGTCTTAAAACAGAATCCAAATTAGCCTAGAAAAACCCCGTCAAGCAACCGACATATATTAATCGGTCGACCGATCGAGGCTCATTGGTCAACCGACCATAATGCGTCGGTCGACCGTCCAATACACATGTTTCTGGACCTTGTAGGTGCAGGTTTTCGGTCGACTGGGGATGGTTGTTTGGTCGACCTGACATAGCTTCATCGGTCAACCAGTGCTAGCTCGTCGGTCGATCGACCAGAGTTGTTTCGTCAGCTTCCTGATTTTCGCCGTTTTCCTGCTTTTGATAATTTTCGCCGCTACCGAAGACTTCGTCCACGCTTCTATTCTCAAGCTACCATGAGAATCATCTATCCTCAAGCTCCCATGAGTATCGCTAAGTTCCTGAAGCAGAGAAGAAGATGCACCCGTATCAGCATAAAGGAATTAAACCCCAGTAAGGACTTTGGTTCCTTCGTCCACTTCAACTAGTGTAATCCAAGTTTAATATGCTCATGTGTTGATTACTTCAATCAATATGCATTCTAGAGATTTTTTTAAAAAGAATTCTGATACTTACAGAAAATATTTACGGAACATTTTCTGCAAATGGCCAAGAGAACAAAGAATTATGAACATTTATGTAACTCCATTAATTTATAGATGCACAATGTAAGAGTCAAACTGATAGGATTTACTTTAGGGCCAATTGCACTGTACAAGGGCAGATTTAATTTATCCCCAAGGGGTGCAATTGCATCCCTAGATTTTTGTTATTAGCATTGTAAGTCCTAGTAATTTTTTACAATCTCTCTCCTCCCACCCAAATTTAAAAACTGAACCCTAATCTATCTAAAAGCATTAAAGAAACTAGTAAAACCAATTTAAATTTCCAATAATAAGATTCTGTGGGCTCAATTAAAAGCCCAAAACTACTCTAGAAATCCAAAAGTCCAAAGCCCAAAAAATAATACAAAATATAATTCAATAATGCTCATAAAGTGTACCGACTACCAACTGCATTCCCATCAGGTACTATTTTTCTATATAATACATCCCCCCCCGCCCAAAAAAAAACGCGACGGCCACCCACCCCCTCCAAAAATTCTGGTCCGCTGACCGGTACTGTATATGCGTGAATAAATAAACATATCCACAGGTTTCTATAATTAGATCTCCAGGACTCTAGTCATAGGCAATATAGTGTAAATACAATTGCATTTTATAGCTGCATTGTTTCCCTCAGAGGCAGGAAGCCAGCAAAGACACTTTCTCGTGCCTGACTAACTTCACCATCCTATATTGTACCAGTAATTCTCTACGAAATCATGTAACATCTTACATTTAGCTCCCAATACTTGGATACTTATCAAATTCTGTAACAGATTGCGAAAAGAAAGATGCATCGAAAGCCTTCCCTTTAGTATGGGGATGAGGCTTTATGGCCTCTGACATTTGTGTTTGCTTTTGTAGTGTATTATTATCATGGAAACGTTATTAATATTTCCTATATGGGCAAGTACAAAAACTGGATGGTTCGTTTTTTTTCCTTTCTGAGTAACTTCCTTATGCCTGAACAAACTCACCTCTATTATGTCATTCAGGTGGTAAAGGCTTGTAGTTCGCTCCAGTAATGACATATATAGACCATACACACATAGAACAGTCAACACATATGTGCTCAAGCATCAGGCACAAGAGCATGCATGAAAGATGCAGGCGTTGAAGTACCTAAATTGTCATCCACAACGAATTCTTTCTAACTGATGTCCTTCAAGCAACTAGTATGATATATGCATATAACAACTCAGAGGTATTAACAGTGGGTGGACAATACCACAAAAAAGGCACTCATGAGTCATGTATATAGATACAAGTAATGATAACCAAATCCATAGTGACAGTACCATGTCCTAGACTCCTACTCAGTTGGCATTATGACCTTTTCTTATCGATCTTTCCACAGTGCAATATTTTGTACAAGAACAATTCTAAAATCCATTTTAATTGATAAGAGAATAATGCACAGCTGATTTCAGCAAATTAGCTGCACTCTTACATAAAATTCACACATGCTGTCCCTGATATCATTCTAAACACGAATGGGGTCTTAAGAAAGATATAATTATGTATTACCTGCGAAAGGTACCTCATCCTCCGTATGCAAGTTGTTGTTTCCCCAAGACCTCCTTCCTAAGAAATTGGAGTAATAAAGAGTGAAATGTCTAGGATGCATTTAAAGTATTATGATTGCATGAATTTAAATGCATTGAAGAACCTCTAAAATTTTAATAGACTCTTCAACAATAGTCTCAGAGTCCTTTACTTTTCCTAGAAGATGCAACACCTGCAAAAAATAAAACGGCCTCTAAGTTACTAAAAATATTGAATGAAAGAAAGGTTTTGATAAAAACTAATAGAACAGATAAAAGTAAAATCATCTTATGGAAACAATAAGAAATTCTTTGCTATAAGCTGAACTATGTTCGAGTTGTGCTATAAAAAGAAGAGCACATGAATTCCATTTGGATAGACAAAGCTGATGCTAAGGTCCTGTCATTTTCAATCCATGTCACAAACCAATGTTGAGTCTTGATTATCATATCCAGGCTCCCTTCGGTATTTATGTGGATATCAGATGTTTAAACCATATGAAAGAATAGTACTCCAAATGTAGAAGAGGTATGTGGAAGTCCCAGGTTCCACTTTTGCAAATTTCACATGACATAAGATAGCAATATCACGTCATTCTGCAATCAGAGTTGGCACCAAAAGAGAAGAAAATTCTACTGTGACTGATGCATGTCTTTAATAATTCAATGAACAATTATACTGCAGCACTAGAAGTCAATGCATATCATTTTAGATTTAACAGGAAACATAAGAAATTGAGCTTTTGGGATGGATTTACAAGGGAAAAAGATATGGGCCAGGAACCAGGTGATATAACTATATGAAATTATTATTAACTGCTCTCAATCCAAGTTATAAAAAAATTGAAATCGCACAAATACATTTTCCTCTAATGTTATAGATATAAGAAATACCATGTTGTATGGTTAAAAAAAGAATCATGTGACATTTGGGAATTGGATAACCAGCAACCTAAAAGCATACTTGGTGATGCATCAAGACAATGGCCCTTAGGAGCGTACTTGGTGATGCATCAAGACAATGGCCCTCAGTGGTTTACACAATGATTCAATTAGACGTGAAATACAATATCAATCAGTGCCTCGTGTAGGATCCATCATAGAGCTGCTCAACTAATATCAACATGTAATAGAATATAATGTGTCAAAAAAGGGTTTTAACTGGAACATTTAAACCATTACCATGAATACTTCTACTGTACTACACATAGATTTATCTTGTAAACCATACAGATAAAACATCCGCGTATAGTAGTATTTTTGAGATTGATGAAGTAAGGATAATGTAAAATCCAGATTGGAGAAAGAAGAGATTACCATTCCAAGATGATACATGGTATTGGCATAATCTGGATGCCCATAGCCTAAAACACGTCCTTCTATCTACATAAAACAAGAACAAGTACCTCTCAAGATATTATAATCTTGAAGTCAAGATGTCCAATGTCCATATCAGAAAATCCCTTAAAGTAGGAATTTGATTTTAAAAGGAAGGGAACCGCCATGACAGAGATGAAGCTTTGTTTAATACCTTTAAAGCTCGCTGCCAAAACAAACAAAAACAAACAGTAATCAGTAATTACAAAGGCACTGCAGGACAACACAATAACTTTTTTGAACAGTAAACTTGAAGATAGAAAATGCAATGTAAAAGAAAAAGGGCAAATTTCTAGTAATATAGTGAATAAAATTCAATAGGCATTGGAGAAGCTCCCAAGGGAGAAGAGAAGGAATGTTGCAGTTGGAACATAATTAGGAAAATGCAGGAGATCGTTAAAGAAAATAATGAGCTAAAAATGGGGAGTATAAAACTTATTGAAACACAATGAAGGGATCCTAATAAGCACAAATAATCTATCATTAATCTTAGAAGCAAACAAATTAACAGCCTTGACCCATCTCTTTTCTCCCTATAGTGGTATTCTAATCACAGGTTTCTGTATATTTTAATCAATCCTTTCTACATTAAAATGAGTATAAATTCAATCTAATTAGAAGTCCCATTTATATCTGAGTTTTTTTTCCTCATTCTAATATAAAAGGAAAGGTTTGATCAATTAATTTACTAGTTATAATCAAATAATATTCAGTTAGCACTAACTTTCCTTTTTGATAATTTTAAAATCAGTTAGCCATCTTGATGATTAATTAGACAATATTAATTGACTTGGAATTCATATTTAATAAATAAATTTAGGAGTCCATAAAGTAGGTTGGATTTTCTTGAAAGTTGAAGTTCTTTCTTTATTTTCTTGTCTTGTTTAATGGATAAAATCAGTTAGCCATCTTGATGATTAATTAGACAATATTAATTGACTTGGAATTCATATTTAATAAATTAAAATCAGTTAGCCATCTTGATGATTAATTAGACAATATTAATTGACTTGGAATTCATATTTAATAAATAAATTTAGGAGTCCATAAAGTAGGTTGGAATTTCTTGAAAGTTGAAGTTCTTTCTTTATTTTCTTGTCTTGTTTAATGGATAAAATCAGTTAGCCATCTTGATGATTAATTAGACAATATTAATTGACTTGGAATTCATATTTAATAAATAAATTTAGGAGTCCATAAAGTAGGTTGGAATTTCTTGAAAGTTGAAGTTCTTTCTTTATTTTCTTATCTTGTTTAATGGAAGAAACAGCTTTTTCACATGTATAGTACATGCATTTTCTTAATATATAATACTAAAACAAGATCAGGTAGAAGAAAACAATAAAATTAGAGGGTAAAAATCAAATGTAAACATGATGTGAGTGTTTCTACGCAGCTTCCAGCCTATTGTCATTACGAATAGCCTTTCTCTTATTTTGGGAATTTTCCACAGAACCACGGGTGGAGATCAAATCATTATGTAAAACTCTATAAAGATATCAAATAGATGGGCATGGGCAAAAAAGCCCTTTCATTGTTGGATGACTGGGAAGCAGGAGCTGTAGGGTCATGTCGAGTGTTGGTAAGGCACATAAAAGAAAAAAAGGGACAAAAAATAAAGTGAAGTATACACAAGTACAAGCTTTGCTAACGAACTAAAGTAGTCCTTTAGAACTCCTTGAACGCTTAAAGAACAACATTGCAATAGGGAAATGCCCTTTAAGGGAATCTAAAGTAGTCAGCTGATATGGCACTAGGGGCTATGAAAGGATGCATAGAGCACACAGATATGATAATGAAAAATGTGATATTTTGATTTTTTTTTCTTCACATTATATACTGAAAAATGATTTAGAAAGAGGCATGGATGTTTAATATCTTCCTAAGTGGAGAAAGAAATAGCTACACATGTTTCCACTTACCATGCAAAAATTATGAAACACTTTAAACAGCTAAGTGCAAAAATAGTGAAGATTTAGTTATCTCAAACACTCATATACCTCATAACACTTTTGAGCCTGCTCAAGTTTCCGCTGAGCAAGATAAAACTGCCCAAGGTTGTGTAAAGCAGCCCCTACTCTGCAAAAACATGTGGTCTCAAAAAACAAAAGATGCTTGCAACATGTACGTAAAGCAACAAAAATGATAAATGAAAGGAACACAATTACTTCTCAATGGAGGGCATTAAAAGTTCATTTATGTTCATCGGATGTTTCCTCCTTAACTGACTATAGGTTCACAAACACTTAATTTTCAGGTTTTCGGGCCATACATATTCATAAGTTTATACAGTCTTATGAGAGTATATGTTGCAAATAGAATAATAACGACAAACCTTACGTCATCACTGCCAAATGCTTCCTCCAGAATACTTATTGCCTCTAAATATAATGGCTCAGCTTTCTCAAATGCCTTCCTCACTCTGTAAAATTCTGCCTGCAACACCCAAGCATATAGCAATGAGGTTTCTATATGCAGCAACACGAAGGGAATGCAATTTGAAGTCACTTCGTATAGACATAACAGGTTTAATGTGATGTTTGGTGAGAGCAAAGCTAAAGACTTGTAACTTTGATTCGATACTACTATGGCTGCGGACCGTCATAAGATCAACAGAATGAAATGACTCACATCTCCTTCTTTGGAGTTCCTGCATAAACATGCATCAAGCTGGGATACCAGACAGCACTTCTACTGTGGGAAAAGTTTATGAACCTCAGATCATCAATGACGCTCAAATTGAAACAATCTAACTCTTCCGAGTTGCTTAACATGGAGAATATGATCATTTGCTTGTTTGCGTTTTTCATGCAAGGGTTAATTTCCTTTATAGCTATATGGTACTGCTGTCTTTTTCTGCCTAAAATCAACAGTTGCATATTTTTCCCAACTAAACCATTGTCATGTCTTACACACACACACACATAAGTAAGCTTAGTACAAAAAATGCTCCTCTAGTAGTGTATGACTCATACAATTCCAAGAGTGCCACAAATAGATGAGGACCCCAGAAGTGCATAGCATAGACAAAATACAAAATATGAGCCATAGCCAAATAAGACTCCTGAAAGTTAAAACAAAAAAGAAAGCTAAACAGTAATTAGTGACCACGTCTACAACCAACTCCCATCTTATCTTGCCAGATGAGAAGTTGCACAGCCAAAGGAAGTTCATAGAGATCATAGTAGGAGTGAAGTTCCTCAAGCTTCGATAAGTAATCAGCCAAAAATTTGTGTCAAGGTAACAATGGTAGACAGAGAGCTGCAGCTTTGAGGTAATAATTCATTTCTTTCCATTTTTGATGCAGTTGCCAGTAAGAAGCATGTTTCCAAATCAAGGCCACAAGGTGTTTTTGTATCAGTCTGGGCACTAGTAGGATGCAAGCAAAATGCACCCGTCGATAGCGCAATGATTTCTCCTTTCAGGCCAGTTCCTTTACCAGCAGGACCTGCAAAAGCCCACAAGAGGTCAACATTGTGGTCCCGAACATGCCCCCAACAGCAAGGTTATCAAGAACCGTCAACATTCAGACTACAAGCTCCCTCAGTTGGGGGTTTCCAAGCATGTGAAAACACACGTTTAACATTGGGCGATCTTGGGGTAATACCAATAGATAGGAGAGAATCCATGCCATACTTAGAAGATTTCATCAATGGTTTCACAAGATTATCCACATGTTGTAAATTGTAATGCATCAATGACCACCAATCTCGCATGCATATGATTTTTCAACATTGCACCGTAGATGCTTACTATTAAGGAAGTTCCGGATTTGATGGCAAATAACAATGCAAGCCAATCTCCCCATGATAGAGAAGTGAGAGCTTCCCTTTCACTTTTTAAACCACCATTTAATTCTAGTATGAATAGACTGCTGAGGTAAGTATGGGACTGCAAAGAGTACACCAAATTATGACCAAAGGGAGGAAGCGAGCTCACTATGCACAAATAGCTGGTTGAGGGATTCGGTCTGGTGATTGGCACAACAAACACACTTCGAAGCAAGGGAAATTCCTCTCCTTTGCACGACAGATTCCATAGGGAGGATGTTGTCGAATATCAACTTATGAGCTTCGTAGATGCAGGCATGACTGAAGACCATATCTCATGGAGATCTTTAGAGGCATCATGATGATCACGAATTGAATGTCATGCAGATTTAAGTGAGAATTTTCCAGCCAAATCAGGTTTCCAGTGTCTCAGATCATTCTCCTCAACAAGTTTGGGAGCAGATTCTAGCAAGGTATGAGCAACCTCATGGACCAAGGGAGAGGTAAGAATATTGAAATTCCAAACCCTGTCAATGATAGAAATCTCTAAGTTTAACATTGGTATCCTCATCATCACAAAGGAGATCAAGCTTAAACTCAGCGTGCCATTGGTCATACCAAAAGGAGATATCACCCCTGCCAACTGTCCATGCACAATTATCAGAAAAAACATGCTTCATAGATAATGTATCTTTCCATTAGTTCAAGAACCTCAAAGGGCCATTCCAAGCCACAAGGAACTTTGAGATTTTGTATTTGGCACGCATGAAAGAGGCCCAAATAGAATTGGAATTGCACACAAGCCAACATTGTTTTAGAACGAAAGCTTTTTTCACATCACTCAATTTTCTAATGCCAAGCCCCCTTCATTGCACGGATAGCATAGTTTATGCCAACTAAGCCAAATCTTATTTTGCAATACTCAGAAGAGCCCCAAAGAAACCTCGCTATAAGAGACTCATTAGTCAGCAACACCTACTTAGGGACAGCTGTGGAAGAGATCAACTAAATAGGCATACTGCACAATACATGCTTAATTAGGACGAGTCTCCCAGCAGAGTTAAGTAACTTAGATTGCCGCCCATGTATCTTTTCCTAAATTCTATCAATCAATGGCTGATAATAGACTATTTTCCTTTTCCCAGGTCCAATATGCACACGCAAGTATTTTATGGGAAAGGTACCTCTTGAGAACTTGGTCGTTCTAGCAACAACTCTCACATGAGAGAGAGAAGCTTCCTGAGGCAAGAAAAATTGACTTTTGGATAGATTGATCAGTTGTCCAGAGCAAGCCTGATAAATATCAAGGATATCAAGGATATTAAGCACTTTTAACGAGGATCGATGTCATCTGAAAATAGCAAATGAGCTGAGCACCTAGCCATAGTAGCATAGCAAGTTTCGTCAGGTAAGCAATTATTCAGGGCCAAAGAGAGATTCTCCTCAACAATAATGAAAAGACTTGGGCATAAGGATCCCCTCGTCTTAGCCCTCTAGAAGATGGAAAATAACCCTTATACACTCCTTGGAACACCATCGAGAAAGAGCAATGACAAACACAAGTTTGAATAAGATCAATCTAACCTTGAGAGAAGCCAAATCTTTTTAAAATTCCCAATAGGAAATCCCATTCATGCCCATCATAGGTCTTTTGCATGTTCAAATTTAGAATAATGTTAGGATAAGGACCTTTTTTGTCAATCTCTCTACATATTTATTATGCTAAGAGATATTATCAGAAATGCTCCTCCCTTTAATAAAGGCACCTTGGTTTGAAGAGATGATATGGGGCAAAACACCAGCTAGTCTTGAGGAAATGGCATTAGCAAAAATATTGTAAAACAATAGTACAAAGACTAATGGGTCCGAAATCATTAAGAGAGATAGGGGGATGCTTCTTGGGGATCATCATCAAAAGAGCGTGGGATAAAGTCTGAGGTAAACTTTTCCTCCTTAGTAATTCATTAGCAGCGTCAAGTAAGGATTGACCAACTACATCCTACATGGAAGTGAAAAATGTAGAGGAGAACCCATATATCTCAGTCGCACTATCAATAGGAATACAAAACATAACAGTTTTTATTTCATCAAATTCAAAAGGCCACATAAGCATTTCATTAATATTATCATTCACACAATGGGGAATCGAATCCAAGAAGTCCCTATCAATAGAATGAGATTTAAAGGAAAGCAAGTGGCTGAAATACTTAACAGCATCATGAATAGCACGGGGACCATCAAGAGTATCATTATGTAAGCAAGAAATGGAATTATTCTTAGCAAGGGCTTGTTTACTACAAAATACCATGGAGTCATGGACGAATTTAGTGTTAGCATCACCTTTCTTAATCCATTTGATTATCGATTTCTCTTTCTAAAAAAATCTCCTCTTATAGGCAAGCTTCCCTCCATTTGGCTCAACAAGCATTTAGACTGGAGTAAATCTCCTTGTCCCATGGAATTTATAAGTTAGCATCCAAGGCCCTAATTTCAGCATACGGAGTAGCCATCCTATCAAAGATGCTCCCAAAGGTAGAAGAATTCCAGCTTTTAAGACTACCTCTGAGCGCTATTAGTTTGGAGTGTAAATCATCAAGAGGAGATAGAGTATGATTTATTCCAAAGTGAGGATACTACAATATGAAGATTTGGATGTCTGCACCACATCCTTTAAAATATCCACATCATAAGACTAGAATTAGTCTCAGTATTCCAAGATACATGATGGAACAATGGTCAGGATACTCTCTAGGAGAGAAGCAGGGATACCACCATTAAGAAGCCAGTTAGAAGATAGAAGAACCCTATCAAGAACTTGCCAAGTGCGATGTATGCCCTCCATATTGTTACACCAAGTGAACTTACCACTAGAAGTAGGAATATGGGCCATTTGACAATCTTCAATACACATATTAAATTCTTTCATCGCAAACGGCTGAGGCATAGCTCTTCCCAGTCACTCATCAAGGCTTCTAATAGTATTAAAATCACCTCCCCATATCCAAGGGTCAGTAATACTTGAATGCATGTCACTTAGATGTTGCCATAAATCTCTTCAAAATTGGACAGTGTGCTTCCCATAAATAACTGAAAGAGAGAATTGAATGCCAAGTACCTCAGCAGCCACAACAATGCACTGAGTAGACTTCAGATTGATGTCAACTTTAACCCCTTGGTTCCACAAAATCCATATTTTTCCTCCCAGCTCCTCCTCAGATATCCAGTTAGAAGAGTCACAAAAGAAATGAAAATTTCTAATATAGGTATCTTTCACAATAGGCACCATGAAAATTAATAAGACCTATGCGCATGAATGATCTGTCTACAAAAACCAAAGGTCTCACAATTGTCGATACCTCTGGGATTCCAAAAAATAATATTTACATTATTATGTACACTTGACATAAGGATCACGGGTTGGGAGGATGGGTCCTTCCTATCTCTGAGTTTGACAGAAAGGGGCAGATTTAGAAGTTTATTATTTCACTTATTGCTTGCAGATGGGTTGGAATTATTTCTCTCTTATACAAGCAGTTCATTAGGGTTTTCTTCAAGTAAGTTATCAAAGCTGTCTGGTTCAGCATCATTCTCTTAACAATCAGTGTCAAAAATTTCAATTGTGACAGAGGCATCATCATCAGGGTCTTCAGCATCTTGAAGGGAGGCAAACGGGTTACTATTGTGAGCACGTTGCAAAAAGGATGAATCAGAATCTGAGGCATCTTGATTGGGAGAAATATGGCCCTCATTGGTAGAAGGAATATAGGAGGGAACAGATTCAGAAGACTCATCATGATTGGGAATGGTAGTATCATCTTGTCGAAGAGCATGCTCCTTCAGGAGTTCAATTAGAGTACCTTGAGCTCTAGCTTGCTCCAGTTTGTAAGCTTCAACATCATGAATGGTCCAGAATAGGTCATTGATTTCTTCATGGTTTAGAAGATACTGCACCCAAAGATAGCTTTTTCTTTTCCTTTTTCATTGATGCTTTTGAGACATTGACTGCTAAAGATTTTCCTTTGGGATCTGGATTATTAGGAGAGGACATGGTGGTTTTATGAGCATGTTTATGAGGGTGGTCGGATGATAAGGAGCTATGGCCACCACAAGGGTATTAAGGCAGACATCAGATGTGCCTGCGTCTATATCATTGACAGGATGGGAGGAAGGAACCACGAGGACTTGATTAGAGGGATAGACCACTTCCTAGGCAGCAACCACCTAATGAGGGTACGCCAAGGCAAAATGGAGGGGATTCTTGTTGATTTGAGAAGGGGCAAACCTAGTAAGATGAGGGAACGAGATCACTTCGGCATTCTGCTGAACACTTGGAGGGCTTATCAGCAAAGCAGGAGATTGCGCCTCAACAAATGATGCAAGCACCGCCACTTTCTTCTTCAGGCACTCAGGAGCATTATGGCCTTCCAAATGATGGTGCAATATTTCAGCAGTCTCTCATAGATAATTAGTTGGCAAAATCCATCATATAATCCCACCCAGATTTGAGTAGGTCTCTTTAAGTCAATCTCCACACACATTTGAGCCACACTAGGTCTAGTAAGAGTAGCAGTGGGTTTGTCCAAGCACAAGAATCGACCAATGCGATTTGCAACAGCTTCCAAAAACTCAGGAATGAAACATTGCAGAGATAACTTCGGTAATGAAACCCAAACAGGAACATGACAAGCATCTTCCTTCATGTAGCATTAGTTATGCCATCTATAAACTTTGTAGTAGAAGGATTTGATAGAGTTTAGTGGGCGGGTCTGTACCTTAAGAGATCATATTCATCTTGAAATAGAAGGAGAAAGCACCTTAAATTCTGCTGTCGATGATCTATTTTTGATCTGGTCAACAGTAAGAGAGCGAGGGAGTGAAAATACAGAAAAGGGTGGATGGATGGGTGACAGAGATGGGGGATAAAGAGTGCAAGGGAACACCATTTCTTCCTAGATAGACCTTCTAAGGGTGAAAAAGTCAAATATTAGTCACTTGGATGGTGTGTGCTTAGGGCCCAATAAAATAACTTAGGGCTAATAAGTGACTAACTCACCATAGTACAGGGGGCACACATTTACAATTAATCCTTTAATTAAAAAACCATATGCAGATTAAAGAGAAAAGAAGAGGCTACAATTCTTGATTGAAATTCAACCATATGGCAAAAGTAAATGATTACAAAGAAATAGCTCCCCAAATTCACTTATTGAGAAAAAAAAAGTAATTTATCATTCCAAGCACTTCAATATCATGTAACTAAAGATAGGTACATATACTTACAGACAGTCAAAAGCATCAAGCTTCACGACCACATTTAATTACTTTTAATATTTTCTTAACCGTAACTAATTGACTACAGTCTGCCAACATACACATACACTCTCTGTTTAGGCCATGTCAATACATACAGTTGCCTAATTTTATCATTGGAACCTAGTAACTTATCAAATTTATAATCCAGACTACCCAGCAAATACCATGTATAGAAAACATTTAGTTTCATCATTTAAATCAACTTTTAGTATGACTATTATTTTAAAACTTAAATAATGACCTCCGCTGTGTTTGCTCCACTGTAATGGATTGAATCAACAAACTTCATGACTTTTCAGTTTTCATGGTCAACTACTTTAATCATTAAAACCTTACTGTGGCTTTCTGTGCTCTTTTTTTTGAGATCTTTCTGTGAACTTCTAATATAATAGTTTAGTCACCACATGATGTATGTTGTCCATATATTTATTTTATTTACGTGTTTGTCTTACTAATAGTTACGTCTATGTAATCCCTTTTTTTAGATTTCACCACATCACCGTGTTAGTATTCTGTAGTCATGCCCCATGTCTGTCAATTGTTCCTATAAATACTTCACAATGCCCCATGTTTGTCAATTGTTCCTATAAACACTTAACAAATTTCCAATTTCTAGAAAATGTTAAGAATTCTTAGTTGACAAGTCTAAATCATTTATCTAGTCCGTCAAATGGGTTTTCAAACGGTTCTTGTAAAATAAAACAGAGATAATTGCTCCAATAAGAAAAAAGAAATGACATGTAATTCCCAAGAAATATACCAGGTTGTTATATGATGATGCAACATGTGGATCCCTAGGTCCAAATCCTTCTTTAGCCTCATCAATAGCTGATCGAAGGAACTTTTCTGCTTCATCTATTTTACCCTACAATGAGAGAAAATATTTATTGATATTATGTATAGGACAGAGCATGATTTTATAGGAAAAAAAGTATGGTACATTTTGATGTGCGGGGCAAAATTTACGACAACATAGGGCATACAAATCAAATCAAGTACTCCACTCTCATAGTGGGGTTGAATCTAATCAAAGGAAGAGTTATATACTAGAACCCAAGCAAGCCACAGTTAGGCCGTAAAACCTGAACCAGGACCTTTTGCAACTAACTATACCTAATAATCTTTGTTTGCTTGCCTCAGAGTCTAGGTTTCTCTCTTTCTGCTTCTAGCCTAGACTCCGCAGGCATGTCCTATCATCTCTTGTCTAACTTATTGGTAGTCTTAGTTGATCAAATACCCATGGGAAACAGAAAGAGGAGCACATATAATGAGATTTTAGTCTTAATTATTTGAAATCTGTGATGAGATGAAAGAAACACATTATCAAGTTCGGCTTTGCTAATGTTATTAGGGCCATATTCTATATTTGTCTATGGGGTAACTTGAAGTGGAAACTCAATCACAGTTCTTATGTTGTCAAAGCAACAGACAATAAAGAGAAAGAAATGCAAAGGGTACTGAATTACTTACTTTCAGAAATAGCTCCCTCCCCTTATCAGTGAAAATTCTCCACTTAATGGTATGTGAATTTGAAACTACTGAACCATCTTCAATTCTGCGTAGGCCAGTCACATAAGCCTCCCCTTGTTCAGTAGCAGCAATAGGTTCAGCATCAGAAGCAGTTTCAGCATACGCAGTGTTCACACCAAGACCAACAAAAACCGCTGCAATACCACAAATTCAAAATAAAAATGAATACCATCGTTTATAACATTATACATCTAGGTTCATACTAACTTATTTCTATGGAAAACTGAATAATACAAGAGTTAAGGAACAGTCTGAAATACTCAAGTTTACCTCCATCATTGTATATAACATTATACACCTTTATGCATAAGTTCATTCTAACGGATGACAAAAAAAGCTTGTGAAGGAAATTTTTACTGCTTATTAATAAAGTCACTTGTTCCGGCTTATGTATTCCTCTCTTCCTTTTATTTATTTATATTTCTTTATTTTTGTTTATCTCAATAACCTCCTTCCAGTGAAAACATCAGCTAACAACCATTAGCAAGATAATTGTACAAATATACTTAATAGGAATCATAAAATCATTCTAGCCTGATTACCTCTTACTTGCTTATGACGTGAGATCAGCATCTTCCAAATAACAATTCTTGGGGAAACTCTATACTCTCATTTGTCCATTGCATTTCACCATATGAGCACCATCTATATCGAGAGTTCTTTTCTTTGATTGCTAGATCATACATCTAGAAGTTTGCCATCAATCAACAGATTCGGAAATATAATTCCATTTTATTTTTATTTAACCCAAAAAAATGGTATTATAATAATACATCCAATTTTGTCTTTATCTCCATTTGTCTATGTACGTCCACGTGGGTATATGTGATACTTGTATTTTGGCAGACGTAACCGTAAGAGTAGCAAACTCGAGCCTCATTTATAGGAAGGATACACATATGCAAAAGATTTAATTTTAAAGAGTTTACTAGGAAAATAAATATTGAATTCTACAAAATCCAAAGAGACAACCCTTTGCATCCACATTTTGTTTGAAGGATTGAAAATAGACTTCAGCCAAGAAAGAGTAGTCCGGTGCACGAAGCTCTCGTTATCCACAATGACCGGGGATATATGACGTTCAGTATCATAGTAAAGAATTCTAAAGCTTAACTAAAAAAGTTTACGACTTTCAAAATAATGATTGCAAACAAACTGACATCCAGGACGAAGCAAAAGTGGCAGTGTCTTGTTTAAATTCATCAAGTCATCTAAACACGAGTTTGCCAAGATGAACATTTGGTGATAAGTTCATAAACGAGCGCAGGGGTCACCCCGAACATATATCCCTGATGCGGAACTCAAAAAATCTAGCAAGTTCCAAAGATCAGGCACAACAACTGCCACCCACAGGGTGTTATACATCCGAAATCAAGAAAAAAGTGTCGTCATAGCGAGTGAAATTAGAAGTGAGTTTAGCTTATCTGAACCATTTAATCCACACTGCACACTGATTTTACACGTCAGAGAATTTACCAGTAGGCCCAGCAAACACGAGCGCCGATATCGGATCCCAACGATGCTTGCTTGCAGAGGAATTGGAACCTCGCCGGCTGAGCCCAACAGTACCTAGATCAGAATATAATATGGTTAGAATTTTACAGGATGTTCTTATCTGTTCATCCTTTTGGATGTTTTACCAAATTCGAATAAAGAAGCTCAATTGGATCGCCTCCTTCGTTTTTGAAACAATGCATATTTTTAGAAAGCAACGCATGCGTCATGCTGTGCGCAGGTTCTTACCACATAAATGAGACATGAATGAATTAAAAATTGCATTAGAAAGGAAGAAAGAGATTACTGAGAAAAGAAGCGGAGGAATCATTTAGAGGAGAACTTCGAGCAGCGGTGGCGAATTGAGGCCGAGGCCGGAACCTTCTGATGAAACTCAGAGCTCGCTGAATTGATGCCATTAACAAAAACCTAGAGGGAGAGAGAGAGAGAGAGGAGAGAGGAGAGAGGGAGAGGGTTAGGGCTTTAGAGGGGGTTTAGCGGTGGAGATCAAGACACGATCCGCTAACCCGGCCCAAATTAATAAGGGAAGGCAATTAGTTGGATTCGGGTCGGGTAAAACTGTAGTCACACCCAACTCGTGGATTCCTTAGGCCTCTCCATCTCCGAAGCAGCAGCAGCAGCCTCGTCTCCGAGCGCCCACCGAAAATGCCCACGTCCCTCAGAAAACCTGCGCGTCAATCTCCTCGCTTCAAACTCGCCAGCGTCCAACGGCCGGTGCCTGTGACGGTTCCCCATGCCGAGACACGTGTCGCGGCGCATACTACAGCCGCGCTCAGAGCGTCACGTGATCGGAGGCTCCAAGAAAAACCTAATATTATCTGCCTGGGCGATCGCCGCGAGGCTATGGCTGGCGAGATCGTACGCTTGCGGTGCGCGTTGTACCGCAGGTTTTTGCCAAGCCACAGGTTATGGCGGCACTGTCCAGCGCCGCGAGGTAAAACGTTTCTTTGTATTGACTGCAACTTGTGTTGAAAATTCCTAATTTTATTCATTTTTGTTATTTATATCTTCAATAATTCTTTGAAAAGTTGCAATTTTTGGAGACGATACAATGTGTTCTTTGTCGTGTGATTCATATGTGCGAGAGAGGCTTCTATATATGGGCACAACTTACATAACCGCAGAGGACGAAATACGGAAAGAAATATATTAAAATAAATATGAAAAATATAGCAACGTTATGTAATCAACCATAATATCTGCTATCAGTTTCATTTTCATGTATGATTGTTAGCTCTCGTTCAAAATCTCATTAATATGCTTGTAAATCTGGTTATAAATGATGAGATCTATGGCTTGTGACAAGGAATGAGTCTCTGCAGAGTGTAGAGGAGAAGATTGCTCGGCACAGTAGAGATGGGACAACCACTTCGAGGTAAATTTTTTATTTTTGATGATATTTAGCATTCTTTTATTGTTCCTTAGGAGTTTGAATCCTGCTTGTAAGTGATTGGTTTATGATTGATGCTTAGAAATTAATTCTACGTAGTTATGTCTGTGGGTCATTCCTGTGCCCCTGACGACATTTTGTGCTTGAAAAGTTCATCACTCTTTACAATGAAGCTTTCCTCAGGAGGGTTAATCGCTTATTTTATGCTTGGGCCTCACCTTTAATTTTGATATTTTATAAAAAATGTTTCTTATAGCTTTCCCTAGTTTTCAGGAAATATTGATGTGTATTCTTTTTTCTCGTTAGAAGCCGTATGCCGAATGAATGCAGATCTATTAAGCTCTCGTTTCTATCTGTGCATCAGGATTTAATCTTCCTGATGGGAATATATCATCTTCGTCATCTTCCGCTTTGATTTCTTTCTCCAGTCTAGGCAAATTTGAAGAATGCCCCTTTATTTAGGACTGGGGCTAGCTCTTTCTTGTGGATTGTTTTCCCACTGGTAATTTGGCATTACATTAGGGAGGCAACCATCTTTCATGAAATATTGTCAAACCTTTGGTGGAGCCTTGCTCCATAGCTGAATCCATTTTTGGAAAAGGCTTAGATGATTTATTAGTAAGCATGAGCTATTCAATGTCACAGAGAGAGAGGGAGGATCCTATTTCACTGCAACAATAATTTTCTTTGTTAATATGCATGTTCGACGAGCTGATGGACACAAGTGGATGCTTTCCATGTGAAAAATTTTAGTAGCGATTTGTAGCTGCATTTCTCTTATTCTTATCAATTTAAATTTCCACCACCCAACTATGCAAAAAAGTTGCAACAGCTTGCTAGACTTCTGATTCTGAGATTTTAATGGACCTGCTTCATAAGTTGAATTTTAAAGTAAACTTTGGACAGCAGTTGGTTACTTCGCTGATGCCAAAATTTTAACCATGAGTGCTTTGGCTTCAAAAGATGAGTTTTGTGCCATTTATTTATTTTTGTCATAGCTGACATTGTTTGGGGAGCTGTGGAGCTATGTCATTCTTTGCTTTACCATACAAAAAGTTTAAAAAGCTATTTGTAACAGTTTAATTTAAAAATTGGGGCATCCTTTCTCGGACATTAACTTTCCTATTGCAGTTTTTTTTTTTACTGAAAAATGAATTGTCAGATCAAACTTTGTCTTATTCAATGATATATTGTTTGTACACAGAGAGCTTGTCGTTCAGTTCAATGCAGATGTTGCGGATGGGATGCAATGGAAGTTTGTTCCTACACAAAGAGAGGTCCCTATGAGTACATATTCACATGTACTAATATATCTCAATACAAATCATATTTTAGTCTGAATATCTCGTGTTATGTATAGGTAAGGGTCAAACCTGGCGAAAGTGCCCTTGCATTCTACACTGCAGAAAACCTTAGCTCGAAACCAATAACTGGTGTTTCTACATACAATGTAACCCCAATGAAGGTATGTTGTTGAAAATAACATAGCATTTATGATATGCATGCTTATTGCTTTATGTTTCAGTTAATCGTAGTTGCTTTAGCTTAGACTGCCAGACTAGTATCAGTAATTGTATGTTTAGGGAAAAAGAGCTAAATGAAAGGTACTTTACTTGTCATTGTACGTCTTGATTGCCAAGCTTTCAAACACTATAGCTGATACAATATAACAATCACAATGTAAGTATTTATTCAAGATTTATGTCAGAAAAATCATCGGCGGATGTTTGAACTAATTTAATGGCATTCCATCCTTCTTAATATATGTTATGGGGTAAGTTATATTTAGCTGCTGTTCAGTTACCACATGATCTTGAACTGAGCATGACATGTAGTTGTCTTTCTGTGTTTGCTACTTAGGGAATGACCAACATATCATAATAATGTTGGCGGACTGAGCTCTATAAAACATTTAAATTATATCATGCTATGTAAAAGGTGCTCTTGGTTTTGCAATATCCACAAGTTCACACATATTTCTTCAACATAACTGTGCAACAAAATTATTACTTGTCTGCAAAGTGTGCTTCAGTTATAATGGTAAGATATATGTTCTTCCAAATTTCATATGGTGTACCAATTACTTCTTGTCCACTAACACAAGGGCATATTTGTGGGGCGGCTACCTGGTGCTAGTACTAAGTATGAGAACTAACTACTAAGAAACCCCATGGAAACCTACTCATCTCCAAAATGAACCAATAATATAGTGAGTCTGATACTTAAAACTGCATCTGAAGTGATACTTTTCAGGAATACAAGTTACCTGAAACAGGAAGACTTTGAACTTGGTCAACATCTTTTTAATATCCTTATATGGGTCTGTCGATCATTCTTCCTGTGGGCAATGAGTAATTCACTAGGTATAATGCTCACTTGTAGGCCCAGCTAAAGCTTTACTTGCTCATTTCGCACTTTGTCGTAGAGTTGGTGCAGGCTCTCTAAAAATCGAAGTAGACTAAATTCTTTCCACAACTATTGCAATTTGCATTTCTAAGAGTATTGTCATGCTCAAGTTATTATTCAGAAGTAAGGTCCTTTATGCTACTGTGTTCTGTTAGCAGTTGGCTTTCAGAAATATGCTATGTGTGCTAAACTATGCACGCTGGCCCTAAATTCTTTTTGAAGGGATTATTCTTTTCTATAGGGCATAGGGTCAACAAATAATTTGATCATGCTTTTGCATAATAATGCTTATTTGCTGAAGTGTTCCAGTATTCTAACCATACCCAACAAATTCAATTTCCTAGTGAAGGCATCACCTTTCTTGCTAGAATTTTTTATTTCAAATATGCGGGTGATTTAGAGTTTGTATCCGTTGTTAGTTATAATTGATCCCGTGATATGTTAGTCTGTCAAACACGTATTTTCATGGAATTTGCATTCCTGTTTAATGATTATGTTTCTTTTATTAGTCCTGTCCATAAGATTTCCAAGCGGTTGTTTCTTTGCAGGAAACATGTCCAGAAGTAATCTTGATAATGAAAATATTATGGCACAAGAAATTAATATGAGTGTAAACCTTCAATAAAGTAAGATTTTCAAGCTTAACTACTATAAAAGATTATTCTCACATGACATGAATATTGCTACTGTACCTCAGGTTTAGTGGATCATTTGAAAGTTGTCATCCTGCTATTATGTCGCATGGACATAGACATGATAGTATAGGATATGAGCTGACATAAGAAATTCTAAAAAACTACAATAAAACTGAAGTATTGTCACATCTTAGATACGCACATGATGCAATATCATATTTGAAGAAAACTACTTAATCCTGCCAACTGCCTCTCTCTCTCTCTCTCTCTCTCTCCCTCTCTCTCTCCCCTCCCTCTCTCTCTCTCTCTCTCTCTCTCCCTCTCTCTCTCCCTCCCTCCCTCCCTCCCTCTCTCTCTCTCTCTCTCTGACTCACGGCACCAAAGAAAAATACATATGTTCAGTTGATCTTCTGCTTCGTCTTGCAGGCGGCTGTCTACTTCAACAAAATACAATGTTTCTGCTTTGAGGAGCAGAGACTGCTCCCTGGTGAGCAGATCGACATGCCGGTAAGAATTTCTTGTTATTTTTCTCTGATAATTATAATGAATTCATTGATTTGGTTGTTGATGTTCTTAGAATACTGGTGGGATCTGCAGGTATTTTTTTACATTGATCCCGAGTTTGAGACGGACCCAAAGATGGATGGCATCAACAACTTGATACTTTCTTATACTTTTTTTAAGGTTAACGAGGATTAGGCGATAACCGTTTAAAGCTGGGCCTTTGTATCTTGATTATATTTTATACTGCTGTCATTTTAGCTATAATAATTCTTTTGTAAGTGTTATATTTTCCAAATCTTCTGTAAAGTGATTCAGTGAGGATCATCAAGGTAATAGGATCATCTGGATGTTTTTTCTCCCGGTTGTATGAGTTATCCACCTTCCATGGAGCAACCAATAAATCACTGTTTGTTTAACATTATAGGTTGAGATGTGCCTTACTTTAATATTTGCTGGATACATCTTTTTTTTTAAAATTTATTTAACTTCTCCTAAAATTTGTCTGTATGGCAGGCATATTGGGGCATTTTCTAATGGATCCAAAATTATAAGTTTGTTTGAATTATGTATCAATAATTTATTTGATTTATAAATATATCGTGTTTATGTAAGTTGTTGGTTCTGAGATAAGTATGATAGCTCAAAATAATTATTCACCTGTTGGAATTAAAATATATCAAATATATTTATATAATATGTTCTTGTAATTGTTCTAGCATCACAAGTTTATGCTACAGGTTTTATCAATAGTAGAACTCTATGTGAGGTATCTGTGTAATTATGTGCATGCATGTGTATAAAACTTTTGTTATGTCACGCCATATCCGATTGTAGTTTTTGAAAATTTGTCATATTGATGAGTATGTGTTACGCATATTGTATTAGTGTTCGGTATATATGTTTATGCTTCTCTGAATGCATGACAAACTTGGGAAAACTTTTGCGAAGTTTTCTAGGGCACGAATTGGATATTTTATCTGTATTTTGGGGAAATTTTTCGCAAGAGTACCAGTTCATGTTTTCTTCACGCAATATGATGAAAAAGTTGGAACAATATGTAGCCAAAATCGATATCTTATTTTCATTCTTTCCAAAAGTGGTATTCATTGTTTTTCTGGTTTTAATCCAGCTAAGCATGCAAAGAGCATAAGAAAGAAAAGTGGAAGAGACGGCTATATTTCCATTGACATTGTCCCTTTCCTATTCCATGCTTCAATATTAATCAAACACATCAAGTTTAACAAAATAAAAAGAGGGGAAAAAAGTAGATAGAGTTGAGAAAATTTTGTTGATTTTATATTCTCAGCTTTTACTGTTTTACATCAATATTGGCTTTCTACTTGTTTGTTTCGTGGTATTTTTTCTGAGTTGATATTGTGTCAAGGAGAAGAACACCCGTGGAAAGTATTGCAAATATGGAGTTTGAATATTTGCCTCTATACACGAAACATATTATATGAATCCATTATTGAAATGCAAGCTCAATGACCGATTTTGCTCTTTGGAGAGAGTGAAAAAGAATGGTGCATTTTTTTAAAGACATGCACCAAAATTCTTTAGAAAAGAAATAATATATATTTTGATCCTTTCCGATCTTGCGAAGCTTGCTGATTTTTCTTATTGTATCTTTAGTAGTATAGGAGATTCATTTAATCACACACCAAAGAATATTCTTTTTGGATAGAGTAAAAGAGGATGGACAAATATTTAGATGGAAGTGTATCAAGGTTTTCTTAAACAAAGAAATCATTTACAATAATACTATTGATTCTTTTCATCCTTTCCGTTGCAAAATGCATAGCTTCCTATTTTTCCTATGTCATTGTATCTTGGGACTATCGCTAGCATACTATGAAGCTTCTAGAACTTTCATGATGCATTGGACCCACTTAAGCGCATATAGAAGAAGGTATTGGCTTTTGTTATGAGAAGACATACAACATAGACAAGGCAAGAGAATGGAGAACTCACAGAGGGCATTGGGTTGGGCAGCCAAAGATGCTGATGGGGTTCTTTCTCCTATCAAATTGTCTCTTAGGTAGCTTCTCCCTCATCTTTTCCATTGCAAAGTACAAAATTTCATGGTTTAATTCTCCTTCAGAATTTTTTATGATGTTACCACTTAATGTAAAATCATTGTCATGCTTGTTGAAACAATTATGTGTCATCTGTAATTGCAGTGTTTCCTTCATGATTTTGTAATTTCATCGTAGAAGGTAATCTACCGATGTACGTAAATGAATAGAAGATGCCTAAGTTTAGGGGTATATCTATGTTTTCTATTTAATATTTCTTACTTTTTCATCACAAAAAAAGGTTGTATTCCTAAGTCTTCAGGTAGATATCGTGATAACCAATTCCTAATGAGGTATTATGATAGAATGTCTCAAAAGAAGATAGAATGTGAGCTCTCATTCTAATTCAGAGTAGTTTAAACCCAAATATAATTTTTGGGATTTTCCAAAAGCTCTTTCGCCATCTTAATTCCATAAGGCTATCTAGATCTTCTTTTTCAAAAGATATTCTTTTAGTGTAACATTATAGTAGCAACATTAACTTTTTTTTTTTTTGCAGAGCTAAAAATGATGATGACATCATATTCAAAATATTGTATTGTGGAGTTTGTCATACTGATCTCTCCACAATAAAGAATGAGTGGGGAACGGCTAGATATCCCATTGTCCCTGGGTATGTATTCCCTTGCTATTACATAAAATATATTCCATGATTAGTCAATATATAGATCTATCTCCCTGTTTCACTCAAGCATTTTCCCTCCTCCTCTTGGAATTTTACAGACATGAAATTATCGGTGTCGTTATTGAAGTAGGTACCGCTGTGCAAAACTTCAAGATTGGTGACAGCATCGGTGTTGGCTACATAGCTAACTCATGTCTCACTTGCGACCAATGCAAACAAAATTTTGAAAATTATTGTCCGAATCTAATTCCATCATTCAACTCCCCATTCCATAATGGGATTGAATCCACAGGAGGATTCTGCAACCTTTTCATCGTTAAGGAGCATTTCGCGATTAAAATCCCTGAAAATATGCCTTTGGAAAAGATTGCGCCTCCTTTTCATCGTTAAGGAGCATTTCGCGATTAAAATCCCTGAAAATATGCCTTTGGAAAAGATTGCGCCTTTGATGTGTGCAGGAATTACAGTGTATATTAAAATCCCTGAAAATATGCCTTTGGAAAAGATTGCGCCTTTGATGTGTGCAGGAATTACAGTGTATAGTCCAATGAAGTATTTTGGGCTAAATGAGAAGGGAAAGCATTTGGGAGTTATTGGCCTTGGAGGTCTTGGGCATGTTGCTGTTAAGTTTGCAAAGGCTTTTGGAATGAGAGTTACTGTTGTCGAATCAAATCCTGAGAAGAGAAAGGAAGCGATGGATGTACTTGGAGCTGATTCATTCTTGGTTAGTAATTGCCTTGAGGAGATGGAGGTAAGAGGTTTGCTAGTAATTTGGTTATGTATTTATGGTTAGTTATCTTTAAGTTTAAATATTGAATTTCAATGAACTTAATAATTAATAACATTAGTACATGTTTGAACTTTTCTTGTATGTAAATGTGGATAATAAACTACTGTGGAGGGAAAAGTGATATTGTCTGAAACATTCAGTTGAACGCGTGAAGAAATGATGATTATGTCATTCATATTTGCTAATATTTTTATTCAGTTTTTGTATCCTTATTTGTTTATGCATCTCTTTGAAAGAAATCTAGATCATCTTCAAGCTTGTAAGAATGCTGATTCTGTCATTCATACTTCTAATATTTTACAGAATATCTTTATTTAAAAATTAACAAAAAAATTATAAAATTCTAAAATTTTAGCACGAGAAAACTTCTTTACGTATTACGTTATAGATTTTATTTTTGAACATGAAAAAGAAAAGAACCTATCTTAATTCACGAGATTGTTTTTCGATAGGACTTTATCCATTATAACCAGATTAGACCAATGTTTTTGGGTTATTTCTTAATGAAGTTAACCTTAAAATCATACTTGCATCAATGCAAAAACAGGCGAATTAGAACTATTGTTTTTTCCTAGGCCGCAGATGGAACTATTGATGGCATTATCGACACAGTCCCAACAGTTCATGACCTTCATCCCATCATCTCTCTACTCAAAGTGCATGGGAAGTTAATTGTGCTTGGGGGACCAAGCAAGCCAGATGAGCTACTCACTTTATCTCTAATCAAAGGTTAATTATCTTAATTAAAATATAATTATCCTTCTTAGACCATCCGCTGACATAATTAGATTAATATAACCTTACATTAATTTTTTTATTTTTATTTTTCTGTGTTGCAGCTGGGAAAATGATAGCTGGAAGTTGCATAGGTGGGATTAAAGACACACAAGAGATGATAAATTTCGCAGCAAAGCATAATATAACTGCAGAGGTAGAAGTTATTGGTATCGATTATGCGAACAAAGCTATGGAGAGACTCTCTAAAGGAGATGTTAGATACAGATTTGTGATTGACATCGTGAACTCTTTATAACAATTGGAGGCCATTCGGTTCACAAAAGGATTTCAACTGGAGTAATAATTAGCAAAACAATAAATATAATTGCGGTTGTAATTTCTAGTCTTGCTGTAATTGCAGTTGCAAAAAAGAACTATTAGAATCTGAAGTTCAATGGCATTGCCAAATGTATGCTACTTGTGTGGATTTATTTTCTATAATTCTCCATGCTATCTCTAGCAAAATATTTTTGGAGCTCATATTTGGAATAATTTTCTTGAGACACTACACTGATGTTCCATATGATTTGTGATTGGCTCAACCGGAAATTCAACAAAATTAATGTACTTGAAATATTGCATGAAAACATTTATGAAGATGTCTTTTTTTTTTTTCACTCGATGGAAATTCAATAGGAACTTTGCGATGTCAGTCTCCGTACGGAAGCGCTACAAAAGTCAGTCAATTTTAATAAATTCCTTGAATTTTGTCACTCTAGTTAACATGTTTCTATATAAAAAAAATCCGAGAATTTCTCATTAAAGTTAGGAAAAGTTATAGTTTTTTTGACATTAACTAAGATAAATTTTAGACTGAGAGATTCTAAGGGTTAAAAAGATGAGTTATTGATTGCACTGGTTGATCAGAAGAGGAAAGTAAAAACTTTTTGCAAATCTAATGGACCTAAATATAATTTTCTTAATAATTTTCCATTTCATCCTTAAGTCATAAGCTATTTAGTTATGGTTTTTTTTTGAGAGACTTATGGAAAATGTTGGATGGATGAACCACAAATATTGTACACATAAAACCATTTCATGATAAAAATCGTACAGATGTTTCCCTACAATTGGATTAGAAATTATCTTTTTGAAAGTATTCTGATGAGTCACTTTTCATAAGAAAAACAAACTTGTTTCGCCCTCTTCCTTCCATTGAGCATTGGATGTGGGGGCAAAAAAAAAGGCCAAGCAAATGGGCTGCTACCGATCAACTTTCTTTATTAAAAGAAAATTTTTATTAGTTGCATATATGAGAACCGGGGGATCTAATAAAATTTGAGATACTAATTTCAAAATAACCTAAAAAGTAAGGGACCTAATAGCAATTTTAATGATGAACAAATTTTTTAAACAGACCCATTCCAACTTTTTATTTTCAAAACCGACTCTTTTTTTTTTTATTTACCAAAACCGACCCGATTTTGTGATTAGCAGACTAATCACCTTCCTAAATAGTCGGGGTTGGCAACCCCGACTATTTAGGACATTAATTTTTAGGGTTTAATGCTTCTAATTAGGGTTTAACACCGTCCTAAATAGTCGGGGTTGCCAACCCCGACTATTTAGGAAGGTGATTAATCTGCTAATCATAAAATCGGGTCGGTTTTGGTAAAAAAAAAAAAAAAGAGTCGGTTTTGAAAATAAAAAGTTGGAATGGGTCTGTTTAAAAAATTTGTTCTTTTAATGATTTAAGAGTCCCATTCAAAATATGAAAGCTTTAAAGGGACTAATATTTAAAAAGCCAAAACAGATTTGTAATTTTTACGCTTTCCTGTCCCTCAATTTGCAATTCCTATCAAAACTCTCATATACAACATAGAAATCCGGAAGGAACAAGAAAAAAAAAAAAAAAAACGCCGAGCATAAAAAGAGCGAGAGAGAGAAGAGAGAGAGAGAGAGGGAGGGAGGGGGAGAGAGAGAGAGAGAGAGAGGGAGATCCCAAGAGCTTCGGTGGTTAATGACCTAGGCGCTATCAGATCCCGATCATCTCCATTCGATCCCGCGCTCTCGAATTCAGATCTGATCCGAGATCCCCAAAGGTCAGATCCCAGATCCCAACCCCAACCCTAACCCTAGTTCATCTCTTGATCTAATTATCTTTCGGTCTAGGGTTTTTTAGCGATGCTGACGAAATTTGAGACGAAGAGCAATCGGGTGAAGGGGCTGAGCTTTCACAGCAAGCGGCCATGGATCCTCGCCAGTCTCCACAGCGGCGTGATCCAGTTGTGGGATTATCGCATGGGCACTTTGATTGATCGATTCGACGAGCACGATGGCCCCGTTCGAGGGGTCCACTTCCATAAATCTCAGCCGCTGTTTGTCTCAGGAGGTTATACATTCGATCCCTTTTCTTGTAATTGTTGTGTTGGTTGAGATCTGGATTCTTGGAGATCTTCTTTCGTTTTGTGATGTGTAGATCTGGCAAATCATCTTCTTTCATTTTTGAGTTTTTGACTTGTTTCCAATGAATTTGATTAAGGCTGGCATATGATAGATTTTAGGCTCTTAACATTTAATGGAATCGATTCATCTTCTTTGTGTATCCTCATGATGTTGCGAGGATCTAATCTTGCTCAAAAGCTGTTATACATTTGACTAAAAACTAGTGCAATTTCTCATGGCTGCATCTACTTAGTGGGGTATTAGAATCAGCAGGATATCTATTCATTAAGTATCAAATTCTTTAAATATATATATTTAACACTCAAATGGTTTCCAGTTAATATTTGTAAGGGACTCGGGAGAACACACACCTAAAAGCTAGCTGTTAGAGTGTTATAAACCCATATAACTTCCCATATAATCAATATGGGAATAATGGATCCTAACATACCACCATGCTTTCGCAGTCCTGGTGTCCACACGGGCTAGCTACATAATAGTCTAATCCTAGTTGAACACTGCAAGTGCAATCCCAGCGTCACCCCTTTCAATTTGTACTAGACTGGTCCCTAGCAAACACTGCAACATCAGCGTCACTACCCGCACCGCTGGTTTGCAATTGAGAGGCACTGATAGAATTCACCCATAAAAGCTAGTTGTTAGAGAGCTTATAAACCAATATCAATTGCCCAATTAGTCGATGCGAGACTAGTGGATCCTAGCAATATTATGATATAAGTAAAAGGAGTAATATGAGACACACGCTGAAATTTGAAAGCTGTATACACTCTCTCTCTCTCTCTCTCTCAAAGTTAACATTTTTTTACATCAAATGATATGCTGTAGGGTATTTGAGATCAAGATGAGCACATGTTTTAGAACGCTATTGGATTGTCTTCGGAAGTCCAGATCAACCTGTGATCTGTTTGTACGAGTAATTATATCTTTAACTATAATACTGTTACCTTCTTTTGCAGGTGATGACTACAAGATCAAAGTGTGGAACTACAAAACACATCGGTGCTTATTTACTCTTCTTGGACATCTTGATTACATTCGTACAGTCCAATTCCATGACGAGTACCCTTGGATTGTTAGTGCGAGTGATGATCAGACTATTAGAATTTGGAACTGGCAATCCCGGACGTGTATTTCAGTCCTGACAGGGCATAACCACTATGTCATGTGTGCATCTTTCCACCCTAAGGAGGATCTTGTTGTTTCAGCTTCACTGGATCAGACTGTTCGCGTGTGGGATATTGGCGCACTGAGAAAGAAAACTGTGTCTCCAGCAGATGACATTTTGCGCTTGTCTCAGATGAATACAGACTTGTTCGGTGGAGTTGATGCTGTTGTGAAGTATGTTCTTGAAGGTCATGACCGAGGAGTCAACTGGGCATCCTTTCATCCTAGTCTGCCCCTTATTGTTTCTGGAGCAGATGATCGGCAAGTGAAATTATGGCGAATGAATGGTACTCCTGAACTCTGTCTCTTATTTGTGTGATTTTGATAGTGTTCAATCCATTACCTATTCCTCTATAGGGAACCATGAAAAGTTTGCTTGATCACCATCATAACGGATTGAAATATGTAAGCAATAAGATTTATCTGTAATCTGAAACATGTAACTTAGAAGTTGCTTTTCAGCTTGTTTTGAAATTAGTTAGTCAGCATTGCGAATGTTCTGCACTTGGCTGGACTTCCACTGTCACATGTTCTCTTTATTCCTTTTGTTGTTTTGTTTAGACCTCTAGTACTTGTTTGATCTGCCTTCCTCTTTTTTTTTTTGATCTCCCTCCCTTTTCAAGGACAGTGGCCATAATAGGTCTGTGACTCCTTTCGCAGTTCTTTAATCTTTCTTCTTCAGTTCTTTGCTCAAAAGATAAGAGTTCATAAGGCATTGGTATATGGACTGACATCTCTAGGATGCTCTTATAGTGTAGCAATTTGTTAGCTTATCACATGCATCCAGTTTGATACAGTTACTTCGTTATACATGAAGTGGTTGACCATACTTGTGTGAGTCCAGTCAGTGATAACTAATGAGTAGGAATTGCTTGTGTATTTCTTTCTCTTTGATAGGTATTTAGTGTGCTTGGATATGAGCTTAAATTCCCAAATCCTATGGTCACATTTGGATATGACTGCATATCTTATTTACTATTATTAAAGCACATCTGAAATTGATGTTGTTGTGCGCTCTGGTCTTGTGATGATCTTATAAGTTCCAGCTTACGATTTCTTAGTTATACAAAGAAACCATTTTATAAGAACTGCTATGTACATATTTATTCAGAACAGCAAATACTCTTGGGACAATGCGTCTCTTTTTGTATTCCTGTGCTTGATATACAGAATATCTATCTCAGTAGTTTATGAGTGTGTGCAACTGTGCATACAAAACTTTTGAACCTTACCATGTCCACTATCTCAATAGTTTGTGTATGCGACTGTGCATACTAAAGTTTTGAACTCTTACCATGTCCGAAGTTCCGAACGTGTTTGTTCTCTGTATTTTCGTTGTACACATTTTACAATTTATGTAGTTGAATTTTCACCCCAGCATGAAAGCCTTGAAAACAAAGATTCAAAAATGTCAATTATGTAGTTTACCATGTTCAATTATATGTTGCTCACTTTGTGTTTGCTTGTGTTTGAGAGCACATGGATGTATGAGTGCTTTTTCTATTGTTTCAACTCAGATACACTTTATTAAATGCCTTTATATCTTTGTGTTCACACTGTACATTCTCATAACTGGCACGGGAAATTTTATTTTATGAAAGTTCAGTGCAACGTTTAGACATTATATTCTTGTACCTGTCCTCATAAATGATCAAAAGTTACGTACATATTATCTTATATTAATATAACTTGTGGTTAAATGCACGCTATGGACATTAGCTTATTAAGAGCTAGCATTAGAGAAAGATGATTATAATAGATTGTTTATTTATTTTAGAAGTCCATTTCATGCACCCATAGCACAATATTCTTGTGATCAGTAGGTTATTGTTTTTGTTGTTGTATATACTTTGATGTATGATAAGCAGGCATTTGAATTAGTTGCTCTCATTTCAAGGAGATTAAAAATGTTATAACACAACTTGTTCCATTTGCAGATACAAAGGCTTGGGAAGTGGATACATTAAGAGGGCATATGAATAATGTTTCTTGTGTGATGTTTCATGCAAAGCAGGACATCATCGTGTCCAACTCTGAGGACAAAAGTATTCGTATATGGGATGCGACAAAGCGCACTGGCATTCAGACTTTTCGCCGTGAACATGACCGTTTCTGGATTCTTGCAGCCCATCCAGAAATGAATCTTCTTGCAGCTGGTCATGACAGTGGAATGATAGTTTTCAAACTAGAGAGAGAACGTCCTGCTTTCTCTGTTAGCGGGGACACTCTGTTCTATGTCAAAGATCGATTCTTGCGGTTCTTTGAGTTCTCATCTCAAAAGGATAATCAAGTGGTTCCGATTAGGAGACCTGGTTCTGTAAGCTTGAATCAGTCACCCAAGACACTATCCTACAGCCCCACAGAGAATGCAGTATTGATTTGCTCTGATGCTGATGGTGGATCCTATGAGCTCTATATTGTTCCTAAGGATAATGGTGGAAGGGGTGATTCCCTTCAGGATGCAAAGAAAGGATCAGGAGGCTCGGCTGTCTTTGTAGCTCGTAACAGATTTGCAGTGCTTGACAAGAGCAATAACCAGGCGCTAGTAAAGAATCTCAAAAATGAGATTGTGAAGAAGAGTGCACTTCCTATTGCTACTGACACCATATTCTATGCTGGGACTGGAAACCTATTGTGCCGGGCTGAGGATAGGGTGGTCATCTTTGATCTCCAGCAGAGGCTTGTTCTTGGGGAACTTCAGACTCCTTCTATGAAGTACGTGGTCTGGTCAGGTGACATGGAGAGTGTCGCTTTGCTCAGTAAGCATGCTATAGTTATTGCTAACAAGAAACTCGTACATCGATGCACTCTCCATGAGACCATCCGTGTGAAAAGTGGTGCCTGGGATGAAAATGGTGTCTTCATTTATACAACATTGAACCACATCAAATATTGCCTTCCTAATGGAGATAGTGGAATCGTCAGAACTCTTGATGTTCCAATATACCTCACCAAGGTCTCTGGGAGCACTCTGTTTTGCTTGGATCGTGATGGAAAGAATCGGATTATACCCATTGATGCTACTGAATATATCTTCAAGCTTGCCCTGTTAAGGAAGAGATACGACCATGTGATGAGTATGATTAGGAGCTCACAGCTTTGTGGACAGGCCGTGATTGCTTATCTTCAGCAGAAAGGTTTCCCAGAAGTTGCACTGCATTTTGTCAAAGATGAGAGGACCCGGTTCAATCTGGCACTCGAGAGTGGCAATATCCAGATTGCCGTTGCTTCTGCGAAGGAGATTGATGAGAAGGACCACTGGTACAGGTTAGGCATCGAGGCACTTCGACAAGGAAATACAAGCATTGTGGAGTATGCTTACCAGAGGACTAAGAACTTTGAGAGGCTGTCATTCTTGTATCTTGTGACAGGGAACAAGGATAAGCTGTCCAAGATGCTGAGGATAGCTGAGATGAAAAACGATGTGATGGGTCAGTTCCACAATGCCATGTATCTTGGTGATGTTGAAGAACGTGTGAAGATCTTGGAGAATGCAGGTCATTTGCCTCTAGCCTATGTTACCGCTTCCACTCATGGGCTGACAGAAACTGCTGAGAGGCTCGCTGCTGAGTTGGAACAAAAAGGTATAGTTCCCTCCATTCCTGAAGGGAAAACACGATCTCTTCTCATGCCCCCTGCTCCCCTCATGTGTAGTGGGGATTGGCCATTGTTGAGAGTCATGAGAGGCATTTTCGAAGGAGGGTTGGACATAGCAAGGGGAGGACATGAGGATGATGAAGAAGCGGCTGGTGCTGATTGGGGTGATGAGGAGTTGGATATTGTCGATGTTGATGGTGTTATACAAGATGGAGATGCAATTGCAGACATTGAGGATATTGAAGCACATGGAGAGGATGTTGAGGAAGGAGGATGGGATCTCGAAGATTTGGAGCTTCCACCTGATGTGGATGTTCCACAGGCTGCCAATGCTCGTTC
>NC_033796.1:35931429-35933396 GCF_001876935.1 Asparagus officinalis | reverse complement strand
AATCCTCTTTTGCTGGAGAGCATGCAGCAGCAGGAAACTTTGACACCGCAATGCGCCTTCTTAGCCGGCAATTAGGCATCAAAAACTTTGAGCCATTGAAACCATTATTTAAAGACATACACATGGGCAGTCATACTTATCTTGATGCTTTTGCTTCGGCCCCAGAGTTATCCATTGCTGTTGAAAAGGGCTGGAGCGAGTCTGCAAGTCCTAATGTCAGGGGCCCACCAGCTCTTGTTCTTAAATTCTCACAGATGGAGGATAAGCTTAAGGCAGCTTATAAATTCACAACAGAAGGAAAATTTCCAGATGCTTTGCGGCTGTTCCTCAGCATCCTGCATTCCATCCCTCTTATTGTTGTAGACTCTAGGAGAGAGGTTGATGAAGTCAAGGAGCTGATTGAAATAGCCAAGGAGTATGTACTGGGTTTGAAGATAGAGGTCAAGAGGAAGGAAACAAAGGACAATGTAGTTCGTCAGCAGGAGCTGGCTGCATATTTCACAAACTGCAAGCTTCAAAAGACTCACACAAGGCTTGCACTCATGAGTGCTATGACTGTATGCTACAGGGGAGGGAGCTTCACCACAGCAGCCAATTTTGCGAGAATGCTTCTGGAGAACAACCCACCGGAGTCCCAAGCAGAGAAAGTTAGGAAAGTGTTGGCAGCTTGTGGCGACAAGAGAGATAAAAACCAGCTGAATTATGATTTCAGGAACCCTTTTGTTGTTTGCGGATCAACTTTCGTTCCAATTTACCGAGGGCAGAGGGATGTCTCTTGCCCTTACTGTGGAGCTCGTTTTGTGCCAGCCATCGAAGGGCAGATATGTGCTGTTTGTGAGGTTGCAGTGGTGGGAGCAGATGCTTCAGGTTTGCTCTGCTCTCCTTCACAGAGGAGATAAGGGAAGGTGCTCATCATACAACGTGCTATTTTCTTTTTAGAGTTCCCTTAGGTTAAGGCTTTCCTGCTATATGTTACCTGGAGCATTACTTATTGTGTTTTAAGGTTAATCAATAAAAATAGGAAATGTTGTTTTTTAAGCATTTTGTTCAGTTCTTTGTGCCAGTTTGGGCACTCCAATTGTAGGGTTTTGGCGAACTAATGAGTGCTTCAGAAGAGAGTTTCAGTTTTTATATTTGCTTTTGTTAAGGTAAAGAATGTTTCATGAGAGTTGTAATGTATTGGTATAAATGATTTGTCATTTTATGTGTTATGCATTTTCCTGCGTTTGTAATTTCATTGTGAGACGGGCACATATTTTCTTAGCTGGGGATATAATTATACCGTAACGTCTCATTGATCAAAACTAGGGAGGACGATGGTTTTGTTGTTGTCTGATCCAAATTTAGCTTTTGGTGACTGCAAATATGCTTCCCCTTGCCTGTACGTTGCAAAATGTTTTGTTAAAATTCTTGCTTTGTTCGAACTTTACGTTATCGTCAAAAGTGGGGTTTCCTCTCTCGGAATCAATCTTGATTATCAAATTATCCATCAGTGTTGATGTTGGCATCTAGTATGGCTATCTACAATTGGTACAATGATACAAGCTTTCGCCTCGTAAAATTTCAGGTTATTAGTTTCCTTGATGTCAGGTGGAAGCTTGCACCAAACATCGGATAGGAGTACATTGCCGGCACGGTAAGTGGGTTGGGTTCAGGGTATCAGTTGTCTTCCTTTATTTTTTTTGTTTCAGATCACAGACATGTTTCTCACCATAAGGGTTACGTTGCACCTCAGATAAATTTCACAGTAGATTCTACCAACAACAATGTCACATTCACTTCCAAGACCTTAGAGCCACATAAATTTTTTGTTTAGACGCATAATATAAGCCTCATAATCTCTTATTAACAACATTGACATTCACATCCAAGAAATCATGGAGAACTAGGGATTCTCTCAGAACTGCCCACATCCGAGCAGGTTGTTCTAAACCTTACATGTGGGAGCAACTATTGAATTGCCCTTT
>NC_033796.1:35929533-35930771 GCF_001876935.1 Asparagus officinalis | reverse complement strand
GCGGGTGGTCATGAGAGCTTGTACTATGTCATGGGGCATGGACAAACCATACATGCTGCTAATATCCTGAACCCATCCATCATGCAATTCAAAACATTGCAAATATTACACGTACTTTTCTTTTCTTTTCTTTTTTGTCTTTTTTCTTTTACGCGTAGTTCCAAATTGTTTGGATAATCTGACATGACCAGATAACACAAATTAGTTCTGTTACCCAATTTTTTCTAATAATTTGCACAATATTTGAAAAATATGTGAATATTGTGATACTGGATGTTACAACCGAATATATTTTTGCGCAGAGAGGATCTTTGGTGCTTATGGAATGTAGCAGGATAGAATGCTTTCGAATGACAATTATGACCTCTTAACTCTTGTATGTAGACTATGCTCATCTACGGCCTAAAGCTAGTATAATGCATGCCAGGTGGTAATCTAGGAGCACAATCACGTATTTCGGTTACATCATGGGAAAATAATAACTCAAGCATTTAGGTCTTGTTTGGTACGCGGCAATGAGTGAGAATGGAATATAATTCCAATTCTTTATTCCTGTGTACCAAACACGATATATTTTTAGATGTTAGAATTAATATTCCCACTTCTTATCAATTCTTATTTTATGTGGGAATTGTCATTCCCAACCATTTAATAAGGAATTGATATTCCCACTTAAATAAGAATAAAAATAATTAAATAATTTTTAATTATACCCTCCTTAAAAGATATGAACAGATAAATTCTCATATGAAAAATTATCTTTATAGAAAAATATCATTAGCTACTAGTACAAATATACAAATAAATATAAAACCATAATATAGTTTGGAAAAAGATTAGCCTCCGCGCCGTAGTTTCACATCGGTCCTAAGCAATTTTTTAATTTATTTCACTACCGAATACCTTGCCCTAGTTCCAATATCAACATCATTCCCGAAAGACTATATATATATAAAGGTGTTATAATATATATAAAGGCGTTATATATAAATTCCCCAATATTGGAACTGCGGCCTAAAAGCGCATGATTGAGCTACATTGTGGATGATCCGCTTCGTTGAACTTGATCTACATATTTTAAAACACCAACATACCAATTTTGGGGTGAACTCATCATCGTTTGACCCTCCGTCGAGACATGTGAAAAGTTCTATTCATTCGAAACCGTTAAAATTGAAATGAGTGGATGAAGGGTCAAACGACGACGGGTTCACCTAGGCCTGTCCATCCGGGCCGGG
>NC_033796.1:35926859-35929429 GCF_001876935.1 Asparagus officinalis | reverse complement strand
CGGGCCGGCCCGGATTTTTTTGTTTTTTTATTTTTTTTATTTTTTTAAAAATTTTAAAAAACAATAAAACATAAAAATTATATTTATATAATAGTATATATATATTTATACTCTTATATAAATATAATTATATTATATGTACATATAAGTTTATGTTTATATATATGTATAGATATATAAATATATATTTATACTCTTATATGTATTTATACTATTATATAAATATACTTATATATGTACATATTATATATGTATAATATATGTGTATATATAAGTATACTTATATACTAAGAGAGAGAGTATAAATATATACATAAGAGAGAGTATACACTGTACACATATAAGCATACTTATACATATATATAATTATATAAGAGATATAAACATATATAAGAGAGAATATACTTATATTTATATATACTTATATACTAAGTAGCCCAAAGTATTCATGTCATTCAATATATGTATATGTATATATATACACACACACTGACACACATATACATATATTATACATAAACAAATTGTAAATACTTATAGTAATTACATAAACAAATTGTATTATACATAAAAACACACACACATATAAACTTATATATACACACATATATTATACATATATAAGAGAGAGTATACTTATATATACTTATACATATATTATACATATATAAGAGAGAGTATACTTATACATTATACTTATATATATATATATATGAAAGGATTCTCGTATGCAACTTGGCACATAATCCATTGTATACACCAACAGACTAACATGCCAGATATTCTCAAATAGAAGGATAAAATACTTTCTATGAATACCTTTTTTACATGTGTATAGGCATTATAATACATACATAATCCACATGTGACTTTTCCCTTCACTATTAAACTTCAATTATCATCATACAAGATTAATGTTTATGTTGATTCATGGTTATTTTTAGACAAGTTTATTAACATTACGTATTGTTAACTTTGTGTAATCTAGGTTTGGCATTGGCTGGAGTCATGGCAATGAGAGGCTTGAATCCAATAAAGTTGGTAAGCTATTTTGTATATGAAAGTACACCCTTACTGTGGGAGCCTAGGTAAACATTTGTAGCACATGTGAGGTTATGCGCTGGTATATTTGCAAAACTCAATTTATTAAACATTTGTAGCACATGTGAGGTTATGCGCTGGTATATTTGCAAAACTCAATTTATAATTTACCGATTTCATATATTCATGTTTTTGCAGATGTATACAAAGGATCATTTGCTGCTAATCCAATTCTAGATGTCCCTACGACTGATGTTTCCCTTATGCAGCGGTAGTCTTATTTTCACTAGGCATCTTTTGTTTGTTCATTATGTCCATTCATTCTCAAGTACTTCATTAATTAGTACATACATTGCAGTGTTGAAAATAACGCGTTTCGTAACGCAAAATAACGCTTAACGTAACGTAACGTTAGCTTAACGTTACGTAACGTTTGAAAATAACGCAAAGACAAAATAACGTAGGTTATTTTAGCTATAACGTAAGTTACGTAACGTAACGGCGTAACATTTTATAACTTAGGTTATTTTGTCAATGGCTTAGATTGCTTTTAAAAGAAATGAACGGCTGTGATTGAGTTATAACTTAGGTTATTTTCCACCTCCCCTTCCCCTTTTCACGCCTTTTTCATGCCGCCCGCAGCTCCGCCTCCCCTTCCCCTTTTCACTCCCTTTTCACGCCGCCTTTTTCACGCCGCCCGCAGTTCCGCCTCCCCTTCCCATTTTCACTCCTTTTTCATGGATTCCAACCCAACCTAATAATTTCATACTTCATAGTTTATGGATCATTGGATCCTTTTTGGTTTTGAACTTGAAGTATTTTATGCTTTTGGATTGATTGTTAAGGCAAACATGGTTGATTTGGTGTGAAATTGTGATGATATATTGATTTGTGAAATTGAAAATTACGATGATTATTCATATTTTTTATTTTGAATGTTATATATCTATAAATTATTTAAATAATAATAAATTATTTAACCTACGTTACGCTATGCGTTATCGCTATTGTAACCTAACCGGAGGTAAACGTTACGCTATACGTTATCGCTATTTTCAACATTGGTCGCGTCCTTAGATGATTATCTAAGGCGCCACCTTAGGAACACTTCTCCCATATATATAGGGAAAAGTGTTCCTAAGGTGATGCCTTAGATAATCATCTAAGGACGCGGTCTAAAATCACATTATTGAGCTATATTATAGATGATCCATTCCATTGAACTTGATCTACATATTATAAAACCTCAACATATCAAGTTTTGGGGGAATCCATCACCGTTTGACCCTCCGTCGATCCATGTGAAAAGTTCTATTCATTCGAAACCATTAAAATTGATACGAGTGGATGAAGGGTCAAACAACGACGAGTTCACCCCAAACTTGATTTGTTGGTGTTTTATAATATGTAGATCAAGTTCAATAGAGCGGATCATCCATAATATAGCTCAATCATGTGATTTTAGGCCTCGTTCTTAGATGATTATATAAGACGTCACCTTAGGAACACTTCTCCCATATATATATAAA
>NC_033796.1:35894160-35925859 GCF_001876935.1 Asparagus officinalis | reverse complement strand
TGTTCTCGAATGAGAAATTTTAATCTTCCAACTGTTTGATTTTCGTATGGCCAAAATTAATGACTTCGCTATGGAAGATCTAACCTCTCTGCCGCATCAACTGAGATCAAGATGGTGGTGAAGAATTAATCTTCAAGAATGACCGCTTCTTATACTGCGAAGAGACAATGCAGATGATGTCATTTTCACCATTTGATCTGGAGGAGGAGGAGTAATGGGAAACTTAACTGCTTAATTGCTTTCATGATGGAGAGAGTTATGGAGAGAATTTTGGTCTGAGTGCAGGAGGAGTAATGGGAGAACTAACTGTTAGATGCGAGTAAAAAAGGGGAAATTTCCCTCCATCACCATCATATGCATTAATTAGAGAAGTGACTTCAGACTCGTCTGGGGAAGAGAAAGAGAAGGGCAGTTTCGGTTTTTTTGTAAAATACCATCTGCTTTTAGTATAAAGCTGACGTGGAGGAGGCTTAAAACATTAAAGCCCATTTTTTGGGGCTATTCCACATGGGGCAAAGTACAGGGGGGAAAGTACAGGGGGGCTAGTCACACGAAGTTCCCACTTTTGGGGCCTGGACACATTTTTCCCTATTTTTTTTGAGCAAGTATATATTCTAATGTGTTTCATTGAATGGAAATCAACGCATTAGGAAACCCCATTTGACAAGTTAATATCCTTTTTATTTACCATTGAAAGAATTTTTTTAAAGGAAAATGATAACTACGCTATAATTAAATGTACACTACATTCTACACTAGGCCTAGGTGGCGCGCAGTTGGCCCCGCTGAGGTGCATTCACTGTACTTAGTTATCATTAATTGCTCATAATTGTCTTTTATGATGAAAAGTAAAGCTGTCAAAAACATCACCTTTCTAAAAAGAAAAATGCCTCACCGAAAATAGGATAGATCATGCCAGCTCATTATGCAATTAGAGGGGGACACCTCACATGCCCCCTCTATTTGTCCCATTTTCGGGTTCGTGAGGCATCCCCCCTCCCAACCCCTCCCCTATCTGTCCCATTTTCGAGTCCTTGTAAAAGCATCCTTCTAAAAATACTTGCTCATCTTCTAGTTTTTTTTTCCCTCTTGTATTTCCAAAAATACTTATCTATCTTCGAGTTCTTTTCCTCTTTTGTTCCACTATACCTCTCTCAAACCTATGAGCATGAGGTAGCAGTGTGTAAGGGATTAATTTAAAGAGCCATGTTGGAATAGTTCGATCCAATGGTTCTGGGGCCGAGTAGTCACCGTGAAACGAGCGGGCGTCGGGCTGATCAAGGGACATAGTCGATGCAATCCTTGATCGAGGAGGGCCAATACAATGATATTGTCCACAAATTTCAGATTTTTTTTAAGCATATTTGCTATTTATTATGGACAAAATTGTATTAGTTTTCAATAGTAACAAAATTTATAATTAGGTACCTGCTTGTTCTTTTTTCTTAATTTGTCGATGAAGTAGAAGAACTCGACCGCTATTTTTTTGTCAGTGGTAACAAACAGAGACTCTAATCTGTTTAGTGCTGAAGAAAAATAACTCCAATTAGATACTTCTCTTCTTCTTGCGATCTTTATTTTTCAATAGTAACAACTAGAATTCGGATCCCTTTTCGGATGAACATGGAACGAATTAGATGCGCTAGAAGATGAAGAGGCATTTTTAGGTAATTAATATGATACTATAATAGGCTTTTTAATTGTTGGCATTTTCACTTTTCGAAAAAAGCAATAAATTATGTACAGCCCAGCGGTGCCATGTCAATCGTAGTGTGTAATGTAGTGTAAATTTGTAGTGTAGTTATCACTACTCTTTTTATAAATGGTGTCTAAATTAGACATACACAAGCTGTATGCATTTAGCTAAAGTGAATTAAACACCGTTCGATTTAGATTCGAATTCGAGGTAAGATTCTCTTCTTTCTCGTGGGATTTCAGATTGCATTGGATCTTAAATTTTTATTTTGGAATTTTACTTTGAGGCTTCTTTTTTGAACTTTTATTTGGGGTTTATTAAGTGACAAAATACATTTTGCTCCACAAACCCTCTAGTACATATTTACCTGTAATAATCAACAGAGATCAACATGACCTATAAATTGGGTTTCTTATGCATTTTTTATGGTAGGAAAGTTCAAATTGTGAGATGACAGAGACTCTTCATGCGGAATCATACCAATAATCTCCCCTGAAAAAAAAAAGGTGTTGCGTTAACGGTTGGGATTGAATACGATAAAGAAGCAATTGTCAAGGCCCGGCCCGCTTATTTTAAGTACTTGCAAAACTTATTTCTCGTTTCCATACAAGACAAATTTATTTGCTGCATACGTTTAAAAACTGGGATCTGGTAATTTCAAAATAAACATGTGCATAAGATTAATTATAAGTTTATATATACAAGATACAATGTAGAGAGATCATACGTCTCGAATATTTTGTCCTCGTGTTTTTAAATATGTATCATCCCTCATGCTACTAATTTATCAAGCTAATAATTTATCATGGTAAAAGAAAAGGTAAAGAAATTATGCCTATACAAGAATAATAAAGACATCAAATAGACGTACCTACTGCAGGAAACAAAGGAGATTATGGTACAAGAGGAGAAACTGCTTAAAAAATTGATAAATATTACCATTGAATCAAATGCACAATATTACTAAAGAAAAACAATGGAGACAGCAAAAAGACTTACCTGTTGAATGAGAAGAAGTTTTTATGCTATGAAAATTGTGTAATTTCTTGTGGCTTATATATAGTTATGAAAATTTACTTGGCTGATGATGATACATAGGATTAATATCAATTATCAAAAAGTTTAGCTATAAGTAATTCACATGGAATTAGTATAGGATAAATAGCCTTTGGATAACAATTTATACGTAGTTCATGAATGAAAGGAGTATAATTATATAGTCGAGTTATTTTCAAATCCGTATGATTATATAGAATGAATAGTCTTTGAATAACAAAAGTTTATCTTGATATACGTGCAAAATTAAAATCAATTTTAAAACTGTTCAGTTATTAGGATTAATTATTGAAAAATACCTCACGGATCCGAAAATGAGACAGATAGAGAGGGACAGGTGAGGTGTCTCCTTCTGTATCTCATTATGCAATTAAGAGAGCTATCTGTCTCATTTTCGGGTCCCTGTAGAAGCACCCTTAATTATTTTTGTATAACAAAAGCTTATATTCAATTAAATAAATAAAGTTGTCATCAATCCGTATGAATTTTTCTTTCCTTGCACAATGATAATAGTTTTTGAAAGTTAGATTATGAAACCATAGAATGTTTTTCTTAATCTCACACTTTTATAAGGAGTATGATATGATATGATAATATTTAATATATTTTAATTAATATAACATATTAATCATTCTTAATATAATATGCTACAAAACACTATTAGTTAATATACTATATCTATTACAACATAATATTATGTTGTTGGTGAAGTTTTAATACCATTCAAATAATATAATATATAGCGATTTTGCTATATTTTAATATGTTATAGTAGAATAATATAATATATTAATATTATTATCTTATAATAATGTATTATATTTATTTAATATTATATAATATGATATAAAATAATATATAATATAATATAATAACATAATAATTCAACAAAATTAAATTTATTAATATATCCATACCGGTGTATTATATAATAAAACATAATATTTGAATATTAATATAATTTATTTAACACAACATAACATAATGTAATTAATATAATATCATATATTATATTATAAATATTATATTATAATATATTGTATTACAATTAATATATATATATAATAAATTATATTATATTTACATTGTGATATAATAGTTATAATATTATATATTATGATAATTTTTTATTGTAGTTAAATAGTTAATTATAATATGATATGTAATATTTTATATAATATAATATAAAATGATGTATTATTATTTATTAAATAGTGTAATATAATATTATATTTTATTAATTTATTATATCTTGAGAAAAGTATTATATAATATATGATAATATATTGGCAATAGTTAATATAATATATTACAATTTCTTACTGCCAAAACTAGTAATATATTACTAAATTATATCACAAGTAATGCTGTTAATAAATTATATATATATATATATATATATATATATATATTATATATATATATATATATATATATATATATATATATATATATATATCATTAATTTTCTTGAGTAACAAACTAGTAATATATTATTAATATTATATTACAGTTAACAATAATTAATAATATAAAATACTTATTCTAATATAACACTCTATTTAATATTTTTATATTAATTATACACCATCTAATGCCTTGTAATAAAATGTTGTTAATTTAATTTGTTATATGATAATATAATAAATGTATGATAATATATTTTAATAAATAATATAAAATATTTTAACATAATATAATATTAAATACTATATTTAGTTAATGTAATATATTTAGTTTTTTAAATATAATATTATACTTTTTATTAATAAAACAATAAAATATAATAATATAGATAAATATATTATAATGTGTTTAGAATATAATTAATATAATATATTATCAACATTTTCAATATAAACAATAATGGTATAATAAATTATAAGATAATATAAAATAACATTATAATATATGTAGGAAAAAGGTCAAACTGACTTTGACAAAACGAACTCATCTTGATGTTTTAGAAATGTTGAAGAAAAAACACTATAGTGGATGTTTTCTAAGAAAAACACTACAAAAGAATCACTATGGTATCCATACACACCTCCAGGCATTTCAATCAACATACTCCCGGTACAATTTCAAGCTAAAAATTTTATAATGACAGGATAACAGCTGCATCTACAGAAGTGATGATACTTGACAAAGATTTCTTGCACTTTTTAAGCTAGAGGTTTTACATCAGCTTTGTAATGGATTTAGATCCTCTAAATTATCGAAAAAATAGTGGAGAGACCACCACATTAATCATAGCCATTGATTTACGTAATGGATAGTTATGGTTCGTTCCATATCTAGCAGTAGCACACATCATACACCTACGAATTGCACTATTTTTTCTGACTTACACTCCAAAGACAAATCATAACCATCTACTAAACAAATTAACGGTTTTGATATTGTAGTGGTCTCTCAACTGCTTTTTGATATTGGAGAGAATCTAAATCCGTAACATATGAAGACACATTAGACTGTCATTTGTACAAACAATAGCTTTGGATTGTCAGACCTGAACACAAAAAGGAAATACTTGCCACATTTGGCTTGGAGAATCAGCAATGGATCTTCTCAAAGAATTACTTGTATTTCTCCAAAGAATACATATGGGCTGAAGCCGAAGTACTTTACAGACATTATTCCAATCGAAAGCAAAGGGGCACAAGACCTACAATGTACATTTTAACTTAAATTATGGAAGTCTTATTTATGCTACAAACAACTGCAACACATGTACCAAAATACATCCTCTCACTTATAAATTAGACGTGAGAGCACTTTACAATACCTTGTTCACCAATTAATCACATTATGAAAACTTCCGCAATGGAGGAAGAAACATTATTGCTTCCAGGGCCCAGGCATCAAGAACTTGATATTGGTCTGGATATTGACCATGTAACTTATGGAACTTAACAACATGTTCACACTGTTTTGGCGACTCTGGAACCAAATAAAATAAGAAAGAACAAGAATAGAGTGCTCAATGTCACCGTTGCATGTGTCCTGAATTGATCCATTGTGATCGAGAAGGGGGCCGTGCAATTTCTGATACCGATGAAGGCCGTCGTGAGTCGTCAGATTTCTTCCTCTCCTAATCATTTGAATAAAAAATACTTTCAATGGAAGAAATGCAAATAAAACAGGTATAAACTGAGTCAAACAAATGTTAATTAAGATGAATAGGTCTAGTATGGAGGTTTTTATCAAACCAAGAATCCTAGCAGTGATTTTGGGAATGATCATAACAGCAAATCTGAGTATTTGATACCATACAATATGAAAGGCACACAAAATCTGAGTGCTCAGATTCAATTGACAAATTACACGTTGAACTTTGGCACTTCATGCGTTTAAAGTCCCTGATCTTTGACAAGAATTATCCAATGGAACTTGTAAAGATAATCCTCTACTTCAATACTCTTTTGCCTATTGCAAGCTGATCATATATAATTGCTGGAAGTATATGTGCATTAGAGAGGAAAAGGTTATCCATTTGAATATCATATATTTACTCATCTTCTAGGCTTCATATTTTTTAGTTCAGGAAAAATTCATTTGGCTGCTCCAGGGCTGCACAAGCTGAAACTCCACGACCAATAAGGTAGAGTTCCTCCATCTCCATACTTTCTCCATTTCCATTCATGAGCTTAATGGGGTAAATGAAAACATAAATGAAGAGGAAATAAAAAAAGGAAATCTGTAGGAATTGATTTGGAGTCATCAAGAATTTAAAAATAAAAACAAAAACAAAAATAGAAACAGAAACAATTGCACAGCGAAACTTATACATGCAGAAGATAGAATGAAGTTGAAGCTAAACAATACGAAATGAGGTTCGAGTAGGATCTAGTGAGTCTCAAGTATGATCCACTGAGATGCGAGTGTTCTGTAGTATATACTTACTTTTCCTTTCAGCTTTAATCTTCAACTGTAATTAAACTCTAATCCTCAATTGCAACTGAACGAAAGACCAAACTTAACCTCCTCATTTTCTTTTCCTCCAACAGTGAATATTAGAGCCCATATACACTAACCCATGCAAACTAAACAGGTTCTAATATGTCTTTCTACTTAGCCTCAGACAACAGCAAGCCGAACGTTAATAGAAACCATGCACCCAACAATATTTGATGATTTCTGCCAACGATTAAAAAAAAAGTTCACACCTGCGACCCCATGGTGGATGATAAAGATCGTGACTGAGACTGTGATTTCATATGCATCCTATGTAGGCGTTGCATGTGCTCGAACTGCTGTAGCCTAGATGGAAAGTTGATTACATTATCATCTTGGTTCCTGTTCCCATCTTCATTACCATGTAGAATCTGAAAATACGGGTTCCCTGACGATGTACGCTTCAGTTGTTCGCCACTGAAAGTATATGATGGTACAGTTTTTAATCGAGTCTTTAATATCTTGAAGGCTGCACTTTGCTGCATAAATGGATGGAATTTTAACATAAACTGAGCATTAAGGAATGGGAGGAAATAATGTCTGAATATACATTGTTGTTGATTCATGATGTAATTACAATAGCTATTTCGGCATACATATAATTATTCCAAGTTAAGTAATTGGCGTATCTTGAGCAAACTCAAATCAGGATACAACCACCATTCTTACATACTAGTTCTTATATAAAGACACATGTACAAGGAACTAACATCCTACCATTCTTGTACACCATCCATGAAGCTTCCTGCAATAATTAGTTCCATTCAAACTATTTCTGACACTATCTGATCTCCTCATTGCTAAAGAGAATTATACATGCTTATAAAAAGATTTCTTTAAACCAAATAGAGACATAACAGTAAAAGTTTATGCCGGAACCACTCCCACCCGAACTTAGACAATGTCTTCATGGGTATCTCACAACAAGTAGAAACATCGCAATAAAAGTTTATGCTAGAACCACTATCACCCAAAATTAATGTCTTTATGGGAATCACACGACTAGTAGAAACATAGCAGCAAAAGTTTTTGCTAGAGCCACTCTCATCCAAACTTAGAGAATGTCTTTGTGAAAAACAGAGATTATTTGGTTGATGAAGATGATGAAGATAAAGATGATGAAACCCCTATAGACTAGAAATACTAAACCATGTTAAAACCTTAGCGTACCCCTGTATCATGTAGATTTGAAAATTTTAATTATTCCAAGAGTATTCTGATTGTAGATATTTAACTTTTCTTAATTTTTCATATTAAGACCCCGTTTTTTAACCTTGACCAAGTTACATAATGGAGAAAGAGAGTATGCAAGAGTATGCATGAATCCCTTTCAAGATTAATAAGTAGATGTGCCCTGTCTATGCAGCAATGTAAACAAAATAGTTGTGTCAACAACCTGTGACTATTTCCTAACACAATCTACATGGTGCATATCAAGGTAGCTAAAGTTTTATTTAGTAAAAACAAAATCTACTATGTGCCCAATGAACTAACCTGGGGCAGTAGCATCAAAAGACCATACAAGGCTGTCAGCAACCATGTGAATTTTCCAGGTTCAAGGAGCTGCAGATCGACAACATATAATAAACACATAATACAAAAGAAAAGGATAGTGTACAAGACATTAATCTGCTAAGTAATGGGAAACGAGTAAAACACCATTCCACTTGTTTCTGAAATAAAGAAATGAGATCCAAAAGTATGAGAATAGCCCCAAGTATATTTGTGAAAATTAATTTCCTTGGTTCTATTAACATATGCTTGATAGACCAAATACTTGCATAATTATTGCATGAACACTAAAAAGCAAGTTGCTATTCTGCTTGAATCTTGCAAGCAGTATACTTCTGATAAAGGAAAAAGAGAAAAACAAAACGAAACTACTAATTTTTATATTGAAGATGACCATGGATAAACAAATATGCTTGTCCTCAAAGTTTTCACAATATTGCAATTAAGTTATATGCGTGAAATTTCTACACGTTACATTCAAGCAAAAAAATACTTTGCAAGAATATGTTTAGACACAACAAAACACATTCGGGCACAGAAAACACTTTGCAAAAGATGCTTAACAGTACTCACCATAAACCCACCCCCACTCCTGCCAAACGCCTGACTTCCCACATTACAAGACACACCTCTATTAGTTGTGAAAGCAAGGCAATTTACATGCTATTACACCAATACCTTACAATCATCGAAGCAACACACTTCTATTAGTCGCAAACGTAAGCCACAAAAAAAAAATCATCCCATGTTAGAGCAGTCTTCTTCACCTATTGCTGAAGTCTAATAATAAAGGGTTGGTAATTTCCTTCAATCGAGTTGTAATAAACGTGAATATGGAACAAACAAAGTTTATGATGGGTAAATCAGTAGAAAAAACACATTCAGTGTTCAACTTTACCAGTGACCATTCTTAGATAAAAAGGAAAAAAGAAACATTTTTTTAATTTATTTAGAATCACTGTATTTTCATAGTCGCTGCTTATATTGCTTATTTAATAATCACAGTACAACTACGTTTTCCAATTTACCATGGATTTCATATAATGTATTTAAATTAAAGCATAAATTTTTTTACCAATGCTTAAATCAAACATAGGGAAATAGTATTAGCATCAGATAGGTTATCTAATATTGAAAGCATTTTTGGAGATTCAATTGAGCAGTTTCAGGACACCATGGAATAAGACGCCAGTCCTTGAAATGTAGGCATTCTCACAGAGGTTTTAACTGGAACTCTTTCTGTGTAATTTCCATAAATACAGAAATAGAGAAAAGAGGCAGGAGTGTGCACAAAATGATATGCTTGAACCACTTAATTGGATGCATCAAAATATTATGGATGATTGACAGAGTTATTTGATTCAAATAAGAAGAACAATGTCTTCAGAGGGAATACGTTAGATCCTCATAGTCGAGATATCAGAAATATTCCACTGATGATCCATGCAATGCAAGCAAGTCTCTCTGTACCTGAAGTACCCATTGAACAATGTATTATTGCTTTCTAGCAATGCTAAACAGGCTTGTATAACTTCCTCTGATGATTGAACCAATGTGCACACTAACTTATGACTGGAGCGATTTATTTGTTAACATATGCACTTACCATCCTTCAGGTGCCTTTTAGAAAGATCAAAGAAATGGTTTTGGCTTGTGGAGGAGGTAGAAAGGGAAACTCTCAATAGTGGATTTCCTTGCAAAACTATTCCCCAAAACAAAGGTAATACAGTGCATTTTCCAGAGTAAACCTTCGATATTTGATCTTTGTTTAAGAGAACAAGTTTAGAACTTCTTTTATTATTAAAGCAGCCTAAATTCAAACACAAGTCTACTCAACTTTATCTGTATACCATTATGGATACTGGATAGTCTTAAAAGGAAGAAGAAGCTGTTAAAGTGGTATAAAACGAGCAGTAGAGTTGGTAAAATCATGTTTTTTGTGTTGAGCAGTTCAAATGACATCTAAAAATTACGTCCAAAACTGTTACTGGAGCTTCAATAGAAGTGCAAGTACTAAGCATGATACACAACTCTGACTTGCTAGGTTACATAGGTGCACATATGGGACACAGCAAATTTGTAAAAGACAGGACATTGGGACACGGCTATACATAACACGCACGCACACAGGCGCGCAACCGCACGCACACACAGGCGCGCACACGCGCACACACACACACATATATATAGACACACACACATACATACACAAACACACATATGTAAATACATATGTATATACACACACACACACACACACACACACACACACACATATATATATATATACATATATATATATATATATATATATATATATATACATAAATACATGTATATACACACATATACACACACACACACACACTTATATACACACATATATACATATATATATCTTCCCATTCTCAAATTCCCAAATGAAACAAAACCCTTTGAAACCTTCCTTTGTACTACAAAAAAGAAAAAAAAAACCCAAACTCCAACTTCTCCAAAGCTACCATATGCTATCCATGTGTTGTCATCTCTATCAGGAAAAGACAAAGTCAATAAAAAAAGACGAAAAAACCGAAACTCCAACTTCTCCAAAGCTACCATATGCTATCCATGTGTTGTCATCTCTATCAGGAAAAGACAGCCAACAAAGCAAAAACCTACTATCGTGGTCAAAGATCCCTCACATTACCACCATGTGTTAGTGATGCCATGTTCCATTCACACAATAATAATAAAAATAAGAGATTGAAATTCTTCACCTCTTTTCTCTATCCTCAAACCCATTACAGCTAGCCGTTATGGGTTATCAAGTATAAAAATCAAACCAATTGCCAAATAAATCACTTTTTCCCATCTTAAATCTCTTCTCACGTGCGGGAAATTTTTCCTCCGTGTCCTTGCCATTTGGGTGCGGAACCGCACCCAAAACATACCCAACAATGGCAGCATTTTTGGCGTGTCCGGATAACATAGATGACACGCAACTATCATCACCGGTCGTTAAAAGTCAAAATTTTGACGGTGAAGGACTGCATCAGTTTTATTTAACGAATAGCACTATCCAATGACAGCTGTAAGAAATTAAAAAAATTCTGCTGTATCATTTTAATGAAATAATTTCATCATGGTAGGAAGTGTAGGAAGTAGGAACTTCCCTAGAATGTTACAACTTACGAGCTAAAGGGAGGAACTTGAATATAATGCTCTCCAGATAGGTAAGTCAATGGGACGTTGTTACCCTCCAGAATTCAACATGAGAGTTATTACAGAGATTTGAAGAGCTTTTCATTAGTCACCTACTCAGAGACTGCCAAGGGATGCTGAGAAGGAAATTCTGAAATGTTCTAATGAGATGTATCTAGAAGGGAAAACACATTATATACTTTTTTATATCTAGAAGAAAAATAGATACTTCCCCAGAATGTTTGCTGACAAGTATCACAATTTTTATTTAACTTTGCACAAAAAACCCTAATGCTTTTTGTTTCTCTTATGATCCCTGCATATGATGACAATGGTAAGAGAGAATTACCAAAATGAGCCAGCAGCGAATTACATGTGTGTGTGTTTTTTCCTTTCATGGACTAGAATTTGTCGGATTGAAGACATAGTGACTTGGTTATGAATTCATTAAGCAGGTGCAGATTTAGGGTTAGAGGGGTAAGGGATTACGTATTGATTCAGTGTTAAGATTTTACAAACTAAACGAAGAAAGCGAGAAAACAAGTTGAGTTTAAATATTTGAATGTAGATAAGTCTAATAAATTTAAAGACGAAAACAGAGAAGATGTGTTGTCAGAGATAGGGTTAAACATCTGAAGAGAAGAAAACATTTCCATGAAGGGTTTCAATGAGTCCATAGAGGTGGTTTCTTATTGAATGTACATAAGACAAATCCATACAATTTTTCAATCATTACGAGAGCTGTGTTTTAACCTGTTCGTAGACAAGTTTTGGAGTTTTCCCAAATCGGTATTGATGGATTTGAGACAAGCATGAAAATGAAGCAAAGATTTTTTGAGCTAGGACTAATTGTGAAAGACTTTAAATTCACATTTCAAGGAAGCCAAGGACTTCAGAGAATAGAGAGTTGGATGTGTACATGGAAAGGAGTTCAGTAGAGCATCTAGAACATCAGTTTCTTCCAGGACTTCTTTATGTTAATATTTTGCAGGCAAGTGAATCTTCTATTGTCCCCCCACTGTATATGTCATGCTTATGCAGCTACGCTGATATAGATCATTGCACAAAAGATTCAGAGTGTAGTATGTCATAGGTATAGGCATGATTCACCACCCCAAAAATAAATAAATAAATAAAAACACAGGCAAGACTCCAATGGAAGAAGAGAAGATTGAAGACTAAATGACTAATGGACGATCGATCCATACCTGCAATCTTAAGTAAGCAAATATTGGAGTCTCCAGAAGGCGGATCAACTTATCAAGCTGAACCAAGAACTTCACATTTATGTCTTCTTCCCCCAGTGACTGAATGACAGCGCTGGCATGACGATATGCCTTAATATAGAAAAACTCCTTAGTAAGAAAAGCGTTCTGGAAAATTCAGAAGTTGACAAATTAAAATAATGCACACCTGAGCAAGAAGACACAAGCTTATTGTTGCCATTGGCGAGTGGCACCATGAAGAATACAGTGAAAGAAATAAATCCTTGCCAGCAGAATTCACCAATGATTGTTTTAGAAGAGCTCGTAGCTCAGCCAGCTCAGATGAAGTCAGTAAAATCAAATTCAGGGCCTGAATTACAATATTGATAGCATATTAGGCTCTTTTCTTCTCTCTTTTGGCTTGAAAGCAACACTAGACCTAGAAAGTTGTTATTGGGAAAACCTGAACCATGATGGATGCAAAATCTAAATCATCTTCACCCTCAAGAATTGTAGAAAATTCACGGAAAACACGTTCCGCATCCAAAAGGACACAAAGCCGACGTACTATAAGAGCACCACGCCTGAAAAGTAACAGATAGGCTTTACCTCTGTTAAAAGTTAAAAGCAACAGTACTCTTAAAGTGCTTTTTCATTCTTTTTCAGTGACAACCATGATATCTTAATAATAAGGAAAAATGAAACAAAAAAAAAGGCTTAGGGAAAATGAAGACAGCAAGAACAGGACGAGAAAACATACTTTTCAAGCAGCAAATGGTCAGAGCGAAAATTATGAATTAAGAAAACGACAAGATGGCGGAAGTGCTGAGCATCTTTCGCAATGCATGCGTGAACTTCTAGTACCAGCAAAACAACCTACAGGTAAACATGATTAAAAATCTCAAGTTGGAACACATTTTCATGGAAGAATAGCAAGTTCAAAGTATAAAAGATCATTCAGGTACAACATAACCTTACTGATTACGGACTTGATATATATTATGTAAACACATGCAATGACAAAAAAGAAAATAGGCAGAAAAGAGAAAAAGCATGTAACGAGCAACTCAAAGAAGTTGCAGGTAATATATAAAAGCAGTCCCATGAAAAGCTCAGAAACATCCAAGCGTATAATAACACAAAGAGTGAATTGGAAAAGGAAACAAACTAGAAGAAAACACACACATTAAATAATGGACCTTCTGATGAGAAAAATCTGGTCCTTCTCTATCTCCAGATGTCCAACCCCTATTGCTAGACAACTAACACTCACTGTGACCAACTTATGCCTTCTTGGGCAGGCTACATGCATGGATAAACATTGGAGGTCTCTGTATCGATGTCCAACATATCTGCAGAGCCACATGCAAGAAACATGTCCGATATTTCCAGTGTATGTCAAGCCCTGACACAGCTTGGAAATAGTTGGATATCTAATAACTGGTTTTAGTTTTAGTAGTTTGCGTTATTGGAGATTTAGGGTTAATATGGAAATGCATTCACATATCTTTTGGTATAAAACTTGAGGATACATTATTTTTAATCTTAATTGCTTATATGATATATAATAAGATTATTGTATGACAATCCGCGAAGTATCTGGTAAATCCTAGTTTTTTAAGATTTGGCAAATCTCCAGACTTGTACCTTGTTGTGTCCATATCCTGTATTCATGTGTAAAATAGTGGTGAGGTTTTAAGGGAGCTTCACTTACTCTCCAAGATAATTCTGCACTATCCTATTAGGTTATGTCCTTATCCCTTCTGATACCCATGTTTGCCAATGAGGCTTTAAGGGAGCCTCTACTGCGCATTTACCTAAATGTAATTAAAATGAATTGTAATTTTATCGGGTGCTACATAATTCTTCTTTAACCAACATCCTTAAAAGGAACAAAGAAAATAACAAAAATAACAGATATGCGTTTCATGCAGCTGTGGGGAAATAGCCAAGAACAGATCAACAGGAGCAGCAGCTAGCTTGAGCAGTTTGGTTCACTAGGGACATATCTTTTAAAAAATTGATTACCATAGAAAAACCCAGTGCATAAGAGTCGCATGGAAGGAATTTTGTTCAGCATAGGCATATAAGTGGCCAAATACTAAATATATAAATATGTTCAGAAAAGCTTTATAAGTAATAAACCATGAGAAAAGAATACTTTTTTTCCCATATTGTATCCTAACTTGCTTGTATATACATATGGAAACATTAGAAGTTAATGAAACTAAAACTAAGAGAAGAAATTTACCTCATCAGAAGGATCTGATAGTGCTCTCAAAAGAGAATCGAAAATATCATTCAAGAAGGAAATCACCTGTACCAAATGAAAACAAGAACACTCAAACCAACACTAAGACTATCAAAATTCAAGAAAGAAACATTTTCCCAATAATATACTCTATAACTGGTTCATTGAAAGACTGTCAAAAAAGGACAACCTGTCATCCCCCAAAAACAAATGATCAACTGATTTACTACCATCAGAGCACAAGAAGAATTGTATAGATGATGAAAATGAGCCATACTTCCAAGAAAGAGCATAAGATTAATTATATTAAGTTTAATAGTTAAAAAAACTAAGTATCAAGATAAACCTAAAGCTAGCATAAAAATATGTCAATAAGCAATAAAATCATAAAATGCACCCTTAAATATAAGCACTTGTATTTACTGAACAGTAAAGGTTTTTATGTTCCATTGTATATGAATATGCATGTGCATGTATGCAAAACAAGGTATAGCAATCTGTAGATGAAAAATATTGATGATGGACAAACCTAGTGTTCCTCCAACACTAAAGAAAACAGCTATGACCTCTAATCACTTAGAAGCCTGGACGTGAACAGGGGTGAAAGGAATCTCGCAGGAGCGGAGAAATAATAAGGTTGCTAGTCCAGGAGAAAACATACCTTATTTTTCAAAACCACTAGAATTATGCTACTGCATAGATTTTAGGATATATAAATCTCACAATTTCAGACGCCAGATTTTATAGCCTGCCATGCATTTGGGAGGTTAAAAGCATGTACGGAGTAAGAGTTTACACAGAACTAGGTATACCATAAAAAGTTGTCATCCATCCATACGATGCAGGAAAGAATAAGCATTAAGCAGATCTAGATCAAAAGCTTGGATCGCAAATAATTACAGCTCATGGAATTTTAAGTTGAGAAAGAGAAAAAACTTAAAAGCTGGCACAAAGAAGACCCAGCAAGCTTGCTGCTAAAAGATTGTGAGACCTAATAATGACATCATAGTTACACAATAAGCGGTACGAAGCGGGTCGTGGTATGAATTCGGGTGCGCAATTCGCCACTTAGAAAATTTGGATTTGAGGAGATAGACTGCTTCAGTACGCAAGTTTGGTACTTTGTATGTCATAATTTTTTTTTTTTTTTGGTGTGCTTATCATTTGCCAAAGTGTTAGTAGAAAACTAGAAACTAAAAAGCTCATTAAGCATTTCAAATTTTTCCATACAAAATACTTAAATGCTTCTTTTTTATGGTATTTGTCCTTTATTTAGATTGTCCTGCATTTCCAGTGAGTTTGTTTTTGTTTTTTGTTTTTTGTTTTTTGTTTTTTTAGTTCATCTTTTCTGTAATGTTTTTCTTTTCACATAGTTTGCATTAGGATGATGGTTTCATTTCATGTTCTATTAACATAGGTATTTAATTACAATAAAGTCATTGACTCATACATACTGTTGTGCTCCTCCCTTCACTTGATCGTGCACATCACATTAAGTCTTGCACGCGTGCACTGAAAGAAATTTGTGCTTGTAAAGCGGTAAGCCAATTTTGGGGGAACAATTCATGTATCGAATGGAATCAATTTGCAAGAACTATATGACGGTTCGAGGGGGAAACTACAGAATAACGCAATTATGAATGACATTGTAATGCAAGCTTAGCCAGCTAAAACTTTGGTCATGACGTGTTAATAATGTTCTGTCGAAAGGCTGTCTTGAACCAGTTTATTGCACAGGTAGGCCTCAGTCTTGATTGGCACTAAGCTCACTGATTCCACTAATTTGAAGGTCTGTGAGGATATTTAATTAGTTTCAGAAGGCATGGATCCCGCAGACTCACACAGAAAACAAATATCACTATTTAAGCCTTATCCAAAATATTAGAATTGAACAAAAACATACTACACAGGACTTGTTCATGAAGTATACAAGAAAATTGTTTCAATTAATTTATCGCCATCATCAAATGAACCATTGACGAACTTATTTTACAGTTCTCAAAAACCTGAAATGTGGAAAATAAATTTTAAAAGATCAACCAAAATAATGTTGGTGAATATGTTGACAGAATAAGTCAAGGCACTATCTCCTTGGAAATATACATTTTAGCTTGAAGATGAAACCGAAAAAGGATTACTATTTGCCTACAATTTTTCTTATGTTCAACGTACAATCAGATCACGTTATTCGAATTAATTTTCCTTCATATTTAGAAGGAAAAAGTACATATTATTTGAATTAATTCAGGGCCACATTAAGAAGGTGAAAACTCTATGATTGGTTTTTGAAGAGCATGTGGTTATCATGACAATCAGCCTACATAAACTTTTGTGAACCCTGATACCAAATCCAGAAAGGACAGATCCATCTGAATAATGAATCTTCCTGCTACCATCACAACTTAAAACAATGAATGGCCTCAACAAATAGGAAAAACCCATTACTGATAAGGAATTGTTGACTATAAAAAGAGGAATCAAAAAATTGAAAGATGAATGAATTTCTACTGAAATGACATGAAATCACCTCAGCTCGATGCCGGGTTAAAAGTGTTGCTATCCAATGCAATGCCTCAATCCTGGTAGCTTCCCATTCACTAGTTAATTGACTGTAAAGAATCATGTCATCAGGGTTTAACTTATGCAGCAGCAAATTACATACTGAGGCTTAACAATACTTCTGTGATACTGTAAAAAAGACTGCTTTGGGTAATTTTATACTTTTTAATTAAGTACAAGATTGTGTGCTACAGTATATAAGTAACCTTTACACCTAGTTTATCCAGTTGACCAGAAAAAAAATCACCTTCTTGCAATTGAGAGAATGGCTCCTACGTCAAATCCCTCACCAGGATCTGCACGTATAGTACGAAGCTCTTCATTGGTCTCACAAGCAACCTAAGAAAAATGAACATCAGAAGTCCGCAATACAATCTTAAACATGCAAGTTAGTGACAGACGTCCAAAAAATCAAATGACAAGAACTAGCCATACCACTCTTATCTTTTCTTCTTTGTCTGATATGCAGGGCAATATAGCTCCTAAAATATCTGCATAGTAAGGGATAAGCTGGTCTCCACCAAGTTTCACAAACTCATTTATCTGCATAAGTGAGCAGATGCAGCATAACAGTCTATATATCAAAAAACACCATATAAAATAAATTGTTTATCGTATTCCTTATTCTCTAGGACAAGTAAGTTAGAGAGCATAGAAGTCGTTAAAATAAGAAATCAAAAGGCTGGTTATTTCTCTTACCCAAGTAATAGATGTCAAACGGGTAAATGCATCAGGAGAACCTGCCCTCTGAACTAATATTTCAGCCATACGGCCATAATCTACATTCTTCAGAAAAGCATCAGTTTGAGTCAAAAAATTAAAATCATCCTATTAAATGTATTCATATAAAATGTCATGACAATTCAGAGATTTTCAGTATTTTAATTCAGAACAAGCCCAAAAAATGAGAAATCCACAGCTTATAACATACTAAACCAAAAGAAAATAAATGAATGTAGCTTCTAAAGGGACAAAAATAGACATTAGAGCTTTCTAGTCTGATTTTAAAAAAATGTATCGTGATGAACTTGTGTGAAAGGAAAAAAAAAAAGCTTACTGGAGAGTTCTTTATTTCTTGGAGAAACTCAGAAAGTGCAGAATCAGCTTGCTGTCTTATTTCATGGCTGGAATCACTTAACATATTAAATAAACCTGCAAATTTGTAACAAATTGTGTAAGATAGTGATTCAAAATGTAGACGCCGTAACTTTTCCTTGAGGAATATTCTACTTTAGAAACATTACCATCAAGAAAATCTGGAAGGAAACCCAGCATATCAATGTCAGGAACACTGTCCAAGACAGTGATCCATCCCACCAAAAATTGTCGTACATAAGGATTGAGAACATTCATGCGCTCTCTTAAAAGTGGTATAAACTCTTCTATGCTACATAAAATCAAGGAAATATAACAAAATGAATTCAGATTACTGTCCCCTTTGAATGTCAATCAAAGTAAAGCTAATGAATCAAAGTAATGCACCTGAATTGGTCGCTCTCTGTTACAATATCCTGGTTAGCAAAGTCCACATTAATACTTAATCAAGCTAACAGCTATGGATAAGCCTTTTTTCACATCAAAAGTCACAAATGACATCTAACCTTCACAAGACGGTCCAACAAATGTGCAGCACTCTGCACACTGGGGTCTGAATCAGCAGAAAGCTTACAAAGTGCATCAAATATCTGATTAAAGTACACAATAAAATCTCCCCTGACAACCTGAACCAGGAAGAAGATGAACTTGCGTATGATACAGAAGTTACACAAAAGACAATATGCAGCAAAAAGAGCCGCATACCTTTGCTATGTTATACAATGCTTCACAAGCATAATACCGAACTCTGCCATCTTGGTCAAGAAACGAATTGAGTACTGGCGGTACAATTTGCTGATAATTCATTACAACAGAAGGAAATATGTATTCAATAGATTATAAGGCAAAAACTGATAAGGAAATATAACACAGCCTAAAGATGCTCATCTGAAGACTAATATCATGACATATCAGGGAAGAAATCAAATTTGCAGCTATCTCAATATGAGAGCATAGATATTTGAACTGCTAGAAACATCATGCAATATATCTGCTCAATGGTAAAATCTAACTTGTATAGCATAATAGCACTAATGTTTCATCTTAACTAGCAGGATTGAGAACTTACTAGGAGAATGCTAAATTCTATCAATTCAATCATTTTAAAAGCATATTCAATAAACATGACAAGTTTATAGGTCGGTTAACAATGGGCTATATATAAGCTCAAGGCAAAGAATCTCACCCTCATAAATAATTCCACCAGAACTTAATTTTAGTAACTTAAGTTCAATCTCTTTTTTATTTGTTGATCTAATATTCAGGCCCCTCTTACAAAACTAGAATTACAATGGGTAACTGAAGTACATATTTGAGGTGTAACAAGGATTAAAGTTAGAAACTTAACAAGGATTATTTGAGGCTCGACTCTACAACTCAAGTGCATCCTGAACAAAAAAAGTTGAAGTCAAAGGAAGACATATATAGAAGTTTAATGGACTGGAACTACATAAACAGGTTCATTATGAAAATATCCTGTGCCCGCTTTAAATGTTTAACTAGAGACCCAAGCATGGAAACTACCAATTATAAGTTAAAAAAGACAAAAAAGAAAACATCAAAAAGAAAAATTATAGGTGTTCCTTCACGTTCGAGAAAAGCTATATTTGTTAAGGATATAGCATTGAGAGAAGTTGATGTTATTCTCGTTATAATAGGGATAATATATATAACATATAAAGTACAAGGGTATGTGGTTTAATATCCCAGGCAATGTGGGACTAACGTCTATACAAGAGAATATAAAATACTATATGAGGACAATATTGGGTAGTAGGTCATAGCCTTATAGGAGTATAAATATAGAGAATACTGATACTACCATATTTGTATTTGTTGTGTTCTGGTTACTATGGATATATCTGGAGATTAATAACATCATTAATACTAGGTAACAAATTAAGACTTGCATCCAAAAATAAGTTAATATCGTTTAATATAACTGATATCACAAGGAAAAATGAACTTATTATAAGAATGGACTAAAAGTAAGAGAAATAAAACTAACCTCAAGATGTTGGGCAGCTTCAGTTGTTAAACCAACGGTAGCTGCAGCAAGTCCAATTAATCCACCCTAAATAAAAATTCAATTTTTTTTAAGAAAAAAGATTAACTTTTTTCAAAGGGAACTAAATATAGAATACTTTCCTAAAAACAATAAATCTCCCAGAAACCAGAAAAGGAAACTTCTGACCTTTCTCTGATTAGCTTGCGGCGAGTAGGTGAATTCATTAGTCAACAAACTAATCACAGAAGAAATCTTATCGTGCTCTCCCGCTTGAGCCAGCTGCTTCACTATCCCCTCGATCTAACCCCCAATTCATCAAAATCAAACCAAAACCCAAAAAAATCATCAAATCAAATTGAGCAGAGACCGAATACCTCGAGCGCTGCATTCTTCCGCTTCTCGTAGAGCTTATCGGCGAGATTCCGAATAACTCCAGCAGGTATAATCGACAGAGCCTCGCTCGCCGGATCGAGATTGGATACAGAGTTTTCTCAAAACTTGGACAATTTAGGACGAATTACGTCACATGGAAATTGAATGGGCATCGATCGGAGAGGGAATTTGAAACCCTAGCCCTAATTCGAAATCCGAAAGGAAGGAGAAGACCATAGGGTCCAAGTGTGCCCCTCTCACGTCGCTGGCGTGCGTTTTCGTTGAGTTTCGTTTTTTTTTTTTTTTTCAGGAAATTACAGAGAGGATTTGTTTCGTAGAAAGGACACTAGAAATTATAGAATTACAATATAAGGACGGCAGAGACTGGGTTAGTTACGGGCTGTTTGGATGCATTGTTTAACAAGTAAAGTGCCACTAAACTCTAAAAAGGTGGGCCCTAATAGCAGCTCTCTTATTAGATAGCAGTTTTCTCGGGTTTCGTTTGAATATTATGATGTTTTGCTTATTTTCATAGTGATTTTGTCAAAAATAAAATACTATGCTTTAAGAAACCATGATGTATTTTAAGCTAAAAATTATACTCAAATTAAAAATATAACACTTATTTTAAAACATATTTTAGATGCTTTCGGTTTGGTATTTTGGTTTTGAGTTTGAGGAGGTGTTAATAATATCTAACATGGTACATTAAATATATTAATATAATATCTAACATGATATATTAAATATATTAATATAATATCTAATATGATATATTAAATATAATTAATATATAATTATTATTGACATACTTATTACGTTATCTATATTATATCATACTATAGCATATTAGTGATATTTATTAAATAATATAAAATATATTAATAATTAAAATATCTTATATAATAATACAATAACATATTAAATACTAATATTTAATATCTTGATAATGTATTATATAATAATATAGTTAAATTAATATAATAATTAACAATAATAAAATATAAATAAATTAATAAAAATAAAAAATGGTATTATATAAAATACTATATGAGGACAATATTGGGTAGTAGGTCATAGCCTTATAGGAGTATAAATATAGAGAATACTGATACTACCATATTTGTATTTGTTGTGTTCTGGTTACTATGGATATATCTGGAGATTAATAACATCATTAATACTAGGTAACAAATTAAGACTTGCATCCAAAAATAAGTTAATATCGTTTAATATAACTGATATCACAAGGAAAAATGAACTTATTATAAGAATGGACTAAAAGTAAGAGAAATAAAACTAACCTCAAGATGTTGGGCAGCTTCAGTTGTTAAACCAACGGTAGCTGCAGCAAGTCCAATTAATCCACCCTAAATAAAAATTCAATTTTTTTTAAGAAAAAAGATTAACTTTTTTCAAAGGGAACTAAATATAGAATACTTTCCTAAAAACAATAAATCTCCCAGAAACCAGAAAAGGAAACTTCTGACCTTTCTCTGATTAGCTTGCGGCGAGTAGGTGAATTCATTAGTCAACAAACTAATCACAGAAGAAATCTTATCGTGCTCTCCCGCTTGAGCCAGCTGCTTCACTATCCCCTCGATCTAACCCCCAATTCATCAAAATCAAACCAAAACCCAAAAAAATCGAAACCCCTAGAAGTGTCTCGATCCGATTCGGATCGAGATTGGATACAGAGTTTTCTCAAAACTTGGACAATTTAGGACGAATTACGTCACATGGAAATTGAATGGGCATCGATCGGAGAGGGAATTTCCATCGAAACCCCTAGAAGTGTCTCGATCCGATTCGGATCGAGATTGGATACAGAGTTTTCTCAAAACTTGGACAATTTAGGACGAATTACGTCACATGGAAATTGAATGGGCATCGATCGGAGAGGGAATTTGAAACCCTAGCCCTAATTCGAAATCCGAAAGGAAGGAGAAGACCATAGGGTCCAAGTGTGCCCCTCTCACGTCGCTGGCGTGCGTTTTCGTTGAGTTTCGTTTTTTTTTTTTTTTTCAGGAAATTACAGAGAGGATTTGTTTCGTAGAAAGGACACTAGAAATTATAGAATTACAATATAAGGACGGCAGAGACTGGGTTAGTTACGGGCTGTTTGGATGCATTGTTTAACAAGTAAAGTGCCACTAAACTCTAAAAAGGTGGGCCCTAATAGCAGCTCTCTTATTAGATAGCAGTTTTCTCGGGTTTCGTTTGAATATTATGATGTTTTGCTTATTTTCATAGTGATTTTGTCAAAAATAAAATACTATGCTTTAAGAAACCATGATGTATTTTAAGCTAAAAATTATACTCAAATTAAAAATATAACACTTATTTTAAAACATATTTTAGATGCTTTCGGTTTGGTATTTTGGTTTTGAGTTTGAGGAGGTGTTAATAATATCTAACATGGTACATTAAATATATTAATATAATATCTAACATGATATATTAAATATATTAATATAATATCTAATATGATATATTAAATATAATTAATATATAATTATTATTGACATACTTATTACGTTATCTATATTATATCATACTATAGCATATTAGTGATATTTATTAAATAATATAAAATATATTAATAATTAAAATATCTTATATAATAATACAATAACATATTAAATACTAATATTTAATATCTTGATAATGTATTATATAATAATATAGTTAAATTAATATAATAATTAACAATAATAAAATATAAATAAATTAATAAAAATAAAAAATGGTATTAATATCAATTAATAAAATAATAATGACATAATAATATACTATATAATATTATAATCACTATATTATTATTATTTTTTTAATAAATAATATTTAATAAATTAATAAGTATAGAATATTATATAATAGTAACATATTTAATAATAAAAACAGCAATAGAATAATAATATGATAATAATATATTATGTAGCATATATTATATGAGATTAATGGGTATCGTTGACAAGGAGGGGATTTTCCTCCTTGACAATGATGTGGCACGATCCCCACCATGTGAAGAAGAGAGAATAAAGTAGGAGAGAGAATTGGAGGGAATCCTCCTCCTTGTCAAGGATACCCATTAATCTCATATTATATAGTGAATGTAATATAATATAAAAATTAATATATTACATAATAAATAATATAATATATTATATTATAAATAATATAATAATATAATGTAAAATAATTTATTAATACTAAAACAATATATTGTTGACAAAAGTTAATGTAATATTAATAATATTAATGTTACGGTGTTCATTCACCTAAGATACAATATTCACAAAATGATACGATAAAAGTCCTAGTCAACTCCTAAGAGTTCTAGGCATTTCGACTCCTAATTCGAATATCAAGACATTGGCTCTTTATCAAGATAAGCCCAATGCACAACGACTCCTAAGTCGAATATCAAGCCCTTGGCTCTTTATCAAGATAAGCCCAAGACACAACGACTCCTCAGTCGAATATCAAGTCATTGGCTCTTTATCAAGATAAGCCCAAGGCACAACGACTCCCCAGTCGAGTATCAAACCCTTGGCTCTTTATCAAGGTAAGTCCAAGGCACCACATATGGTCGAATCCTCCAGTACAACTCGACCATCATGGCCAGATTACAAAACCTTGATACATTACCAAAGTATAAACCCAAGGCATAATTATAGAGGTCTCGGCCCCACCGACTCATCAAGCCGGCACCCTGGTGTCGACACAAGAGGCGGTACTAGTCGACACGAAAGACGGTGTCGGCCGACCCTTTATTAAGGATGACCATATTTAAGGTACTCGGCCACTCACTGCATGGGCATTTCTCAGAAACGACTTAAGGGACGTTCCCTACTGTCGGCTAAGTTGAGGACTCAACCCTGGTCTCAAGCCTCTCCCCCCAAGCAAATGTTGACATCTTAGTCCACCTAGAACAAGTCTTATCCAGATATTGGCCTAACAAAGTCTCCATGACTCGTCAGCTCAATCACTTCCCGAAAAATACGGAGATACATCTCCCATAATGAAGTGACTTCCCCTCCAGTCGTCAGTCGATACCTATAAAGCAAGGGACGACTCAGCATGCCCGCGTGCCTTCTGCCATGCTCACAAGTCACTTCCCGTATATCGCGGAGATGCCATCTCCCATGCTAAAATGACTTCCCTTTCAATCGTCAGCCGACACTTGTAAAGAGAGGGATGGCTCATCTTCCAGCTCATGCTTTGTCACCGTCATTCTGCATGGCCGAAATGACCAATCTACCATGAACATCCATGCTATATATGGATATTGTTCACCATCAAGAGAGAGGGAGCCCCCCATGAAATCAAGGCAAGAAAACAAATAACAATCTAACTCTTCTAGTCCATCCAATCCGAGTAATGCACATGGCATAAGAACGCATAGTTCAAAACTCCACTCAAACTCATGTTTATCAACTAACTTGATCGTCGGATGAACCACGGGGGAACCGGTCCCCGCCCTCTCACGAGTTATTTCTATCTATGCAGCGCAGACATCAGACCCTTATTCAAAAACTAGGCGTAAAGTTGGAAAAGGGAACGGGCTCCTCCATCATCCTTCACTACCCCGCAACAATCCTCTTCTGGATTAATTGGCTGTTTGATATCAAGCATCAATAATTAATAATATAATAATATTTATTTATATAATAAATTATTAATATACTATTAAAGTAATTATTAATAGGCTCTAACATATTAGAAACTATAATATATTATATAATGTTGAAATATTTAAAATATACTAGTTTATTAATAATATACTAGCAATAACATAATAATAATCATAATAACATTATTATATATTATTATATATTATTATTATTATTATTATTTTATATTAATAATAAAATAATATTATTTAAAAAGTTGTATAAGATATTGTAGCAACAAATTGATATACCAAAATAATTAGCTATATTTTTATTTGAAAATAATATGTAATAATTATAATATAATATAATACATTAAAGTATAATATAATATTATAATATATTATACAATATTACATTCTATTATATTTACTATTATCGTATATTTAATACTAATATTATAATATGTCAAACAAGTGTTGACGAAAAACACTCAACATGGTGTTTTGATAACACATTAGGGGGAAAACACAATACCATTGTGTTTTTTTTTTTTACAAAAACATGCTATGGAAAACATCATAGTATCCAAATGAAGCCTTAAATTTTAGTTGTTTGTTCGTAATCTTACTAACATGGTAAAATACTGATTTGTCCACCAATCTGTTGACATGTTAAGATAATAAGAAATTCACCCAAAATTCAGCGATTTTACTGGAAAGTTGAAATGTGTCAGTTTAATTAATTAAAAAATAATTTACACAACTATTCCCCCTAGGGTTACATCCGCTCCTCCGTCCGCCTCTTCTTCATTACAAATCTTCTTATTTTTTAACATTTGCCTCTTCTACAATCAAACCCAACGAAGCCCAAATCCTCCATTGAAACCAATATGGAAGTCACCGGAGATTTCAAGCGCGGCAACCTCCAGTCCCTCCCGTCATCCGCCTTTTACATATCAAATTTCTTTCTAGGAGGTAAAATCTTACATACAGTAAAATAAATCTTTTGAATGGAGTTCATATAATATCATTTAACAAATTTGAATTATGTAAGCCAAACAAGATGTTGTTACCATTTTTTGATTCACAAGGATTCCTAGCTAAAATGTAAAAGCTAAACTAGGAATGGGTGAGGTGGATGACCACTTTTCATGTGTTGACATAAATGTTTGCGTTGAAAGTTCGTTTATTTGTCGAATCCATTACACGTTTATCAATTGCAATGAATTCAAAGAGTTAATCTTTTTATAAGACTACCCGCTTACACAAATAAAACAAGAATTACAACTCTCTTCAAACACATGTAGAGCACGTTTATCACCCGTTGCTTGCGTGAGATCTTTGCCTGTGCCGGGGACGCGTTAGTCCGTGGACCATCGCGAATTAGATCTGATTGACAGAATGAAAGTTCAATGCTCCTACTTCATAAAGGAAGTATTCACAGAAGTAAATAATCTCGACTAAGCGAGATTACTACTCTTCTTGAGATCAAAACCAAGTTTGATCCGGAGGAAAGGGGAATGGACCTCAGATCTCTCAACTCTCCCTCTTTTATGCTGAATAACTTTGCTAAGATCTGCTAGCCTCTCTGAAATTCATGGTTCGCTCTACACAGGGACATCACCTCGCCTAAATTTCAGATCATCCGTGTATAGAGGCCCTAGACTTGTATTTATAGGCTTCGGATGTAGCGTTTTAGGATAGGAATTGATGATTTGACATTATCCTCAGTTAATAACCGCTTAACCATGTTTAGGAATAGCCTCAAGGCAGTTAGGAGGCTTTGAAACAAACAAATCTCGAGAAAAAGTGTCGAAAACATGTTTTCGGCATTTCTGGCCGCGAGCCATCCTACGGTGGCTCGGAACTGTGCGAGCCACCTGGCCTTGGACGAGTCGTTTTGATGCGACTCAGCTGCCAGGGGCTTTTCCGGTTTGGTCATGTTCCGTCGTTTTGCGCATTTCGTCGTTCTGTTGACTCGTACGCTTTATTGACTTGCTTCGTGCACTCATTAGCTCTTTTACGGCACGGATAATCCTGTTTGCCTCAGATAATGACGTCCATCGTCTTCTCTTCATTTTGAACTGTGCGCGAAAACCTATAGACAATTTTTGACACCTACAATTAATACCCAACTTTACACAATATATCCAAATAACCCCTTATAGATTGGTACCTCTCAATAATGGATATTGAATAGAACGTCAGTTTGTTAGCGATTATTGTGAGGGGTAGTAGAGTGGCGGCTGGAAGGCGTTGCCTCATAAAAGTAGAGGATAAACTCGCTCCAATTAGTTAATAAAAGTTAATTTCATAAAATCACCCTTGAACTTTAGGGAATTTTATGACTCCTCTCATTTTTATTCATCTCGTATATACTACCTTAACTTTGAGGTGTCGCACAACCCTCTCCTAAAATTTTGAACTTTTCTCACCGCCCCCTTACATGTAACTTGCAAATAAATGAATTTCCTTGAGATAAAAAAAATCCAAATTTAGGGGAGGGATATGTTGTCTAGACTTACAAAATTTAAAATTTTTTATTTCAAAGAAAGTTAAGTTATTTGCAAATTACGGTTGAGGGTCCGGTGAGAAAATTTAAAGTTTAGAAAGGTTGCGTGAGACACTTTGTTTTTCAAAGCTTAGGAGAATTATATTATATAAACAAAGTTTACAGAGTTATGTGGGAAAAATACCCTCAAGTTGAGGGGGTCATTTGAAACTATTTCTAAATGTAAACTTAGGGGAATTATTGGTTAGGACAAATTGGGGTCAAGTGGAAAAATTATTCCAATGGAACAATTTTATCCCTTTGGGATATTTTGAGTGGGGTAATGTGGGATAATGAGACAATTTGAGCCTTTGATTTGACAATTCACATGTGATAATTGATGATGTGACACCTTATTAAAATATAATTTTATCTATTAATTACTTCTAAATTAACTTATCCAATTGGTTTAGTATATTATTTAGTATATTATTATAATATAAACATTATTTTACTTTATATTAAAATATAATATGTTGTACTATAATTACTAATTAATATTATTAAGTATTATATTATATTATATTTGCATGTTATACTATATAATAATTAATATAATATAACATCAATATATTTAATATAATACATTATTTTATTTATATAAAAATATAGTATGTTATACTATAATTACTAATTAATATTATTAATTATTATATTATATTACATTATATTAGTATCCTACATTATATAATAATTGATATAATATATGAACAGCATAGCAATATTTTAATGATAATATTTAGATTATCATTATTGTAATTTAATATAGTTAAATATAGTATCATAGGATAGTAATATACTGTATAAATTTTTATAATATTCTTACTTTATTCAATGTAATTTTTTTTAAAATATATATATATATATATATGATATATAGTATATATATATATATATAATATATATATAAATAATATATATACTTAATATATACGAGAGAGAGAGAGAGAGAGAGAGAGAGAGAAATAGGTAATGTTTGCGTACCCAAGCACAAAAAGAAGTATATATAATATATATAATTTAATTAATATATTATACTATAGTATACATAGGATATAATAATACTGTATAAAATTTATGAATATTCTTACTTTATTCAATGTAATTTTTTAAAATTATATATATATATATAGTAGTATAATATATATATATATACTATATATATATATATATAATATACTATATATATATCTTAGAAGAGGAGAGAGAGAGAGAGAGAGAGAGAGAGAAATAGGGCATGTTTGGTACCAAGGGCACAAAAAGTATATATAGTATATATAGATATCAGTATATTATATATATATAAATATATATATATATATATATATATAGATATATATAATATAATATATATATATATATATATAGTATATAATATATATTATATATATAATATATATACTATATATATAGTATAACTATAACATGATAATTACAATAATATATATCATAAAAGGTATCGCATGTATATAGTATCACATATGTTATAATCGATTTCAAAGCTATATTATTATAGTTAGCATTAGCATTATATTGATATTATTAATATTAGTAATTATTGTATTATATCTATAAATAGTATGCTCACTCAATATAATAAGGCTATACATAATATTTTATAAAATATATTATATAACAATATATTATATAATATTGTAATACGTAATAAATAATATATGTTATTAAAATAGTTATTAAAATATATATATTAATAACTATATGTTATTCTATAATAAAATATAATATGTTATACCTATACCATTAACCTAATTAAGTATTATATAATAATATATGTTAGTGTGAAAATATTATAATAAATATTACTCAATACAATATTTTGTACTATTATAGTACATATAGTGAGAGAGCGATATAGTAGATTAATAGATAAATATCATAAAATAAAGTTATACATATAAAATTAAAAATAAAACTATTTTTATTATTTATTACATGATAATATAGAATATAATATATTGAATATATTATTACTTTATATTTATATATACATGTCATAACATATTTATAATATTAATTTAGGCATGTGATTAGTTTAAGTAATCAAAAAGGTTTGAAAACTATCTCAATTGCCTTCAAGTGGAACAAGAAATGTGTTCGCAGGTAAATAATCGGGGGATGGGGTATTTTTACTATATGGGATAAAATTTTTGTATATGGATTTGGGGTAATTCTTATCCCAGTGGTGAAATTATCTGCACTAGTGTCTTAAAACCAATACACAACAAGGAATTATCGCTCTGTTTCATTAATTCCAATGAATAACACTATGAAATGGAGAGATCGCAGCCAAATATTATCGTGCATTGTCCCCAGATGGTCGCAAACACGCCCGCGCGGCACTGGCACGGGCGCAGGACCGGCCGCGGCCCGGCCCCGAGCCTCGCCCGAAAACCCCGGCCCGGGCCCGGAAAATAAGTTTTTTTTTATTTTTTTATTTTTATATATGTATTATATAATGTACTATATAAATGAGGTATATAATATCGTATAATATATGTTATACTTATAAATATATTTTTATAGATAATGTATGATATATAATATACTGTATATATAATATGTCATATAATGTATATATAGTACTCCTCTAGTATGAGCGCCCCTAAGTATGAGTGGCCTATAAGTATACTCTCTCTTAATATAGAGTATATAATACATCCGCTATAAGTATATATAAGTATACTTTCTCATATATACATACAGTACTATATGAAGAATACTGCTCTCTAATATGTATACCGTGTATGTAATGTATGTATATATACTACATGCTCTGGCTTATATATTGATATACTCCCTCTTATATAGAGTAGTACTGCTCTTAATATATATGTAATAATCATGTGAGTCGTGTGTAAATATTACTCATATCTTCTTATATAATAAGCTATACTATAGAGTGTTGAAAGTATATTAGCAGAGCTAGCGAGCCTACTCTGCTTCCCATGTGGCCACAATGCGGAGCAAATCGAACTACTTATACAACGATTGCCTCTCTCTCTCTACTCAAGTATAACTTATAAATATATACGAATACTATTTACATTGTAATGATTATGTATAATAATAGTATAGTTACAATAATAATTGTAAGTAATATACGCTAAGTACTACTAATTAGTATAAAGGAATATAGATAATGTTAAACCACGGGGGCGCGCTTATTGCGTTCTTAGTAGGCCAGTTGCTTGGGGTGTGTTCGAGGTTCGAAAAAAAGAGAAAAGAGACAAAGATAAATTTAAACAAGAACTAGTTGCGGATCGCTACCTTATCCTAGCTTCGCTGATGCGCATGAAGTTCGGCAGAAGATGAATTTATACTTGTAAATTGTAACATGATCTCAGTGGTAAGTTCAGTTCAATAAAGATTTATGTTTTGATAGATGATGGTTTAGTGTTGTAATATTCCGTATGTTATTTTAAGGTGTTAATAAAAACTATTTATTGGTTTACGTTTTATCACAGCCCGCCCCGATGTTTGAGTTAAAAGAGAAACCCAGCTGAGTTGGAGTATCAAGGTTTGGAGAAAAAGATGAAATCAGTCAGAGCTTTGTGGTGTTTATTAGCGTCACTGCTTAACGCCGGATCTTGATTTATCGATGTTATGCAACGAGTACGG